>NC_051064.1:94525293-94864043 GCF_004664715.2 Peromyscus leucopus
CAGAAAGGTTTTTATTAAATGAAAAGTAAATAGGCAAAAGGAATAAATGAAGGTAATTCTGTTTTACTACCAGATAGGTAAACAGCTGCCATAAGCAATAGCAACTGTAAAACTTCACTGAGAAAAAAAAAAAAAAAGTCCACACCCTAAGTGAGCTGATCATCTGTGGGCACAAGCGTTGCTGGTCTTCCCTGTCATCCCTCTGGTTATTTTTGCTCATATTCAAGGACAAAAGGCATGATAAGGGCACAGCCATGCAGGGATGGGGGCACTCCATGAGGTAACCTGGGAGGAAGTACTCTTCATTGTACCTCTTCTGCTCTGGCATTATTTTATCAGAATTTGGTTTCTTACCACACTGGCAAAAGGAAGCCAATAGGAGGTGACTGAACACCTCATACTTGAGGAGTTCATGGGAGGGGAACACACTGAGTTTATATATCAAATACACAGGCCACACAGTTACAAATGTTACTCTCAAGGCAAGATGAAGAAGTAAATGACCTTCCGTTAGGGTGAATTCAAAAGTAAACTCTGACAGAAAGAACTAAACACATGCATTACCCATTACATTACAGTGTAAATCAGGAGAAATACAAATTAACTCTGGCTAATTAGCAAAAAGGAATTTACTGGAATAGACACAAGTGTTTAGAAGGAAGAGGAGGCAGCTATAAACCAGCTTCCAGTTAATGAGCAGTAAAGCCATCATGTCAAGCCAGACAGATAGTGTCTCTCTCCACCACAATCTCCTCCTTCCACTGACTCTTCAAAGTCCAGCTAGGCCTGGGGGCTCTTGACTGTAATCCCAGCATTCACTAGGCTTGGAGAGAATTGCTCAAGATTGAGCCTCAGGCCTGCTACAGAGTGAGATAATGTCTTTAAAAACAATTTAAGAAAAAGGAGCTGAGTCCTGGGGCAAACTGCCTAAGTGACTCTTAGTCCTTTACTTGCCTTGCTTTCTGTAGCAGATTCAGAGAGGAAATATCCATTTTTTAGCCTCACACCCACTATACACAGAAAGAGAATTCACATACAGCATGGCCCTAATAAAAGAATGAGACAACTTTCTTTTGAACCCACAAAGGTCCTTATAAATCTTTCCATCTAAACCGAAAATAATACTCTCCCTTCGTTCTTACATAAAGGACTACCACAACTATCAGGTGGTATAATCAACAGGTCATCAGCAAACAAAGCCCACTAGACTGCTGCTACACATCTGCTTAGGACAGCACACAGAACGATGCTGCTCTGTATGCCCCTCCTTATCTGACCATGGTCTGCTCTCTACCTTACCCTAACCAGGACCTTTCTTCTCTCTGGAACACATGGTCACATCACCCCATGAATGAAGAAGGCAACAGCACAGATGTTCCCAACCATAGCCAAACTGTCCCACAGGCTAAAGAACAACAGCTTACTGGAGTCAACAGCACCACTATCACCAAATGAAGACAGATGATGGCCTCAGCAACAGGATGTCTTCCTCCCTACTCAAGGTTAACATCTGCAAGGTCCTGATTTCAATGCCCAGCATGGGGGGAAATTAAAAACAAAACAGAACAAGAACAAAAATTTTCACCATAAGAAGTATTACTTTTTTATTATTATTTTAAATTCATACAATGTGGAGAGTGGGTCTATTAAGCTCCAACACATGTAATTGCTTGGGACTGTCTATAGCCAACTTCTGAACACAGTCAGTCACTGAGAGTGGAATGATGCTCCAGCAGGAGCAGGTATACATGCGGCTGATGCCAAGTGGAAGGCAGGAGTCCATAGACCCAAGATATAAGAGGAAGACTGCTCTACTTGGTGGTACACTTCAACATGATGCAAAAGACAGAAAACAGCCACTCATCACTTTTTCCTAAAGTCACATATATCAGCATCTGAAGAAGACACTGGAATCCTAACTGCAGGAACTGTCCCTGCTGTCTGGGGATTGGGGGAACGGCTCCACTCTGAGGGTTTAAAAGAGATTTCTTGAAAAGTGGATGGAAGGGGATTTGGAAAAGAGGATAGCAAATGGGAATACCAAGTTACAGAAGGAAAGTCTCACTCTTGTTTGTCCCCTCCTATTGGGGAGTCTACAATACCTCATCTAGGCCTGCAACAACTTCAGAAGGGAGGACTCTCTAGAAAACAGCCATTTGGCTCATGGCCAGCAAAGAACCCAAGGCACCCTTCACCTGATGACCAGGTCCAGATATACAGGTTTCCACACTCAGAGGACTGAAACCTTAACTGCATAAGGAAGTGAAGCACAGATGACTCTGAATCTATTATTTTAAGGATTTATTTATTGGTATTTTGTGTGTATAGGCATTATATCTGTGTATTACATGCCTGCCTAGTGGCCTTGGAGGCCAGAAGAGGGTGTGAGTTCCTCTGGAACTGAAGTAATTGACAGTTGGGATGCCCCATGTGGGTATCAGGAATCTAACCTGGGTCCTCTGGAAGAGCAGCTAGTGCTCTTAATTGCTGAGCCCAGCCTTCTAGCCCCTTTGTATGGACTTTTACCACCAGGTCTAGATTAGGATGCTCTAAAACCCAAAAGTAGTGTTACTGAATGTTACCTTGTCTTTCCATCAAAGCTTTTGGCTTCTAGCACTTAAAAAAAAAAAAAGAAAGAAAGAAAGAAAAGAAAAAGAAAAGAAAGAAATGAATATATGAATATATATTGAAAAATTACAAATCAGTATTGTCAATTATTAATTTTCATCTTCTCAAATAAGAGCCTAGAAACACTAGTAATTTAAAGGTTTAAAACAAACCTGGCCTAAAACCTTGAGATACTAACACTCTGAATCCCAATTCATCATGTTTAAAAAGGTGATTGCTATGTGAATCAACAGAGCAAAAGCATTCAGCATTGTGTTTACGGAGGGCTGCCTCAGCACTCAGGTCACAAGGGAAAAGCAGAATTCCAAGGGATAGAATTGGATGTCATTAGGAATCATCCTTTACAAAAAGGTGTCCACTGATTTAACACCACAACCAGCCTGTTTGGATACGGTTAAAGCAGACTAAAAGCAACTATCATTCTTTCCAGCTAGGTTATGAAAATCTCTCAGACTAGTACCAAGGTCAGGAAGATTTCAGAGGACAGTAGGTTATAGACCCCAATGTTAATGTCCTCCTTAAGAGGACATTAAAACGTGAGGAAATAAACCTTCCAGTGACCTTGAAGACCACACAGTGATTCTGGTTTACAGTTTACCTGCATCTATACCTCCCTTGAACTTTATCTGAAAAGGAAGATTTGACTTCCTGAGGGTAAGAGTCCAAGGTCAAACAAGCTATGAGAGACCAAGGGCAAGTGTACAGTAATAAATCTCTCATCCCTACACCAAGAAACATAAAATTTTAATTGAGCTGGAGGAGGGTGTAAATACAAAATTGGTAAGTAGTACACACGCTCCCTTTAAAATCAAAACACTATGTTGAAAACAGAATTCCAACAAAAAGTACAATGAGGAGAAAAGGACTCATTAAGAACTAAAAATAAACTCTAATTCACAACATGCATAAGGACTTAACAGAAAAGGCAAACAAGATGTAAAACTGCATCTGCTAAGTTAACCATGCCCTCACAGAACTCGCCCTCATCCCCACAGACTGAAATCTGTAAAAATCTGTGAGTGAAGGAAGCAATGCTTTAAATGTTTTCAATGAATGTTTCAACAGAAAAGAAAACAAAGAGACAGCATTTTTTTCTCTTCTTCTTCTAAGTCCTGTAATCTGCTAACACTGCAGAAATACTGGCCTTCTTTACATCCAAGCCACGGTTTTCTCCATACTTCTCTATGTGAATGCCTTAGTTGACGAAATCAGAATTTTACTAAGGGTACTGTGATTTACATTAAAGGGATAGTCATCAAAAGGAAGAGGGCATCCATAAAAGTGCAAGCAAGCACTCTTGATACTTTTCAACCAACACCTTATGGCTATATTTAACAACCTGCTCAGGTTCCAGGTCAGTAATACCCCGCTAGGGAGTCTGGCTGATGGTACCTTCATGCTTTGAGTTAGATGGAGTCACTAAATCACACACACGCACACACGCATGCACACACTCATGTACAGAGCAGTTTCCATACACCAGGGATCTACCTCATCAAGGCTGGCATATTAGCATCAATCAACTTACTAGGCTCCTTTAACTTCCTTTTCCTACTTTGTCCCACCTCCTAGTGATGATGATCACATTTAGGCTAGAAAAGAAGCTTTGCATTCCTCCAAGATCATGGAAAACTAAGAACTCTTGGATAATAGATCTATTTGGAGATGTTTTCCCAAAACCAAATTAAATTTCAGAGTCAAACAATTCCAATAAGGCTACAAAACAAGCCAAATGGCCAGGCTGGACTTCAACTCACATATAAAAAATATAGCCTCTGTGTGTGTGTGTGTGTGTGTGTGTGTGTGTGTGTTGTGCACTCGAGTGTGCATGTGCGTGCATGCACAGGAGCCAGGAGATGTCTGGTGTCCCTTGCATCACTTTACACCTGTTTTCACTGGAGAAGGGTTGCTCGTTGAACCTGGAGACTGCTGTGTTTTAGCTAGGCTGGATGGCCAGTGAACGCTTAAGATCCTAAGGTTTCTTATGTTACACCACTACACTGGGGTCACAGGTGTCAACAGCCATACTCGATTCCTCACATAAGTGTTGGGGATCCAAACTGAACTCAGGTCCTCATATTTGCTCAGCTCACGCTATTACCATCTCCCTAGCCCCTAAGAATGGACTTTGTATGATAAAACCTTCAAAACTAGTGTGAATAAAACTATCTTCTCTATCAAGAAGAGATGCAAGTTAAATAACCGTAGTATATAGAAAGTTTTGGTAAATCCTCATCACACCCATTTAATATGAGGATAGAGAATACATAAACACAGCTTAAATTAAATAACTCTATCTTGCAAAATCTTTCCTTCAATGAGGTCTAAAGTACAAAATAGGAAAATTTACTGACATTACACTTATGGTAAGTCCTCAAGTAAAACTGATATGAAGGTGGTACACTGCCTAAGAGAACATTGTGCAACTATGGCCCCAATATGTCCCTTTAACTGAGAATCTGTTTCTTCGCAATACTGGGAAGGGTTAACAGTGTTTAAGCCCTCAAAAGGTATCTGATTACAAAGCTGGGTATGGTAGTGCACATCTGTATCCCCAGGACTCAGAAGCCGGAGGCCAAAGGACTAAGTGGTTGAGGCTGGCCTTGGCTACATGGTGAGTTCAAGACCAGTACTGGCTATACAGTTAGACCTTGCCTCAAAACTTATTAAAGTGTGTGTGTGTGTGTGTGTGTGTTTGATAAAGAGGGCCCTGAATTGATGTCAAATTTAACATTCTAAAACTTTAAGAAGAAGAAGGAAAAAAAAGGCAAGAAGTAAAAAATTAAGTCACTGTACACAGAACTAACAAGTCAAATGACATTCACAAACAAAATGCCAGGAAATATTTGTTCAAGTTGACCTTTTCACAGGAGGGTTTCCACAACTGAATGCAGCAGCAGCAGCATGCTCAGGTGAAAGTCAATTAGCCTTAAAAGAGCTCAGATGCAGCTGACAAGTTCTGAAGCACAGCTCCAGCTTCAGTGGTCAAGTATTCCGTCCAGGAATAGTCAAGGGCAAGAGCCTGACAGTACTGAAAACAGTCCCAGGCAATTCAGAATTTCAACAAAGTGTAAGAAAATAAAGGCTACTGCTATGATAGTCAGATCTATAAGGGAATGAATAAGAAACATCAAAAGCAGGCTGATTTCGTACCACATTATAAAGAAGAGGTGGTAAGTATGGTTTAGATGAGAACTGTCCCTCACAGACTCATGTATTTTAACACCTGGTCCCCAGTTGGTGGCACTGGAGAAGTTATTAACTCTCAGGACATGGACCTTTGCACACGCTGAGAATTTATAAACTTATCCCACTTAGGCTGTTTCTCTGCTTCCTGCTTTCAGGTGAGATGTGATCAGCTAGCTTTACCATCCTTGCCAGCCATTATGGATTCTCCCTCTAGAATTAAGAGCCAAAATAAACTCTTCCTCCATAAATTACTTTTTGGACATGGTAGTTTATCTTGCTAATAGAAAAATAATTAATGTAGTAGATAATTCAGCTTCCTATCTGAGGGGAAAATCCAGCAAATATTACCCTAAAATAGTCTACTCTTACATAGGCACTATTTAAGCTGAAGATGATTAAGAATCAACAAATACAAAAAGGGATCTCTTCCCCTCTCCTGCTCTGCCCCAAAGGGAAGCACAGGTTCTCCCCAGTTTCTGTGTGCTCCTTATCCTACACTAGCTAAAGGAATGCCCTGATCATTACAGATGGTAGACATGAGTCAAGTTCACACAAACATACCTTGCTAAAACAACTCTTTATTTTATTCCCCCTGTAGATTTCCTAGACAATGTACTGTAATTTATCATCTTTTGATGACCAAACTTTTCATTTTTTAAGACAATTTTTCATTCCTTTGTCTAAGTACTACTTCGAATTTCATTTATTTCTGTACTCATACATTAAAACTAACAGATTAGAAGAGTTTCCTCTCTGACAGTGGTATAATAGTGTATCTAACTTCTTAAGTGTATGTGTGCATGTGTGTGTGTGTGTATGTGTGTGTGCGTCTGTGCGTGTGTATATTTCAGTAATTTTGTATGGGTATTAATCAACACTAACACCAAAAACTGTTCTATAAAAATACCTAATTCAGGGATGAAGAGAAGCTCAGCAGTTAACAAAGCTTATTGGTCTTGCAGAGGACCAGAGGTTCAGTTTCCAGAATCCACATCAGGTGACTCGTAACTACCTATAACTCCAGTCCCAAGGATCCAATGTCCTCTGGCTTCTGCACGTACCTACATTAACATGGTTGTATATAAACTCATGTAGGCATACATACACACACACTTTCATATGTATATATACAAATATGTATGAATTAAAAACAAGTATTTTAAAACTGGGGTGGAAAGAGTTCTATGGGCAAAAGTACTTGTTTTTCAAGATCCAGACTTGAGTTCAAATTCTCCAGCACCCATGTTAAAAAAAACCATTAAGTGACAGGCAGATCCTGAGAGCTCCCTATTTAGCCCACCAAGGCTGACAAACAAGCTTCCAGTTTAATGAGACCCAATCTCAAGGCAACAACGAGGAGAACAATTTGGATGTCCTGCTCTGACCTTCATGTATATTCAAGAACAAAGGAACGTGCGTGAATACACACACACATACACACGAGCACAAGCAGATGCACCACACTCCACCACCCTCCACACACGTAAATACCCAGTTTGAGTACACAACAAAAAATGAGTCTGGAACAAATTCATAAGCCCTTGTCCAAACCTTTGGGACAAGTTAATCAGTCGTCTCAAAGTATGATATTAACAGTACAGAAACTTATCCCAAAGGTTTGGGCAAGGGCTTATGAATTTGTTTATGGATTTTATCCATATATTATTAGACCTTTAGAAAGGAAAAAAGGTACATGAAAAATAATAAGATCTAATGATATACTGATAAAATCCACAAGTTTCTCTGGTATATTTTAATGGTTAGAGATGCTGCAAACTTTCATCAAAGTTCCATAAATTTGATACAAATGTCATTTTATAAATTTAGCCTCTAAAAAATCTCAAAATAAATTCTGCAGGATAGATAGGTACCTACAAAGTGCCTGGGAACACATGCAGACTTGCCACTATCCTTATGATTAAACACACAGAGGCTCAGAATGGATTTTTTTTTTTTAAAGTTACCACCCACTCACTTGCCTGGTCACCCTGCTGTTGTCAACTACTTATCTCAGAATTCTTCTTGATCACCTGATACTCTATGGGTTCCAAATAATAACTGATTTACAGAGCTGTATTTTCAAATTAGCATTCATCAAAACAGCCTGTGTCAGCCATGACTGACTTCATCCCAGCAAACAAATGCTATTAAATTGAAGGTATCTATTAGACTAATAAAATACCATTTATCTAGTTCAATTCTGAGGAGTTAAGATTGAGTGCATTTATTTTTAAAGGAGGAGAGAATCCCGTTGTAAAATGTTTGAAAATCAGTGTTCTGGTAGAATAAACAAGGATGAAAAAACAGCTTTAAAGTTCTCAGGAAGTTATGAATTCTGCTACACGCCCTACCACCACCCCTAAAGGGAGGAAACAACCTGTTAACATTTAAGGTGTTACACCTAACAGTGGGTGACCAACACCTGTAAAGTCTCTGGGTCCCTGGAGTTTCTGTTTGAATCTAGTCTTTCCTACTACTTGGCTTCTTGACTTATACTTCCCTACCACTGTGCTCATTATAGGAACACAGGCATCATCACTGATCAAACTCCAAGAAGCAAGAACCTTAAACTAAACTCTCTGAGAAGTGCTTAGATAATTTTGAGAGCTTTTAAAGCCTTTATCGGTGCCACATACCTGTGATCCCCAGCATTTGGAAAGCTGAGGCAGGATGATGGCCAGTGCCATAACAGCTTGGGCTCCATAGCCAAAAACTCTCTTAAAGGAAAGGAACTAGAAAAGTACAGTGTGACTATGATGCCTGCTGTGGCATTCTCAGGACTTGCTACTTGCTCTCTGAATAATTTTTTTTTTTCCTTGTCTTCTCAGTGACTTTATTAAAAGAACTTCAAGTGGAAATTTTAAAATTGAAGTGTAAAGAGTGATGTCTGCTCCAAATATTAAATTTACCCCATACTAAAATATTTTGGGCCTTCTGATTTTAACTTGTTTTTATTTTATTATTATTTCAGGGAGGGGGGAAGTTATAGACAGGAATTCTCTGTATAGATCTTGGCTATCCTGGAATTCATTCTGTGGACCAGGGCTGCTGTTGAACTCAAAGATCCGCATGCCTCTGCCTCCTGAGTGCTGGGATTAAAGGAGTGAGCACCACACTCAGTTCCAATTTTATGTTTTTATTTTTTCTTTAAGAGTTTCAAGTTTCACACAATGCATTTTCACCATCTTCATCCCACTAAGTCTTCCCAGGTCCAACTCCTGCCTTTTCTATCCACACAACTTTGTACCCTTCGTTTTTTTTTTTTTTTTTTTTAAACCCTTTAAGATTTTTTTTAAGTCCTTTATTTAAATATGTTTTGCCCAAAATATTCTTACATATATGGTCTTCTACTGGAGTGTAGTTGACTTACCAGAAGCTACACTCTTAGAGAAAACTGACCCTTATTTTCTCAGTAGCTAACAACCACAAATCACTCGAGGTAGGGGTGGGATTGTGTGCCCAACTCCCTTCTCCATGCTGGAATTGGTCTAGCATGGGCTTGCACTGGTTTTGCACACCACTGTGAGTTCATAGGCTTACCTGATATTTTAATAGAAATTATACTATCCTAGAAATCTCCATTACTGCAAGAAAATAAAGCAGAGGGACCTCAAGAATCATTTCCATTTCAACATCTGTATGTCTGAGGTAAGCCACATGTTTCCATTACCACTGTGCACCACACTGAATCCTAACAGTGCACAGATATGAAGACTCAGAACTCAAATTTACCCCATTATGCTACATAACAGCCCTGTAAAGAGCTTATGGAAGAATAAGATGATTCAAGTCTGCCCAGGGATAAGATGTGGAAAATCCCCTAAGATGCTTTCTGTGGCAAATGTCTAATATGAAAGATGGATGAGTTATTTAATATTTTCACTTACCACTCCCAGTATCATAAAAAAAGAAATGTGATTTTTTTTATACTCTACTCAAGCATCTTCATCTTATAATGGTAGGGTTGCCACTAAGCAATCGAACTAGAAATCACAGAAATTGATATTATAGCCTGCATGCCATTTATCATACTTTACTACTTATTTCAAGTAGCCTAAAAAAATCCACAAGCAAAAAAATAGCTTTACTAAAAAAATTAAAGGTAAAATCCAATATAGGGGACAGAATTGTTTTCTACCTTTCCCAACTTTCAAAATCTATTAATTTGATATACTGCTAGTCCTCAGTTTGCAAATGAAACTTGAAAATGGACAGGAATGTAGCTCAGGATAGGCCCTTGCCTACGGTGTGCATGAAGACGTTAGTTCAATCCCCATTATGTGCTACTTCCAACACACACAGAAAAAGGACTGAAGGAAAATGTGATCCACTTAAGTTTGAGTTCTCCTGGTAATATGGTGAACCCAGAAACAACATAATTAGCTAAAAACAGGATTAGTCAGTATGTATTGTAAGCAACTGATTTCTTTTTAATCTCATGGGAACAGATAAGCTATCTGTGGCCTTCAATCTGTAACATCAGGGAACAGAACAGTGAGGCTCAAACACAGACATTGAATCCAGGCACTTAAAGATCTTTAAAAAATGAGTACCAAGACCTCCATTACAGAGCTGCTCAAAGTATCATCTCAACTAGTCCTAAATGACCCCAGTATGATTGATGCCCTCAATTTAAATTAACCAGAGGTGAAGCCAAGAACTAACTTGTCCATGGTCACATGACCAGTTAAGCAGTCAAACTCTGGCCCCATCATTCACACCACTTTTAAGGAACATTTATTCATTTCAAATAGTCTGGCCAGGAAATGGTGGAGCACACCTTTAATCTCAGCACTCTGGAGGCAGAGGCCGGTGGATCTCTCTGAATTCAAGGCCAGCCTGGTCTACAGAGCAAGTTCCAGGACAAGCCAGGACAACACAGAGAAACTGTCATGAAAAAAACAAAAAAACAACCAAACAAAAACTTAGTTGGTCAGTTTGTTTATAAACTGCATAAAGCAACTGATGCTCCACCAAATTTCACTACATGAAAGACCTACAAGGTCTATCTATACTTAATGTCATTTGGTTTTAGCATTTTAAAACAATTCTAGTAGGAAACATTAACCTCTGTCCCAAGAACATGCTTGTTAAATAGGTTCGAGTTTAAATAAGTTACTCAACTGTTTTAAAAAAAGCATACTGAGATTTTTCAAATACATAGTACTCAAATTCAGCCAAACGGGCCATCACTTAGGCCCAATTTCTCACCCTTTTCTCTTCATCTTTACAATAAAAAGGATGCTCATGCCACATATTCTTTCCTTGTCAAGGAATATAACATAAAGTCCCATTAGTCTCTAATTTTATCAGTGCAATTGTTTAGATAGTAAAAAGGTATTAGCCAGTACTTTATCAAACATATTATAAGCATAAGGACCAAAGCAAAGACTATCATAAGGGTTTTTTCCCCTTCTTTCTAAAACAAAATATTCTCCTTATAGCTACTGTTGAAATGCTCAGTTATGTAAGGTCAGGGGTACTGAAAAAACAAAGGTTAACCTGAACATTGCTATCACACATGTTTTTCCAAAAGCACTGTCCTAGAATATAGTCATAGTCCAGTTAAAATACACACTGCTATCTAGGCATGGTAGTTCACAACTGCAATCTCAGCACTCAGCACGCTAATATTGGACTACTACAAATTCAAAGTCAGCAGGGACCACATAGTGAGCTGCAGGCCAACTTGTACTAGAGTGAGACCCTGTCTTTAAAAAAACAGCAAAAAAAGAAAATAATAATATAAAATCAAATCAAAGACAGCCCCCAAAAGCATTTTATGGTTTAAAAGAAACCCTTAACACTAGTTTCATATTGCTTATACCATAACAGAAAATCTAGGTATGTCAAGCTTCAGCACTGAATGATTTATACATACAAAGTTATTTTCTCATACCTGACCCATGGTTCTTTACATTTCACCCATCTACATAAAAATGCATACCTGTTATTTTGTCTCTTACAAGCTTACAGGACTCTATCTCACCAATGCTCCCAAAAAGACTCTTCAGCTCCTCTTGTGTCATGTTCTGAGGAAGGTAGTTGACTATTAGGTTGGTCTTGCTGTCCTCCGTGTTTCCGGAGTCGACTGGTGAGGAGCAGTTGTTGTTTACAGTGGTTGGACCATTGGCTGTGTTATTGCAAGTTGGCCCATTAGACAGTTGTGTTTCCATGGCAGCAATTACCTGCTAAAAACAGAGAAAATAAGAAATGTCAGAATTCATATTTCACAAGCTATTTGAGATTCCACCCAAGAGTTAAACACTTGTCACTAAACAAAGTCGTTCTGCTGAAATTACAATAAAGCTCCAACAAAAAGTGCAGCACCTACACTAATTGTATTTCATATTAAGCTATTCAATTTAAGACTACAATTATACTTCCACATACATATTCCATACATGCACATAAGCACAATTTCAATCTTAAACATCTTCTAGACTCATATCCTGGGGCTAGACATATACCCTCAACTCACCTGCGGTGTCCACAGAGGAAGCAATTTAATACCAAAGGGCACAGAACTGCGACCTGACTAAAAATAAAAATACTTAACATGCTGCCAAAACAAACGAAAAAAAAAAAAATGACATATTAACTCTGAAGAGGATTCTTCAGTTCATAAGAGTCAATTATCTAAGACTGACAGGCATCCATTAACAAAATCAAGGAGCAAAGGTACTTTCAAAAATAAAATTGTCAACATGTACTGTTTTGGTTACATACTGAAATGTTTTTGATTAACATTCTGTACCTCTATCATTGGTAAGAAATAAAAAAAAAATAGATGTTATATGTTCAGGAGTGAAAGGGTAGGTTAGCTTGGGAGTAGAGCTATGAATATTCTGTCTACATTTGTAGACTATTCGGCCATTCTTGTCAATTTGGCAGCTGGTGACCACCACCAAGTAACTAATCTATAGCATCAAAACAGAATCCACAAAATTCAGGATAATATTTTGCCTTGACTCTAATTTTAAGACCAAAAACACATATCCAGTTCACCAAAGCAACATAACAATATAAATACACCAACTTCTCCAAACAGGCCAGCCCAAGGCTGTTGAGAGTGCAAGTAATAAGGTGTCCATAAACCAAACAGCAGATGAATAGCAGCATAGGGGGAAATTTCCTCACAAGTTCCAACTTCTCTAAAAATCAGTTATTATACAATTTGAGATACGTCTCCTAAAACCAATGTGATGGTCTTTGAACAAAAGAGTCACAAACCACAACCCCCAAGTTTTCCAAAAGTATTTTCTAATAACTGTCCAATTTGGACAGCCAAGACTATGGGGGAATCCAAAACTCAAAGCATCAATGAAAAGATTACACTCTGTCTCATCCAATACACCTCTCAGCTCCCCAAAGAAATGCTCAAACCTGACAACTCTGAATGAGAGCATGCTAGCTTTAGGAGGCTTTAACATAGGAAAGGCAAAGAATTTGATAAAAGAAAAAAAGCAAGCAGAAGGGAAAGATGGCTGATTATTAAGGGAATAGGGAAAATGTCTTTTCAAATTCAAATTGCCTAAGAAAAATAAAAGGGTACATCTACAGGTATAAAATCTCTATTGCCATGAGATGTTTACATAAGAAAGCAGCACCAGACAGACTGGTCAATGGACCAGCTCCAGACTGGTCAAGACTGGACAAGAATCAGTGCTGTGGGGATAAAAACAGACTCGAGCAGAGTAGTCAGGAAATAGTCAAATAAGTTGTAACCTTTCAATAGCTTCATTTCTTTTCCGAAGAAACAATTCCCCCCCATCAAGTTTTAAACTACTTTTCTTGGGTAAGTATTCTCAGTGAATACTTAAAGAATAATAAATCTTTGGATTTATGTAGGAAAAAAAGTCAAAATATTTCAAGATATTATAATTGTCAAAGTACTGGAAAATAAGAAGGGAGGCTTCAGATTTTGTTAATACAAGCGTGACTGTTCCAGTTTGTGGGTTAGTTGTGAATTACTCTTTTCACAGCAAAATTCTCGTAGGGCTACCTCTGCTCCACAACTATAAAAAAATGACCTGCAAGAGGAGAGTGGCCAAGGCCTATTCAAATAAACCACCACTCAAGTTAGGGTATGTGCACAAAGTACAAGAACCCCAAATGTGAGATTTGGACTAGAGCTCATTGGGATGTCGTGTGAAATATAAATGTTCATTGACTGAAATTAACAGGGTTTAATAAGGACAACAAACACTCTCACTTAATTGCACATTTATTTCCACGTTCAGGTGGCAAGAATGAGCTCCTAAGCCAACATTCAAGTGAACAGCTGCAGTAGGCTGTGTGCACTGAGAATCACAGCATCTCTCAGCTATAGGACCATCTGCTCTGAATAAAATGATACTAATGTGCTATATTTTCCAAATAATGCATATTCCATTGATAGGCTCAACACAACTGTTCACAGAATGCACAGTCTTCCAACAGTTACTGGGCAAATAATTTTCAGCCAGATTTACAATTTCAAAATTTTTTTTAGCATCAGGAATTGTAAATAACTTCAAAATGTAGTAACCAAAAAAATACATAGTAAACAGAATGTAAAGAATTATGGTAACTTAGTATTCAGACCATACCAAAACTTTTGTTTGTTTTTGTTTTTTCAAACAAGCTTGTCACTCTTTTGAGTCTGCACTAAATCCTAATTTCGATTATTTCAGTTACATTAAACAGCATGGTTCTGATCTACATCTACCGCCATGGTTAAAATTGCAATGTGCTTTAACATTCTTAATGATGGCCATACCACAGTAGGTAAGAATGATTAGTATGCCAAATTAAAGGTTCAAGTGTTTGGTATGGCCTCGGCACTTCTGCAACATGCTAAAAAAAAAGTAGCCTACAGAATTTAAGAAAAATCCCACAGACCCCGGTCCAAGGCTCTGCTGCCCACGAACCGCTTCTAAGCAGAGAAGCCACATCACACAGTCTGACTGCCATGTTAGTTTGGAGTTGCCGTCTGCAATATGGACACAAAAAGTACCATACGTTAGATTAGAGCAAGGTAATGTAACACGTCAGCTTGCACAGATTTACAGTGACTGTCTTCATACTCCCAGCACGGCCATGCAGTGGGGCTTAATTGAATTTGAGGCAATTCCAATCTAATCCTTCCAAATTTATTTCTACATATAGTTTTCTTGCATAAATGTAAGTATTTGTAATTAAAAACCTGATTTTAAAACAATATTAACTAGTTATCTTGGCATCTATCTTTAAAAACTACCTTAAATTCCATTTCAAAAAAAATTTTTTAATTAAATAAAATGAAAATACTACATGCAGTCCTCTCTTAGGGATGTGGGAGAAGGGAGGAAATGCGAGTGAAATTTTAGTGAGAAAAGCAGTCAAGCGATTCATAAGTGATTGCTTTGCACAAAAGCACTCTCTCCCCTAAATATCAAAGGGGCATGAAGTGAAGCTGTATTTGCCCATACTGTTACATTATACTACAAATGATCTTTAATCCTGGGACTCCAAATTAAAAGGGAATCCAAGCCCCCTGTGGTTATTCTGACACTACAGTGAAACTAGTCTCTACCAGTTTCACCAAAAACAGTTTACATATACTAAGAGGTAATAAACCGGCATCTTTTAATTGAAAGAACTGGACCAATAAATAGGTTTTAGGGTGGGTGGGGTGGGGAGGAGTAATAATTGCATAGGATGTCAGCTTTGTCCCTGAAGGAAATCAAAGGAACATTTTCATAATATGTAAATTGTGAACCCAGCATGCTTTGAAATGAGTGCTGCCATGGGGCCGCCAATAGCATTACTGGGCTGTTTATTCCTTACTTTAATGTGCCTGAAAACTAAAAAGAGCTGTGCTAGTGGCCCAAAGGCCGAAGTTTACTTTTTAGCTATGTACATCCACCACATGTTTAAAATGACCAATGTAGCAATCAGAAAACTCAGGCTCGGAAACAATAATGAACAAAGGAAGGCTGAAAAAAAAAAAAAAAAAGTCCCCTTACATTAGTAATTTCAAGTTTTCAACTTCAGAGTTGAAAGCCTGGTTGTACATGATCCCCGTGGAATGCAAACATGGAGTGGACTCTGGCATCTATAAAAGGATGCATGAAAATGCTTGGCTGTTCTTTCTCCCACTGTAGCCAGAGAAGTCAGTCTGACCCTGTGTTCTTAATCTTACAGTTCATCTTACAGTTAACCTGAGAGAGTCAAGTGTTTATAACCATGAAACGGGTTGGCAAGAGCCTAGTGGTGGAGCAGGGCAACCACACCCAACAGGTTAAACCAACACAAGATGTATATCCAGGATACATTCAGGAGTTAATATCCATATATTCCTCCTTCCCTAAAATCACGGATAAAACCGGATTCAATGGCCTCATCCCCTGTCTTCCATAGGAGACAACACTAACGAGCTGATCTCCTGACACCCCTCCTTTGCAAGGCCCCAGGGATGCAAGCAGTCTCTACTGAACGACTAAGTTGGAAAGGCTGCTGATGGAAAATGATTCCACTGCACTTTTACGTTCCCAGCACCCAGACAGTCTCTCCGCTTGAGGCAGACACACACCTTTATGGGAAGTTATAAATAAGCTGCTCACATGGCCCTTACCTTTATGCTGGCCAACAATCCAGTTACTAAAAATGTAAAGCTACTTCCCCTTCACTTAAGGACAGGTGATTCTGCTCCACTCAATCTACCACAGACAACCCGGCTGTGCACTATTTATAGAATCCACTGGCTCTGAGGCTTGTTGGAAAGGAAAAAAGGCCACATTCCAGTGAAACAGAGCCATTAATTTTAAGGCTTAAAAAAAATAATGTTTCATATATGTTCACCTCTTAATTTAGACATCAATCGTGCCAACTCAGACTGCTTTTCGTCCTGTTATTCTCAGGGCAATAACTTATGAAAAGACACTCTCATAGATTAATCTAGAATATTCTATACTTGCACTGAGCTACAAGAGATAATGGTGAGGAACAGTTTGATGGGAGCATGGTTCTCACAGGGAAGGGAGGAAGGTAGCCTTTATCTTTTCATGGTTGTATAGTTTACCTACAACAGGCACTGAAGCTTTCCACATGTGTTTAACCCTCCCCTTTTTTGTTTCTTTCATTTGCATATGTACTTCATGCTAACATGACTGTGTACTGAGATCAAAACTATCACTTTATTTCTCTTATCTGGCAACAGTGAGAATATAAGAAATTAGCCCACCAGTTTCCTGACCACATATGAAAAGTCTCCATTTTCTAATCTCCCTAGTTTAAAAACAGAACAACAAAAACATTCTGAAAACTGAGGTAATCAGCTTTGCTATTTTAAAACCTCTTCCAGACAGCCACCATGTAGGACAGACTCTAGTCAAAAATACCTTAAAAATATCCTGAGAATTCTCACTAAGTCCACCTGGTGTTATGACCAAGCTAGGAAAAAGGATTCTAAAGCCTCAACACTACCCAATATAGAGACCAGAAGTGCACAAGTCAGTCATAGCAGTAAGGCTGGTTCAGTCTCCCCTAACATCCCCCTCCACTGCTATGTTCACCATCCTGGCACCAATCCCCAGGCTGGGAATTTGCTTCAGGGGTACAGCACTGATCTATCATGAGCTAAGTCCTAGGGTTTGCTAACTACCACATTAAGGGGGTGAGGAATTAAATAAAACTGATGTAGGCTCATACTTCCTCCGAAGAACCCAAGTTATTTACAGCCTCTCCAAAAGTGCTTCCCCATCCTAATTCA
Source organism: Peromyscus leucopus (assembly GCF_004664715.2). Taxonomy (NCBI): domain Eukaryota; kingdom Metazoa; phylum Chordata; class Mammalia; order Rodentia; family Cricetidae; genus Peromyscus; species Peromyscus leucopus. Next base: position 94,542,845 of record NC_051064.1, read on the forward strand.
CACTAACTTCTCTAGGAAGCTTTTCCTAAGCCATCAACAGCCACCTTCTGTCTGTCTAATCAAACACTAGATATTTGATACAGAAACTGAGCACTCTGCATTCTTTACTTTTAGCAACCTTGGACATCTGAGCCCTGCTTGTCCTTCAGACAAGCCCAGTGCCTTACTCTCTTGCTTTGCTCATGAATCTCCTCTAAGATCACCCCACTCCCTTTGAAGGATCCGTACAAGGAAAGAACAGAAGCAATTCCTTCAAAACTCAGGGACTGAAAGGGTGAAACACACTGTCCTGAATACATGCAAACTCAATAGCTTGTTTCTCTATTCCACTTAACGTATTCACAGTAAACACAACAATGAAAGCATATTTCCCAATTTGGGTGCATTCTACCAGCCACTCCCACCCACTGAAACCCAAATTCCTGTTACGTGGTTCAACAAAGGAAATCATTTATTTCTGAAGTGATCAGTTGTGTGACTTTGACCTCAAGAATCTGTCATTTCAACTTGCCATCTATAAAATAATACCAAGTCAAAACAAATCCTGAAACATTGCACAGGTAAGTTCCATGCCTTTGTCCAGTACAGTTATGGAGACAAACCATGTTATGGAGACAAACCATTTAGGGATCACTTAGCAAAATGGCCAAAAGCCAAGAGTAAATGCAAGCAGAAAACAGATTTTGATGCAAAGGAATTCAGAAACCCATTATTCTTAAGTCACAGGTCTTAAATGGTTTTAATTTGATATTGGCAAAGAATATTAGGCAAATACAGATGATGTCTCTAAAAAGAATCATGGCTAGAGGCAAGGACAAGCATCTCTCTCAGACTAAAACATCCAGTTTGGATACAATGACCTTGGACTCCACACCCACTTGGGACTACAAGTTCAATATCTCCAGGTGCACACCAGGCAGAATCAGCTCAGTGTCTTCCCTCTGCATATTAAGAGTTCCTCTAAGCACCAAGTTCAAGTTACAAGGTGAAAAGAAAGCACCTGTCTCTAAAGTTTGAAAGATATAGCTAGGTGGCAGTAGAATCCTAATCGAACACCCTCCTTTAGTGAACTCAGGGTAAGAAATTGGAGCACAAAGTAGGCAGTGACATGCAGGATGAGAGCAAAATAAGTATCCTGAGGACAGATGGGGTCACCTGTCTGGGGGTCACCATGCCTGCAGTGAATGTTTTGTCATCCCCCTCTGAAATCCTTACAATGACATGTTCATGATACATTGCTGTGTTTACTCAAGTAAACAAGAATATTCAACCAAGCTTTGAAACCAGAGATAAGCCATGAGTCACAAGGATGAACAACAGTGTGTTCTCTACAAAGTTCTTTGTTTCATAGAGTCCACAGGATCATCAAACTTCCATCAACTCTCTACCTTATACCACTTTATCTCTTCAGCTCCATGAATTCCTCAACCTCAGACTCAGATATGCGGCCTTGAGCTTACCAAAAGACCAACTAGCTGCAGGAATACCATAAGAAACTTTCCTTAGCAGCTAATACTGTCTCTTGGCCTTTACAGCTTCTACATACAAACAAGTCTCTCTTGATATCAGTCTATAGGTTTCGAGTTCCAGAGCTGGCAGGATTAAAGGCTCTGAGGTTTGTGGATTAAGATGAGTACAAGGCCCCAAATCCTTCCCTTTGTTCTAAGCTTATTACAGTCAATCATGTTAGCCAATGGGAAAATAAAGATCCAATTAAAAAGATCTGCTCACCATTCCAATCCTGCTTGTCCATTCAACAAACATCTTCATGCACCTCCTAGGATCTAAGGGAAGCTTTAGGTACTTGAGGAACTGACTACAAGATGGAAGTACCAGGGCGCAAGCACGCACACACACAATGGTAGATGTGTACAGCTGAGCAAGAAGAAACACATACAGAAAGTGGTCTATTAGATAGAGAAAAAGCATGCTTTGAAATTAGTGAGAATGCAGAGCAGAGGAAGTAGACTGGAAATAATGGTGGCAGTCTCAAGGAATAAACAGGTCTCATTGAGAAGATAAGTTTTGAGCCAAGGTTTCAAAGAGAAGTGACCTGGCTGCTGCATCGGGAGAATAAAAGTCTCTCTAAAATGTCCATCATCCCACTCTCTCCTCAGTCCTATGTCATGTTACACAGTGGAATTAAGTTTGCTAATCAACTGATCTTTAAACATTAGATTGTCCTATATTATCCAGGTGGTTGCAGAGGATTAGCAATGATTCTTACAAGTCAAAGCAGGAAGTGGGAAAGTCACACTGTCCAGAAATCACAGGATCAGAAGGACCTCACAGCCAGCCCCTTGTAAGTAGAACAGATGAGGAAATATTTTCCCCTAAAGCCTCCTGGGGGAACTTTCCCTTGGCTGTCTCAGAACTACTTTGAATGGACTTCTGACTTACAGTGCTGTCCAGCAGTGACATGTGCTGTGTTCTGCTACTTGCTTATGTTACAGCAATTTGGGAATGTAACTGAAAATAACTGTTGTCTCCACTAGACTACCGAGAAAAATATTCCAGGGAGGTCAAAGTTAGGCTGCTGTGCAGAACAGTAAGGAAAGAGATACACTAGAGAGACCCGTCAAAGAGGCGATGAGGCCAGACTACATAGGACCTCGAAGGGCATCAGAAGAAAAGAAACCACATGAAGGTTTCAAGTCAAAGAGTAGCATGAGGTTTCTGTGAAGATAACTGTGTGGGAGAATAGGAGGGCTCAGGAAGTCTGGAAGCAGTTAAGCCAGGCAAGCAGCTGCCACAATAACTCAGGCATATAAGGACGGCAGTGACTCTGACCAAGGTATTGTCAGGGGAAACCATCAGATCCTAGATATGTTTAGGAGAAAGCATATAGCTCAAGGGCTACATTTAAATTATATCAGCAAATTGCTTAAATCCATCATTAAAAAAAAAGTCAAAACAAAACAAAGCCAGTTTACATTCTAACTGCTTTCATTCAAACAAATCACCAAAACATTTATCATATGCTAGGGACTAAGAATACAAGATTAATAAACAGAGAAAGGTTTCTATATAGAGAGCAGAACCTTAAAGAGAAGGAAAAGAGTCTCAGGAAACCCAGCATAAAAACCGGGTATTAAATCAAGCTATTCTCTGCAAGTATTCTTTACAGTGGATTCTTCAAGCAAGAATTCAGTATTCAATTCATTTATAGCAAATGTAAAATCAACAACCATTTAATTTTAATGGTTGAACTAAAGTCATGCAGCATGTTTGCGGACATCTGCAACCCCAGTCCTCGTGGCTAAGTATAAGGACCAGGAAGAGTTCGAAGGCATCCTGGGCTTCTTTGTGAGACCTGACCTTAAAGCACTACCATTCCAAAACAGTTGATCTGTATTATGAGTCCATTTTAATCAGTCAAGATTCAAAGACAAGAAAAATATGTTCTCCTCTAAAGTTTAAAAATTAAAAGTGGCACTTTCTGAAGTGGAAGCACACTCTTCAACAGGGCCATTTGCCCTGCTGTAGAATAGTGAAATTAAGTTGTAGATTAGCTGGGTCTTGGTTACAGCATGGAATATACTAAACCGTTAACTTCTGGTGATGAATCATTGCCACCTCATGCTTTCATCCCAACCTCAGTGGCCTAGTTAATTTCCAAGCCATTATTTGGCTGCAGAACCTAAAAGGGAGCATAAGTATAATGAGAATAAAGTCAATTTCACCTTCCATTTCTGTAGCAGGGTTGTTTTATATAGGCAGATAGATGTGAACTGCTAAATTAAGACAGTTCACATAGTAATCAGCGCAGAAATTGGATTAACTTCACATTCTTCCACAGAAATCACAGCTATCAGGAACTCCCTTAGGGTAGAACACATTGTGAAAGGCTGATTGGAAATCCTCAAATTAATCCCAGTAGTTGAGTGTTTTCATAAGGTAGGCTAAAAACATAGTTCGTCTGTAAGATAGAGACACTGAAATGCTCTGTCATAATTGAGCTCCAGAACAGGAGGAATACTTAATCTTAAAGGGAATATAAAAGACAAGGAAGGCTTACGGACAGAAATACCACTTTTTAACTCACAACTGTTAGAAAGGGCCATAGCTCTCCATCTGGCCACTTGGGGTAACATTTTACTTCTCACTGTCATTTAAAAGAACTTAGAAAAAAAAATGCTATAGCTAGTGTTTAACCCCAAGCCGTTTATAACAAAATAAAGGAGGCATCTGAAATGTCAGTTGATTGAACAAGGTATGTTATTTTCTTAGTAATACTGCAAGGTTACAAATATTTCTGTAGGACTTCAAAAAAAACTGAAGCCAGAGATACTATCCTAGGACACACAAGCCTTACACTGCATTAAGGCATCATGGAGAGCAGAGCAATGTCCTCCCTGCTTCCTTGTCCATGGTGATCCATATACCCTCAACCCTCAACTCTGAAAATTGGACCAAATCATCTCACATACTGATATTTACCTATGTAACGCTTTTCTTTTAAATTGTGTAAAGTCCCAAGGGGCGTATACATTCGATTTAGACATAGAACTATGAATTACTTAGCAAGGTAAGTTGAGGCATCTTCAAAAGCAAGATTCACACACCAAGAAAGTTATTTATTTCCTTTGGTTTAGCTCTCTTGCTGACTCCCTAATGGCATAATTCTTTAAAACCAACATCCCAGCTAGGAAAAAAAGGCTTAAGTACATCTGTGACTTGTTATGGTACTTAAACTCCCAGCTATTTACAACATTTCAAGAATTTGCATTGAATTAACATGGTATTTTTATTTGTAATTCCAATGGTGGACAGTACAGAGGGAGAGCATCCCAAAGACATTTCTAGCTAATCTGCTGCCTAAGAATGTACACAAGAGTTAAAGCTCAAATGAGTGATGCTATACACTACAAAACAGGAAGACACTTCTTAACCTCACACTTTACTGATCCCACCACTCACATGGGTCCAGATATCCCTCTTAACAGGCAAACAAGTCAAGGTGCTACAGTGCCCAGTCAATGTCCCCTGCCATCTCATAGATCAATGATGCTCAACTTTCCTAATGCTGCGACCCTTGAATACAGTTCCTCATGTTGTGGTGACCCCCAACCATAAAACTGTTTTCATTGTGCTACTTCATAACTGTAATTTTGCTACTGTTATGAACTATAATGTAAATATCTGTGTTTTCAAATGGTCTTTTGGGGGTTGTGTCCCAAGTGTCATAGAGAAAAGCTTCTCCACTCACTTCTGTGGGCGTTTTACTTCCCATGTCATCTTCACATCAGTAGGTCTCTACAAGTTCACAGGGTTAAGTTAGAACCTAACAGTGGGGCAAATGTATAAGTCTCTATGTGCAGTATCACCTGTGTAATTATATAGAAACATAGTTCTAAAAGTTGTTGAGAAAGGGATCTATCTTGTTACTGTAAGGAGTCAAAGAAGGTAGAGACGTAATCAAAGGTTCGTTGAACCTAAGAAAACTTTCCTGAGACTCAAGCCAGGAACACATTTAGCCCTCGAATTATCTGTATTCTGCAAACAGGTGGGGGGGGGAGGGTAAAAGGGACCAACTTCCTTTAAATGCTTTCGTTATGTACAAACATTAAGCAGATAATATGTCAAAGCACTTTACAAACTAAAGTGCTTAATGAGTATCAGACTGTTATGATTATCATTAGACAAAGGGAAATATTTCTTTCAAATGCTATCATTAGAAAATCTGTCTGTCTTTCAGGTTAAGGGTTGGATAACCCCTCCCAGACCTCCCAACATCTAAATGGGCAACAAGACTGAAGATTTTTCTGAAGACTCTCATATGAAATAGGAACACTGTGGACAGAAAGTACTTTCCTAATCATGACTGTCATCTCCTGTCCTGGGCCTCTGAAGCAGATGCTATGTTAAACTACATTTAGCACAGTCACAAATGGTGACTAAGAAAGATGGGAATTTTTACTTAAATTGCTGCAATTTTTAACCCCAGATCTCCAAACACTATATTTAAAAATATAGGATGCCAATAGTCCAAGTGTTTCACTTCTGAATTACAGACTTATCTATTTTAATTTACCTTACTTTTTAAACTATATGCACTTGGCTTCCATCCCTCCCACCTTGGTCTTTCATCCTCAACAACTGCACAGTCTCTTAGAACTTCAACACTCAGAATTCACCACCCACTCCGCTTCTTTCACAAATGAGGGCTTCAAGGATGAGCCATCCATCTTCTCCTTCCACTGGAAAGTGGAGACCAACCATGAACACACTCTAGAATACTGAATGTGCCTATCAGATGTGTCCACAGTCAGGGAACTGGTCCAGATATACAAGGCCACTCAGTTCACCTCATGATATCTCTCCCATCATGACTGTCAAACCAACCTACATTTAAATATGATTTTTTATAAGCCTGCATTAACTGTGGTTTTGAGATGTTTAATTAAAAGAAAAATAAGGCATTCTGAATTCTCCACAGGATTTGCATAATTTTGGTACAAAAAGAGGTTGTTAGAATTCAATGAATTTTGTAGAATTCAATGAATCTTTTGACTAAAATGAAAAAGTGGAAGAAAAAAAAGCTATCATTTATTGACTACTTATTCTATGTCAGATAATTTGAAGATAAAGTTTCATTTAATCTTCATGTGCAGTATGATATATATATATGTATATAGGCATATACATATATATTTATATGATCTTTAATTGACAAATGACAGGGGAGGGGGGAATACTATAGAAGGAAGCTAGGCCCAGTGCTTGCTGGGAATGTGTTATACTGAGTGAGCCATATCCCCAGCACTATTCTTACTTTTATTTTGAGGCAGGGTCTATTTTAAGTTGCACAGGCTGCCCTTAAACTCATAGTATAGCTCAGGCAGCCCTTGAACCTATGATCCTCTAGCCTCAGACTCCCAAAGAACTAGGATTTACAGGCCTGTACCAACAAGTCCAGCTATAAATGAGGACTGCAAGTGCACAGATACAAAGTAGAAAAATGAGATTTGAAACCAGGCTCAGGAGTCCATTACAAGCTCCTAACTACTGTTTGCTTCTGCACTCACCCCATCTGCAAGTCACCTTCCAATCCCCAACTACACAGAGCTCCCCAAATAGTCAGCATCCCACAATGTCTCTTCGCAAGGCTTTTGCTGACTCCATGCTGCCTACAAACAACATCTCAGCTTCCCAGTGAAGCACCAACTAGACCTGCTCCCACCTACCTCTGCATCACATGCCTACTGCTCCTATGGTTCACAATAAAGTCCCCAGTCGTCCCACCCACTCCCAGTCTGCTTTCCACTGTCACTCAACCTCTCTTTTTCATCTGCAACATCCTCACTACCTTTTTTCTGATTAAAAGGTACATCAGTCTAAGAAGAAGGGGACACACTTGCCTCCAGCAAGTATTCTGAGAAACACTGAACTAGGCCAGATAGTTATCATCTAGAGCTTCTAGACGCCCATGCCTCTATCATATACCTTACATGGATTTGTCTTCTTGTCATGAGTGTAAAAAGTCACACAAAGCAGATAAATGGCCATGAGGGCAAATCAAGGAAGCAAGTAAACACTCCCCTATTTAACAATGTAGGCCTATATTCCTTGCCAAGAAGAAGATTTTTCCATCATAGCCTCATGTACCTGCATGAGTCAAAGTCATCTTAGGTTGCCTATAAAGGAAAGGCTTCCATTGGTCCATCACATATTTCTTTCAGGATATAATTACTATTCAGTATAAGCTCAAGCATCTAGTTGAACCAACATTAACAACCAACACCTAGCTGTAAGGTTTCACTAAAAGAATGTAGGCCTCAGTGATCAGGGGCAAAGACAAGTGTAGGTATGTCATATTGTCATCACATCACAGTTTAAAATAAGTGGATCTCAACAAAGATGCATAAATAAACCCCAAACCACATGTGAGGTTTATACCCACATTCTTCCCCCAAGATCTGCTTGTATGAAAGATAGAAAAGGTACTTAAAAGTCAGAAAGCAATTTCCCTGACCCACTGGATATACCAGGCACTGTGCCAGATGGGAATAACAGGTGCACAAAACATGAACATTCCCAACGCCCCCCTTCCTAAGTAGCCTTGAACCCCAAGAAGTCAAAGGCATACAAGGAAACCTTCCAGAACTCCCAGCCATTCTGGCTGACCTATGCTAAATGTTTCACTACGGAAAAGATAAAAGGGCAAAGTCAGCTGCTGCTATGGAAACTACTTGTAACTTAAACAACGGAGTTTAGACATGTATGTGAGCAAAAAGAAATGAGGCATTCGCTTCCCAATGTTTAAAGTGCTAGAGAATAGCAAGAGAGTGCACATGGCATTCTCAGTACAGTTAGCATTTAAACTAGATTCCTGCCTTATTATCAAAGTTTGAAATTACAAAGAAACACAGGCTGAACGTTTTCTGATACAGTTTCTGAGTAGTCATTCCCAGATAAAATTTTACCTTATGGAGAGTGAAAGTTTCTTTAAGAGAATTCTGGCAGGACAGTAGATGAACATCAAACCACTTGGTAGTAAATAATCTTTCATAGCTGACAAGACTTTCAAAAGGACCCACTACACACCAGGTGACATGCTAGTATAGAGTGGTTATGGCTGTAATCTCTTCTAAAACAGCCTTGAAGGAAAGTTCCTGCCATCTCCTACTACTTGAATCTGGGATGGCTTGACAAAAGGGAGCCTAACCATTCTTCTGAAGAGAACTATTTCTCCAACCTCACCTCAGAATGTTCACTTTCTTTGTAAACATAGCGGAGACACACTCCTTTGAAAGACTTGATGTGGACTGACAACCTCTAGTTAAAAGTCAGTGTTAGGGGAGCATATCATTTTTGTAAATCTACTGCCCCACCTACATAGGCTTGTTAAACCCATCTTTGTCAATCACATACACAGAGTGGGGACGACACATGTTGGAATTCAGCGGAAAGTGATTCTGTACTCACTACCTGGACCAGAATATGGAGGACAAACAAAGGCTCGTGGAGACGGCAGCAAGGGTAGTAAACAAAGAGGGTGGAGCTCAGAATTTCACCACCATCAGATGAAGAACGAGTTCCAGGCACCACTGTACAAAACTCAGCTCTAGCACATCTTCTTGTTCTACTGACAGTGACCCACAACTTCATTTGTTGGAATTAAGGAAAAGTAGCTTCCTACATTAAGCACTGAAATACCTCCCAGTGCTAGGAATGGGGTGAGTCATTTATTGGCCAAAGGAGGCCCCATAGACCTGACCCTAAACATCACATGCTATTGCCAAGGGCACTGATTACCCCCCACCACCTGATGGTAAGGCCCTATTGATGAAGACAACACTTATGTCATTTAAACATGGACAAACTGAGCTGGTGCCCAGCTAGAAGCCTGACTCCTACTGACTAGAACTCATTGTGCTATAAGTTACTGGGAACATTACTGGAGGGGGGAAATAATTATGAATATCACCCAGCGATAAACTCTGCCACCTACAATAGCAACCTGCCTACAAAATATACAACTGCAAGAGTGACACAAATATTATAGGACTAAAACTGCTTTTTTATTGGATTAAGGCCTACTCTATGAGATGGAATCCATACTTGACTCTGCTCAAGAGGTAAGAACCTGAGACTAGACAGGTCATGGGCCCTAGGGGAAAATCTAGTACTATAGTCTACTAAAGCAGTGGTTCTCAACCTGTGGGTTGTGACTCCATTGGGGATTGAACAACCCTTCCACAGGGGGTCGACTAAGACCATCGGAAAACACAGATATTTACATTATGATTCATAACAGTAGCAAAATTACAGCTATGAAGTAGCAACAATAATTTTATGGTTGGGGGTCACCACAACATGAAGTACTGTAGAAAGGGTCACAGCATTTGGAAAGTTGAGAACCACTGTGCTAAAGGACCATAGCAATGGAAGACTCTTAGTCACATGTGGCTATACCTAGGAATCAGTGTTATCACAACCCTCATGACAGAAGCTTTGTCTTACAGTAGATGGGAATTAACACAAGCTCAGAACTGGACAATGAGCAGACAGCGAGAGACTTTGGAGCACTCAGCCCTAAACGGGATATCTTCATCAAACCCCTCCCCTCGAGGAAAGAGAGTAACTGGTGATGGACCACCCCAAGGAAACAATGTCTTCCAAACATAACAGGGCTGGTAATACACATGAATGCACAGAGACTGGCAGCACACACAAGACCTGCACAGGTTCGAACCGGGGAAAAATCCAATACAGAGATGGAGAGATAGACACAAAGTTCCACCACTAACCAAGAAATAATTAGCAAGTGATACCTTCAGGGAAAGGGAAAATCAGTATTCTCTAAAGTGACACTGGGTTATCAACCAGACTCTAGGGCAGGTCTCAAGCCCAGGTGCAACAAAAAACCCAAACTCCATGTTTTTGTGTGCTTTTTGTTTTGTTTTGCCTTTTATCTTACCGGGTTTTTGTTGGATTTTAGGCGTTGGGTTTTTTTTTTTTTTTTTATTAGTTTTAAGAAAGGGAAAAGAACATAAAGTTCTTTTCTTCTTGAGTGGGTAGGGAGGTGGGCAGAGTTGGGAGAAGTTGATGGAGAGGCAAGAATATGATCAAAGTATATGAAAAAATTAATAAAAAAATCACTAAAACAAAAAATCATTAAAATACAAACCACTATATCCTATTTATCCATCAACATTTCTATACATTAGCTAAGACCTGATAAACACTACCAACAAAAACAACAGTTAAGACCTGATAAACACCACCAACAAAAACAGTGGAGGGTTGAAAGCTCATCACACATCTAATGGCACAGTAAACAAGACCCAAGTATGGCCCTGAAAAGCATTAGAAAAGAGTGGGGCTCACACAGGGGGATGGGCATCAACAATTTTAATATATTATAAAGCAATGTATTATACCTTCAAATAAATGGCAGTTTAGCTGGCCAGTCAGTGAAACCAAAAATAAAAATAACCTCTTAAATAATTCATGCACAAAGTTTAAAAGGCACTTCAAAATCTGCAAGGGCTGCAAAGAAAATATGAAAAAAAAAAAATCACACGTAACCACCCATGACCATACACATGTATCCTGAGAAAAAGCCAAGAGGATAGATGGAAAGAGAGATGCAAACAGACCCATAATGCTCTCTAAGACCCACAGGCCAGAGGCACAAGAAACCAGGGAGATTTAGCATGCAAACTTGTTGCTTGATCTTTTTATTCATCAGTCATTTAGAACATTTAAAACTTTATCAATTGACATTTCAAACAATGCTCTCTTTTTCACATTTCTTACTTGATTACTAACTGTATTTTGTGTGAGAGAACAAGTACACTGAAGTTGGTTCTCTCCTTACATCATTTGAGGTCCTGGAATCAAACAACTTAGGTCTTCAGGCTTGCCCACGAGTAGCTTTTACCTACTGAGCCATCTCACTGGTCCCTCAACTTCCTTTCTTCAAATGCACACATGCTTAAGAAAATGAAATTATATTGTATGTGTGCCCGCGCACACACCATCAGAGCACAACTTTCAGGAACAGCTACAAGCACCTTTACTCAATGAACTCTCTCACTGGCCTGGTGTCAGTCTCCCTGACCCCCTTCCCACTTTTAACAAGAAGGAAGAGTGAGATTGGGACTAGGGGAGTATGGCAGTTTGAAAAAGAATGCCCCCTCACCTTAGGCCCGTATATTTAGTGCTTGGCCACTAGGGAGTGGCAGCTAAGAGGTATTAGGAGGTGTTGCCTTGTTGGAGGAAGTGTGTCACTGCTTTTGGATCCTGAGGAAGAACTCTCAGCTAAAACTCCAACACCATGTCTGCCTACGTGTCGCCATGTTCCCCACCATGACAATAATGAACTAAACCTCTAAAACTGTAAGAAACCTCAGTTAAATGCTTTCTTTTAGAAGGATTACCATGGCCGTGGTGTATCTTCACAGCAGTAGAACACTGACTAAGACAGGCATGCTCTGTAACAGGATGTACATTCCCACAGACCTATTTAGGAGAGGTTCTCTCCAATTTTCCCAAAGCTGCCATGTCACCCTGATTCCTGCTAAGGCTGGGTTCCCCAGAAGAATAATACCATGGCCTAGAGCCAAGCCATCCTAAAGTGTGCATAACTTTTCTATTATGCATGATGAACAGTTCCAGAAGACTAGAGAATTGGAAGTAAGGGTACCCCTAACATAAAAGGCCTGGGAATAGCACAGAAATACACCAACAGTGAGGTGGGAAGAGAGTAAATTAATCCAAATACTTCAAACATATCCTGATCACCTAAACTGAGGATTTTTAATTTTTGATCTAATCATCTTCAAAATATTCCATGGTATAAGCAAAACATAAGCATCAATTCTGTATTACTAATATCCTAATAAGACCACAGCATGTTAAATGCACTTGAAAATAAGACCCACTTCCCTGGATTCTTAGAGAAAGCTATCTTGCCCACACAAATTAGGAATGTCTTTTCCCTTATGGGGCAGTTTGAATGAGAATGGCCCCCAAAGGCTCACATATTTGAATGTTAGTTCCACAGTTGATGAACTGGTTAGGTAGGATTATGAGGCACAGTCTTGCTGGGTATGTCACTGAGGATGGGCTTTGAGGTTTCAAAAGTCCATATGGTTCCCTGTCAGTAAGTAGTGCGTGCGTGTGATGCTTATGGATAAGATATAGGTGCTCAGCTACTGCCTAGCACCATGACTGCCTGTCTGCTGCCAGGCTACCTATTATGATGGTCATAGACTCACCCTCTGAAACTGTAAGCAAGCCATCAACTAAATGCTCTCTTTTATAAGTTGCCTTAGTCATGGTGAACTTCATAGCAAAAGAAAAATAAGACAGCAGCTAAGAAGAAAGTTAATTCAGAGCTAACAAAGTATTTTGATACTAGAAAAAGAGGGGCTCATGAAATGCTTTATCATAAGCATGGAAGGTGGGAAGAGGAGAGAAACCAACCCCCACTCATAGTCCCTCCCCAACAAACTGACAGTCATCTCATTATACTAGAAGTCCACATTAAATAAACTTAACAACTGGGCATTTTGGCTCATGGCTATAACCTCAGCACTAAGAAGACTGAGGTGGAAGGCTTGGGCTTTCGGGCTGACCTGTCTGTGCTACACAGTATGACCCTGTCTCAAGTTCAAAGCTGCTCATGACATACCACAAATTATATTACAAGATGCAGAAGAGGGTACCTAATGATAAAGCAGAAGTGTAAAGTAGTTTAATTCATATAATATATATAATCTGCCTTTCATTTACCCAAATAGATTTCCATGAAAACCTGCTTCAAAACAGCAAAGTGGGCAAGCCACAAAACCAAGGTGGTTCTGAGGCAAAGCCTTGCCTAAAGACTGTTTGTTTTACAGCAGGATGAATGGGCAATATAGGAGGTGGATTCATTTTTATGTGCCCCAAAATCTGCATTATCTCCTATACAAGTTTTCAAAGCACCATAACAAGGCTGTCTCTAGATTCATTTGGAAATAAATGAGTATTTCTTTAAAGTCCTGAGATAATAACTGTGTTATTAACATTTTCTAGAAATAGAATTTTCTAGAAATAGGGATTTGAGCAAAGAAGAGAGGACACCACCATGCAATAAGTAATGGTCTCCATCTCTTAAACTTGTACAGTATTGAAAGTTTCTGTAATTCCAGGTAGAGACAAGAGGAAAGTATAGTTTTCACCACCTCTCATTAACTAAAAAGCCACAGCTAAAAAAAAAAAAGCTGGAGAAACTCCAAAATTGAAGTTTTTATGGTGCACATTAAATTATTCTCTATCAACTGCAAATCTTTAAAGTTGCAGAACATTACTTTAAAGCTATGGACTCCATCCTACCCCACCCCAGGGGTACATAGTAATTTCCCTTAAAGGAGAAAAAAAAAAGCTTCTACCTTCAATCCAGTCTACATGAGGAAGCATTGCTCCAGTTTAGAAAGCAAGGCTCCACTCCTACAAAAGTACATACATAATGGATACAGACCTTCTCTTCTTCCTAGGCCAATTATAAACTGAGAAAGGACCAACACTGGCATTAAATCCTGGTATGCTCCAATCATTTTACAGCTGTACACTAACCTGACATGTGAAAGTCAAACACAGAGCTGTAGACTACAATAGAGAATGTACCAAAAAGAACGTGATGTGTTCAATGATCCCTGAAATACAGGCACACATACATGCATGGCTGTCTCTTGGCACAGGATTGCCATTAACATTCAAGATAAACTTCTAATCTAGTAAATATGGATCTGGCTTTCCACAGAGGAATACCTCCAACTGGATAAAGTTTATCAATATTATGTACTTACATGTCTCACTACAATCACTTTCTCATGCTATTTTTGATCAACTTAATGTGCCCTTTTGTGTTAAATTCTACAATATGTATGTGTCTATCACACAGAGGGACAACTTTTGATTCACATTCATAGCTATGCTGTCCATGTAAAGATTCTTACTTTCTTCATTAAGCATCACGGTTACACTGTGACAATCTAAAGCCAAAATAATCACATGTAACACAGGACAGTCCCAAATACAGCCACTATTTGCAATATTTCAAACCTAAGATGTTGACGCTAGAGAGATGGCTCAATAATTAAGAACACTTACTACTCTTTCAGTTCCTAGCATCCACCTCAGGCTGCTAACTGGTCTCTTCAAGCACCTGTATTCACCTGCACATACCCACACACACATAACTGAAAATTTAAATAAAAGTATTAAAAAAAATAAGATTGTAATTGCATCCATTTATAGTAAAACAAAAGTTTCAAGGCTGGAAGGTATGGCTCAATGGTAAAGACCATGTACTTTACACATGCACGGCTCTAGTTTCACTCATCAGCACCAAAAGTAAATAATAATAAAATATATTGAAGGTGTCAGTCCAGTTCTTCATCAGTTAAGAATTTCAGATGAGACAGTAAGCTGGCTCAGCAGGCACTTGCTACAGACTCTGAGAGCCTGAGTTCAAACCCTGTCCCCTGAGGCTGGTCCAAGGACAACTGGAGCCAGTTCCAAATCTATTTCTTAGTACTTTGGTGACCTCTGACAAATTTTAACCTGGGTAATTTCTCCCATTTATAAAGCATAGGTTTTTAATCTTTCTAAAAAAAATCATATTTTTAAAAGAAGTTAAGCAATGGATAAAGAGAACAATAAAACTGTCAGGTTGGGTGTGGTAGTATATGACTATAAGCCTAGCCCTCTGGAGGCATGGCAGGAAAATGAAAATTTCAAGGCCAATCTAAACAACAAAGCAAGCCTAGGTTACATGGTTAGAACCTAAGGGGAAAAAAAGAAAAGAGAAAGAAAAGGAAAGGAAAAGAAGAGAAAAAAGAAAAAAGAGCCAGTTACTACACAAAATAAGGTATTGTTAAGGTGTGTGTGTGTGTGTGTGTGTGTGTGTGTGTGTGTGACACCCACACATGTGCATACACACAAGTATATAAACTGTGCCTATAGACTAGGATGTATTTCCTTCACTTACTCAAAAGAACATTTTTACTTACTAGCAAGCAGACCATTTATCATCTATCAAATGCCATGTTCTCAGTACGAAATATTTAAGCCACTATAGCACACACCATCAGTTACTTGAAAAAAAAAACAAAAAAAAAAAAAAAAAAAACTCCTTTAATAGAAAAATATTCACACAGATAGCTGTTTAGTAATAAAATGTTTAGATTTGGCTAACAGTGAGAGCTGGACGGCATCTTAAGAAGCATACCCTATAGATACCACGTAGGAAATCAGAACCACAGTACATAGTGGACATTTTTGCTCAATTTAGCATAGTACTTAACTGGGGGGGGGGAATCTCAGAAGGGTCAGCAAATTGTCAGTAAGCTGTGATTAATACTACATGCCTGTTACTCTTAAAGTCACTCAGGAGATTAGGCCATTTTAGAGAGCTAAACCATGAATTAAGATTAATTCTGGAGATAAACTAGTTTGAACCATCCCACACTGAGAAAATCACTTTGTACAGTTTGATGAAGCAATTCTGCCTGTATTTATTGATGAAAAAGAAGCTATTTGCAAGGCTGTCTAACCACCAAGAGTTGGTAAATAAACCTGGGCACAATGAGAATGCACACTAAAGATGGAGATGCCAAGGTGTGGGTAGTGATGGCAACAAAAAGGTTGGGCACAGTAGCTACTGAGAAAAACAGAAGGAAATCTAACTGTCCTGATGCTTTTGAACATCAGGCTCTTTTCTCTTTTTCTACCTCAACTGCTCACTGAACTCTCTCATGCCCTCTCTTATTTGAGAGCTCAGCTGAGTTCCCAGATAGCCCAAAATGTTCATCTAGCCAAAGAAGGAAAGCGCCTCTCATCTAGGCAATCAACAAACTCAAACCTCACAGGCAGAAAACACGAAGCAATCGTTCCATAGTTGTAAAAGGCAGCTGATCTTTGTTCTCTCAAGAAACAGACCTGCCCTTCTTCTAGTAGATTCTTTGGGCATAATTATTTTTACTTCATCTCTTAAACTACAGCCCCCTAGAACAGAAATAGTTGGTAAACACAAAAGGAAATGCTCAAATTGCCAAGAATAAAAAGAAGCAAGATCTCCGTTCACAATATGGGACTACTTAGAGTAACTACATGCATAACTATGGTTCCTAAGCTAAAGAAATACAGAGCAAATTGATACCGCTCTCAGCAGCTACAGGACACCCATACTTCAATCTGAAAACAATGAGGTTCATACTGAAATGAGGCATCACAGACTCTGGGAGATGGAACTTCCAAATGAGCTTTAGTCACAGAAAAATTAGATGTGCTTCAAATATCAACACATTTGAAGGACTTAGACATCTGCCTTTGCTCTAATAGGCAAATCTCATAAGACATGGGGCAACATGCTGTGTACTCAAGCTGACTCAGACAAGGAGTCCTTACTTACTTTCTAGCAAAGAACAGAAAACATAAATAGAACCACAACACAGGACGCAAGCTGGAGTGTGAAGAGGGATGATGTCGGGGTGACATGGGGAAATCCATGATCATATCCCAACTGAACAAGTGCAAGTGCTGAAGGCTGTGTGCTATCCAATGTTCAAACATGGTGGAGACCACATGGACTCAACCATTTCATAAATGCCTACCATGTTTTAAACACTGGGCTGTGCAGAGTACAAGCACAAACAAGACAGGCATGCAGGGAATGCAGTGGGAGGTACAGGTGTTAAACATGTCAAAGGTCAATTTCTCTCTCCAATACATTCCACAGCCATGAAGAAAATCAGGATGTTACAGACATAAAAACTGATAAGAAGAAATCCTCTCTAGAGAAGCAGCATTTAAAGGGAGACCTAAAATTGAGAAAAATCTTAGGTATACTTGGTCTTTGGGGACACAGCATGGTACCACCATGGGAGAGGGCAAGATGAACCATGAGCCCTGAGCAATCTGTTCCAAGACTGGCCACATGCAGTGTGTTAGTTCTACAGACAGAACTGTTACGACTACACAAAGTTAAGCTAGGAAGCCTGAATGCCATCCATGTCCAGCCATTCCTCTGCTCAAATGAAGGAAACGAAACCTAGTGGCTGGCTCAGTATCACTTAAGTCGGTGTAGGCAGAGGATGGTCCTAGCCTGTCACATTCATTACATCCAACTGTCAATTAGCTTTTTAATCAGATAATTCACTTGAAAAGCTGGAATTCAGGAAATAGGTAAAGAATAAGTAGCACTTAATATCTTCCGGTTAAATAAGCAGATTAGGTGCCAAGCATTTCACTAGACTGTATAAAGAAACAACCTCCTTGCCGGGCGGTGGTGGCGCACGCCTTTAATCCCAGCACTCGGGAGGCAGAGCCAGGCAGATCTCTGTGAGTTCGAGGCCAGCCTGGGCTACCAAGTGAGTCCCAGGAAAGGCGCAAAGCTACACAGAGAAACCCTGTCTTGAAAAACCAAAAAAAAAAAAAAAAAAAAAAGAAACAACCTCCACAGTTGACGTAAAATGAGAAATGTAGTAAGTTTTCCACAAAATAAAATACATTCAGTTTCTCTTCTGACATTGCACACGTCCTTTTGGATGTCTCAATATCTAGGAAATCATGGTGAAAATACAGTGTGTCAAATTATTTTAAATGCTTTTCCTTGGAGAAACAGAGTTGGCAAACAACCCCCAATGCCACTGAGGACAGACACTTAACACTTCTTACTGTACCTGCCTAAGAAACAGGAGCATAGAACAATTGTTACTAAGGGCTGGGAATGAAGAAAGCCACCATTGAGGTTTGCAAATGCACTGTACCTAAAATCAAAACACTGAAAACAGGAAGACAGGAATATACTTCCATCCAATTGAACAACCGCAAAATAAGAAGGCCCATGCAAAGAACAAAGTATGCTATGAATTTTTCATGAATTCTGTCCTAGGGGACCAAACAACAGACTTAGGGTCTTTCAATTACAATTGCCCTTAAAAATCAAATATTGTCAAGATCAAACATTAATTTTTAATGGCAATTTTCCCAAACACTGCATTGTATTTTGCAGGAATAGTTAAAACGAGAGAGAAACTTCGTGAAGCCACTCACCCCCAGGGCTTCTCCCTCAAACTCCTACCCCCAGGTGCTAATCATGTATAACACAGAGCACTAGAACTATTCTGCCAATGACAAGCATCCAAGGCCTGGGTCAACCTGTAAATATGCATTTCTGAAGAACTGACCACCTCCCGCCTGAGCGGTATAATGGGTCAACACCTGAAAAGGCCACAGAGAAGTAAACAGTCCTAGAGTTTAGCAGCTCTCAGAACAGGTGAGAAGATGGGGCCCACTCATGAGGAGTAAGAATTCCAGACTTTAGTGTGCCCTTGATGGTCACAGATGAGGTCACCCAAGATGCTGAATGATCTACTGGAAGCCCAACTGGCTGGTCCACACTGATGCTGCACTCTATTTTTGATACCTACTATCTCGAGCTCGGTGTACTTGAGATTTCTAAACCTTTCCAAGGACATCAGAAACTGTGTCTGTACCTGAGCATTTATCTCTGTTACCGAAGAAAAGTCACCTTCCAAAAGAATGCAGTCAAAGCCCATATCACATGTACTTTGAGGAAGGAAAAGTAGTTTAACAAAATTGTATTATACATCAAGAAAGTCAAGGGGACTATAAGAAAATTAAAATCTTGATACCTCATTCTATCAAAATGATATAATCAGTCAAGACCTAACTTACACTGAGAGAAGCAATATAGCTCAGACTACTCCCTGCAAAAACCTCAGGTGAATGCTGATTCCTTACAAGACAGGAATGATTTGTAAATGCACATGGACCCTGAGCTATGGATGATGATGACAACCCAAAGGTGATTACCAGACTATCAGAAGAATAACAATGGAAATTTTGAGAGACAGTATCTTTTACTGTAAAAAAACACACTTCTATAAAAATCTACTTTCTAAAACTCAAAAGACAGCTGTTTCAACTGGTGTCCATCTGGCCTTTATGACTGAAGACACAATGTATCACACAGAAGGTGACCCTTCAGCCATCACAGGTGGGAAGGAAAAGAATTAACCCGCAAAATAAACATAGGGCTGGATGCTTACAAAAAAAAACAAAAACCTAGGATATTGAATATTAGAAGGGTGTATAAGAGACAAATGTGTCAAGTTTTTACAACAACAGAATAACAGAGACTCCAGTGGGTAAAGAGAGGAAGAGAGGGAGGAAGAAAAAGACAGTGAGAAGAAGAGGAGAGGGGGAAGAAGTGCACAGGTATGTGTTTTAGAAATCTAAGCCACTGAGATTCCAAAATGACACCCACATAACCCCTTTTCCCTTTCTATTCAAAAACACTTTGATGGTCTTTCTCTTACTCTCTTTAGAAGCTTTCTTTTTCTAGTAAATTTGAAGAGATAAATGCATGTTTTTACTTCAGTATACAATGGACTAAAACACCACTAAGGCCCTTGGATCTGTAAATAAATTTTAATAGGAAAGACAAGTATTCAAACATGGGGAAAGGATGATAAATGGGCAATGTCAACACATGGGCATTTGGAAACGGAGACAATATTGGATGGGGCAAGGCTCTTAGTGGCTTAATCCAGGATATGTCAGGCAGTGTGCTAAACCCCTTTAGGAAGCATTAACCTCATAGGATACTAACAACTGAATGAGATGAGTTGTTTTAAACCTGTTTTTCAAATGAAGAAATGGGCTTACAAAAGATTAACTTGTCCGGAACTGCAAAAGATTGCTCATTCAGGCCTATCAGACTCCAAGTATATGTTCATTGTGCTATTATAAGCAAAACAGTTATAATAACCAGGGCCTATTTTATCCCAGAAAAAATAAGTAAGAATCTCTCCTAAAGGACTAGACACTGATACATGCATTCAATTGGATTCTAACATGCAGCAGAGGATGAGAGCCACTGGGAAAAGTCATGTGAACCAAAGAGTCAAACCAGGTGTGGAGGGCATCTGGCTCTGAGGAGGAAGCGAGACTGCAAGAACACCACTGAGCCTGAGCGTGGCGGCACATGCCTGGAACTCCAACATTCAACTCCTTACAGGAGGAGTACATGTATGATACCGGCATGGGCAGCATACAGCAAGACCCTGTCTCAAATACAGAAACAAGCTCAACAAAACAAACTATCAGAAAAGGAGGTGCTGCAACAGAATAGAGAGCAAATGCAACACACGTCTGACCACAAAGCTTGATTCAAAGCACTAATTAGGGGTGATGAGACGGCTCAGCGGGAAAACACTTGTTGTGCAAGTCTAATGAGTTTGGTCCCCAGAACTAATTCCGTAAAAAAGGTTGTCCTCTGACCTCCACATATATCACGTGGTACACATACGAGTATGCACACAAATAACTAAAATCTTTTTAAAAAAATTTTTTTAAAGGAGTGATTGAAAAGGCAGAAAACGTAGAATGGAATCATTCCACTGAGAGCAGAGTACTAGCAAACCTAGTATGTACAAAGAGCATAAACTGCTCTTTAACTGATGTGACAAGTAGTATATAATTTATAGAGGAAAAGGAAAAATTAACAGTCGACTACCCTAAAGCCAGCAGGTGGTAATACAAAGCAATGAGTGGGTAGAAGCCACGCAAGCCTTGAGGAGCGATCAAATGCAGGACAGTGGTCACAACCATGGCTCAGTTGGGTGGTTGGTGGCCCTGTCATTTTATTTAGTAACCAGAAAGGGGAAAAAAAAATGAAATAATCCACATAAAATGGACCAAGAGCTTCTACATTCTAACTGAGCACAGGATAAGAAAATAGCTCCCAAATTGTATTCAGCTTACAGTTTAAGCCTAGAAGCCCCAGTGGTTCCATGGGCTCAGCAACTGTAGCATATCCTGCTTCCTACTGGTTTCTTGGTATAGCAGCTTTAGTTCAGTGTCAGGTGCAAGATGCAGCCGTATGAAATAGAAAAGGTTCCTAAATGGTCAGCTGGAACCTACTCTACCACAACCAAAACCATCATCTCATAAATGCTTTCTCAGTTCACTAATTTATGTAGTGACATTATCTACAGGACTCTGTAGCAAGAACCCCCCTCCAAAAAGTAAAATAAATAAATATCATCAAATCTTATATTCTGATTATATTACACATTCTCAGCTGACCTGTTGGAGTCAGTATTTACAAAAACCAACAACTTAAAATCTGACACCTGTCAAGTGGGGAAAAAAAACAACTTGGTCACCTGCAAAGTTTCCTATTTAATTTTAATTTTCGTGTGCCTTGTTTTGTCTTAAGATGATTTCTCCGTGCTCAATGGGTAATTCCTTAGCTGCATTATCTTGAGATCCACACTTAAATAGCAAGAAAGTGCATCCTAGATACTTTAGTCTACAAGCTATTGCTCTAGTCCGTAAAGGAAACCTGAGTCAACACTAAGGTGCCTCCCCTCCCTTCCCTTCCAAACGTAAACATTCTTAAGGGAAGGAAGCTATCTAGCTATAAAAATAATTTCTTGGATGGTTCAAGACTTTGCAAAATATCACAAATTACAATTTTTTTTTTTTTTTTTTATTTATTTTTTTTGGTTTTTCGAGACAGGGTTTCTCTGTGTAGCTTTGCGCCTTTCCTGGAACTCACTTGGTAGCCCAGGCTGGCCTCGAACTCACAAAGATCCGCCTGCCTCTGCCTCCCGAGTGCTGGGATTAAAGGCGTGCGCCACCACCGCCCGGCAACAAATTACAAATTTTTAAAGGTATGTAAACATTTGAAGTTTTTTTTTCCTTTTTATTTATTTATTTTACTTTTTTTTTTGGGGGGGATTCTTGCTACAGAGCCCTGGCTGTCTTGGAACTATGTAAACCAGGTAAGCCTTGAACTCACAGAAATCCATCTCTTCTACTGGAATTAAAAGCATACACCACCGTGCCTGGCTGGAGTTCTTCCCTTAACCCGCTCCTGGGTACACAGATGATGTACTCTGAGGTCAATGGTACAACATTCCTACAGCATATGCCAGAAATAGTTCTAATGCCAGAAAACATAGTTTTCTAAAGGGAACGTCTATAACACTGGGATAACCCATTAACAGACACAAAATGGCAGCTGTAGATCAGTTTTTAAAAGCCTTTCTGCAAAGGAGATACTTTTCTCTGACAACGAACGTTCTGTGGCTACAGAGGTGCTCTAAATGATGTGCTAGATCCAATTCCTGCTTACTTGTTTTGTCCTGGAAACAAAATAGATCTAACGGGGATAATGAATACCAGGCAGAGATCACAGAGGACTCTTTAAATAAGCTTTTGTGGCCAAAAAGGGTAAGTAAGAGAGACGGACACAAAAATATCCAGAAACACAAGCTTGGATGAAAGGACAGGGGGTATTTTTGCCAAGCCATTTGAATCATTCTCAGGGACCCACACACTCCTATATGCCTAGCAGGTAAAACAAGAATACTTCTGCACTTCAGAATGGATTTTTCTGCTTAGGATTAATTAAAGGCACATCAGCTGCTCTGGGAATTCACTTTGAAGCAAAAGGAGGTCACACTAAAACCCGACTGAAGGAGCTAGAAGAAAATACGTTATCTCACCTCACAAACAACCTATGGACTTTTTAAAAAAACAAAATAAAAATAAAGCAAAAAATAAAGGAAAAAAAGCTGTCAGACCCACTGCTGTCCCTCAGAAGAAGAAAGGGTGTTCCATGGTTACCTTAAAGGAACAAACAAGTAGCCATTAACTAGGTTAGGACCAATAACCATAAACTAATTAGCTAAGAGAAGTCAGAGGTGTGGTTTGATGTTTTAAATGGGAGTGTTTTAGATACAAGGATCTCACTGCTGGCTTTCTCTTCATTTTTAAAGCCAGAGCCCTATTAAAGGAGCCATGTTTTCAGATACACGATCTGGGTAAGTACACTGAGAAGAATAACACAGAACACCCCACCCTCCTGTGTCAGCATTTCCAACATAAACACTGCAGGTGCCATGCCCAGCACCTTAGCAAGGCAGACACCTGAAGCCATTCTGTAACAACACCACTGAGACCCTCCTTAACACCTGTGGCCAAGTATGGTGCCTTTTAGCGCTTTGTTCTGTTTAAGTGGCTTTTAAAGTGTAAGCACAATGACTTTAAAAGTAGTTTCTAACAAGAGGTCATACTATAAAATTGAAGAAGTTAGAGAAGAAATCAATTGTGTATCAACTGCCAAAACCCAGTTTTAAATGGCAGAGTTGGTCAAAAGCTGTTTTACACATGAAAAACAAAAAACAACAACAAAAACCCACCTGCAGGTTAGAAACACCTAAGTGTTGAGGGTGGGGGTGGGGGTGGGGTGGAAAGCCCTGAGCAACTGTGAACATACAAAAGCATTTCCCTTTGAGACAGAAAGAAAGATAGAAGACCAGAAACACAGGGGAAACAGACTCATTTCTCTTCGTTTCTAGAAGAATTGGAACATCCATATTTGGATGAACTGTATTTTACAAAATTCCGATGTGGAAGCCTTAGGCTCCAAGGTGACTATATATGTGCAGACATTTTATAAAGAAGAGGGCAATTAAGTTAGGTCACACAAAACAGGAGACCCCAGATGCTGCTTTGTGTGCATATGCACATGCACACACATGCACACACAAATGAACAACACAATGAGAAGACAGCCTGGCCTCTACTCACTACCAGTGCCCCAGCACTTGATTTCAGACTTTTACAACTGTAATAAAATGAATTTTTACAGTTTAGCCTACCTAACCATTGTTACTCTGTTACAGAAGGCCACCTGACCAATAGAACCCCCACACAAATTCTCTCAGTCGCCTTTTGTTTTCCACTGACTCCAGGTTAAGAAAACACTACTCATCGCATCTCAGCCTTTTGGCTAAGATCAAGTAAAGAAAACACTACTCAGCTACAACCTAGCTACCTGCCCTTTACCCACTCTTCCTCTCAATGTATACGTACTGACTACCTTTCAATGTCTCTCCAAATGCCCCATGTTACCACTACTTAAAGCTACTAAAAGTACGCCTGTAAATATACATTCAAGGGCTTTTTCAATATTTTTAAAGATTTTTTTTAACATGTATGTTTGTGTACATGCATGTATACCACAAGAAGGCCTGGCACCTGTAGAGGCCTGAAGAGGTCATTGGATCACCTGGAATTTGAGTTACAGATGATTGTGAGCCTCCATGTGGGTGCTGAGAACCAAACCTGGGTCCTCTGGAAGAGTAGTTAACAGCTGAACCATCTTTCCAGCCACATGGGGCTTTTTATATTCTAACTTACCTACCCTACTATTTTTCTCCCAACTTCTCATGCAAAAACCCTTAACAGGTCAAAATGGCCCATAACCATCCTATCAGCATCGACTACATTTTCTTCTTCCCTTGCTCTTATTCTCCTTGGCACAATATTTAGAATGACGGCTCTGCTTATTTTCTTCATATGTGGTGGATGGAAGAGAGGAGTTCCAGGGAGTGTTAAGCTATAAGAAGGGGTCATGGAGAACTCTTCCCAAGTGTTTTGCACACTGGTGAATTTATTTAAATAAAGCTTTGGCTCCAACCAAATCATACTGCCAGTTTGCTCACAGATGAGCAGAAACAGGGCACCACCTAGTAAAAAAGGAACTTATACAATATCTTAAGAATTATAAAATCATAAATTTCATAGCATATCCATGAGTTCTGAGAGGACGGAAGAGAAAAACCATGAGGGTTTGGCTGACTTTTAAAAGAGACCACATGCTATACCTTATACCTTAGGGCAAAGAATGTCAACTTAAGACAGCACAGAAAATTTTTAGCTCTGTGTTTCACAGAAAACTGGGGAGATGTGACCTTAATTAAATGCAATCTCCTAAGCCCATCACAAGTTCTGCATAGGGTCTGGAGGCCATGGGAGGAACCCACAGCTTTGCTCCCCAAACTCTACTTTCTTTTCAAACCTATCACCTCAATCCCAGCGATAAAACTTCCCACTGAGAAAGCCTCTGAATTTCCCAATTTCCAACTATCCCTTCCTCATCAGTCCCACAAAGAACATGACAACAAACCTCTCCAGCCCTCTTTTTATGAAATGGTAACTGAGCTTCATAACCTACAATGGGTTCCTACTGACTTCCATCACATGTTAGCAAGACACAGTAAGACACCAATGATAACCTACACTGGACCCTACGTATTTTACATCACGTGGTAGCAAGACACAGTAAGACAACATGGCTTCCAGCAAGCAACACCTGGCTCTCAGTTTTATATGCTGACTAAACAGCCTCTGCCCCACTCTCTGGATGTTGCTTCATACTTTTATAAGTGCTTTCTCCAGTCGACATTGTTTCCCTACTAGTTCCTATGCATACTTATGCCCACCATTCAAACAAACTTGCCAAGTCCTCCAAGAGCTCTTTCCATGCACTGTGGCAACTAGATACCTATAAGACCCTGCCAATGACTTCACTTCTGTGATAATTTCTAGGTAGAGACACAACCAGGTGTGGAAGGTTGAATTCTAGAAGAGCTTTAGGTCTTCCATCCCTCTGACCAAAATAAAAATGTACTCTCATCAGTATCGCCTAGAGGTAGCCCAAGGTCCACGAATAATAGCTAAAAGCATTCAAGTTATCTGATGTGTGTATCTCCTCTATTGTAGGTATGACAGGATAGAGAATGGTGGCTAGCAGATCTACATCAGGTCCAGAATCTGGCACAAACCAATAGTATAACATTCATAGACTTCAGTGACTATTTCCTAGAACATTAAGTGCCCAGAGGGCTGGGCCACCAGCTTCCCATCAAGAGGGGAAAGAACCACCCACTTCTATGACAGATTGATTGCTAAGCACATGTACAGCAGGCCTTGCAGGAGAAAAGGCAAGCTGTCCTGCCAGAGTTCTTAAAAGCTTCTGAGGACCGTGATCTTTAAGTAGTAAAAAGATGCATTCTAATGCACACTAGATAGCCCTTTTCTCAAACTTAAGACTGAATAATGTGCTTTCAGTTTTAAAATTTCCTAGAATTCTAAAATATCAGCCATCTTTAAATAAGAACATTAGTCATAAAAGAGTAATTACTAAAATTGCAAAGAGCGTGCATGAGCAAAGCCTACTGTTCAAGAAAATAATTTTTAAATCAATGCAGTTAAACACAATGTAATCTTGTCAGAGCCAATACAACCACCTACTCACTCCCTAAAGTCTAAGAAACAGCCCTGACCAATGGAATACAAACAAGCTAAAGGAGGCTTTAACCTTCTCATCAATGACAAGCAGAGAACAGTGTTGTATTTGGTCAGTGTACATAGCTCAAAAAAACAAAAACAAAAACAAAAAACTAAAAAGCTACAATGGATTAACACTTTTCTTAACCAAATCTCCCTGTCTCACACAGAAATACACATGCAACTATCAAATTGCCAATTGCCAGAGTAAAATTGGTATTTTAGATTGTAAAACATTTTTAAGCAATATGTTGAAAGTCAACAATGAAAAAGCACTACCCTTATGGTCATCATCAACATGTATTAAATGGGTTATTTCTTTGTCTATATTTTATATAAATGTTTTCTAAGAGCACAAGATCCTAACAACTATATGAAGAGCAACAGTGTTTGAAGAATTGGAAATAAAGCATGCAGAGTCATTAGTTACCAAATAAAATGTCCCTAAAAAGACCGAGTCTTGTAAAAGACAGTACAGCTTGCAGCCAAGATGAAATGAAGTTTTTGGCATTAAACAAAATTTAAAATCTCTAGATTTCTCCTAATGAAGACTATCCCTTAGTTCATTACAAATCTGAGACAAAAACAAGGCATTTAATGGCAATGTGCTTTCTCCCGGAAAGCTGGTTTATTGCTATTTAGTGTTTCCAAGAAAGTATTTCCAAGAGTTAAGTGATCGTTTCAATATCAACTCCTCTTCACAGCCTGCTCTGTGGTGTTACCACCTCCTTACAAACTGGGGAAACACCAAAAGAGATGCATAAATGATTTCCTTCATCTCAATATTTCCCCCCACCAGACTTTGGAGTATCATACGAAAGCAAAGTACTCATTTAGTTCTTGGATTCTCTACTGTGCCTCATTTTTAAGGGCACAAAAATTGGAATAGTGAATCAACTCAGCTATCTAAGGATAGACCCAAAAGCCAAACATCAAGTGACAAATGCCCTACATCCTACTCTTAAACACGAGGGTTACAATGTTGATTGACGCCATCACATAACTACAGTTCTACCCCTGGACTCCGGGCTTTCACTAGCTTATTTCAGTTCCTGTTATTTACAAACGTGGATGTTTATTACATATAAAAGCTCTTAGTTCCAATAAGCTCTGGGTAACTTGCTATCTCCATTTGAAAAGCCTCTTCCTCACAATTACCATCCATTTGAAGAGTGATTTGACCCACACTCTGTCCTTTGAGACATTACATAAAAGGACTCTCACCTACTCAAAAATCAATCTTTTCAATTAGATGAAAACTTAATGAAAGCTGAGATCATCTTGATGAAAGCAAAGTACTGCCAAAAGGCAAAAGCAGTTTCACAATCTAATAGTAAACCCACAAAGTTGCCAGATTACAATTCTGTTGCTTAGTCACTGTGGTTCAAAGATGTGTAGACTACCACAGGAGGGCAGTGACCAGCCTTATAAGAAGCCCCAACACTGACAATAGCAGATAAGTACTAACAGAACTGGTTACCTGCAAAGTGGCTATTCATCATAGCACATAACAAAAGTACTATCCCAAACATGCAGTGGAGACTCGAGCACACTTGTCTATGCCTTTAGTATAGAGTACATAACAGACCAACCCAGCATCCATGATACTGCGATTCAAGAAGAATGAATTTTGACTTACTTATCTAACATTCACTTTAACAGCAATTGATTACTGGCCAATGGTATGAAGTCATTTGAGGGGTAGCTGGTGATAATAAATGTGAACAGGGACAAAAATCTGCAAAGCTGGCTGATGTCGAGTCCAACTCACAAGTATGACATGGTAGCCAATTTAGCCAAGTGGAAGCGGGCTGAATTGATGCCACCTTTATCCTCCAATATTCTGATATGTACAACAGCTACCATCTACCCAGGCAAGTCCTGAGCAGCTACCCATAGGAACAAAAGGACTAAGGATATTCAACAAAAATGAACCAAATCCAGAATGGACTCTACTTTTCACTTAATGTCCAAAAGTAAACTAAAATCCCTTTGTTAAAGAAACAAATCGTAAGTGTTTTCCAAAAATTGCAACAAGAAAGTATTACTAAAAGAACTATTTTCTGCCAGGTGGTGGTGGCCCACACCACATACCTGTAATCCCAGCATTCTGGAGGCGGAGACAGGAGGATCTCTTAGGAGTTTGAGCCCAGCTTGGTCTACAAATTGAGTTCTAGGACAGCCAGAGCTGTTACAGAGAAACCCTGTCTTGCAAAAACAAAAATAACTATTCTCTAAAACTTCTTAGATCATAAACCATAATCAGCCCTTAAATCTATGCATGCTCACTAGGAGCAGTATAAATAAATACAACCACAAACAGCAGTGTCATCTATTATAAAACACATGCACCACACATTTATATGACTCTCAAATACTACTGGGAATTTAAAGTATTAAAAATGGGGGGGGGGTGCTGGGAAGATGGCTTAGCTGGTTTAACAGTTCTGGTCTTCCAGAGGACCTGAGCTTAGTTCCCAACACCCACACAGGTGGCTCACAACCACCTATGACTCCAGTTCCAGGGAATCCAATGCCCTCTTCTGGCCTCCACCAGTACCCAAACTCATGTACACAGACTCACACAAAGACTAATCAATTTTAAAACTTAAAATATTCTAAATGAAAACAGGGTACTGGAGTTAGGAGAGCTTGATAATGACAAAGTAAGAGGTAGAAACTGAGAGAAGACAAAAAATAATCACAATTTAGGGCTGTCATAACAAAATACTAGACTGATCACAAAGCATGAGGTAAAAACTAACTGGCTTACTAAAGGGAAAAATATTTAGCTAGTTCATAAAATAAAATACTGTGTCTATCCAAAAACTGGGGAACTGTGAATGCCTGAAAATGCTTGAAATTGCTCTGCAGGCAACAGGGAGACGCTGAAACCTTCAGGCAAAGGTGAGCAGCCTGTGCCTCCTTTAATTACTGCAAGGTCCCATTTGTCTTAGGAAACAACTCACATATCTAGTGCCCAAAGCTACAAAAGCACAATAGTACTAATTAATCTACAATTAAACTACAGTACTGGGGCACAGAGAATTCTAGACAAGTTTCAAGCTGGTCAACCAGAACTAGACAGAGCTCATGCGTTCTGGCTTAGCTTTATCATGACTGCACCTTTGCACCAGTGACTAGGCTCTCATGTAGGTTGTTCACCTGTACACAGGAAAATGTCTGTGAGAACATGAGTACATGCAGGCAGGTTGCTTTGGATGAAAATATTAGGACAGACTTTGTCTCCATTCTTAAATTCTCCAGGCACAAAGAAAAAGCCTTCAAATGATGCTGATGCAAGCACGTTCACCACAGAACAGTGACATCGAGTGAATGGTATTGGGGTATTCGGAATAAAATGAATTCTGTTGGTTCAGAGGGCTTTGTAAGGAAGTCCTGTGTAGAAAGGTGAGAAGAGGCACACTTTTCTGCTTCCATCCTTCCCAAACCACAAGCTGAAAGCCATACACCTAGATGAGCACTTTTTTTATTCAGCCTTGCCCATTTTTCCTCCCTCGATGGCTTAAAATGGTTCCCAGGCACACATATAATTAAAATTCATTATCTTAAAATGCTGCTTTAGGAAACCCAGCAATCAAATCTAATATCACCCGTTTTTTATAGATAGATATAATTACAACCTAATAGGCGTCATTTAATCAAGATTTAACAATTAGATTCTTAATCCAAAACTTGATCATTTTCTTCCTTATCAGTGCACAGAATTTTCTCCCAGGTGGTGGTCATATAAAGTGAAGAGCTGAAAAACTAATAAATCCTTATCGTAATAGCCTTCCTAAAGTGCTAATTATTACCCAATTATGACAGGTATAACCTGAGCATGCAGAGCCTAACAAAACCTAATGTGATCCTATTCGCAGCACTTTTTTTTATTATACTATTCAACCTGGGTCTCCAAACAACTATCCATCACGGAAACAAAAGGCATGGTGGAGGGAGGAGTCTCCCACAGACACCTTCCAAACAAGAAAGTAAGATGTGCATATCAACACCTCGGGCTCTATCATCAAAAGTCAGATCTTTAAGGTGGAAATGTAGCCCTGAGGGTTATCTTCTTTCCCATCCAATTCCAGACAGAAAAGCACCCACAGAAGTAAGTACTCTCCCAAGACACTGGGGGTCAAAACCACAACTAGAATCCAAGCATCCTGTACACACTGATATGGCAAGCAGCCCCACCCATGGGTGAGGAGAAATGGAACAATTTTCACGGCCTATATTTTCAAGCCTGATTACCATGTCTCCCCTCTCACATCTAATTACAATATCTATCCCCACTTGCAGCTAAATAAGATTAATTCTTAGTCACTGATCCTTAATAGTAACGCCTGCTACTCCCAGCAGCCAACACTCTTCTTTGAAAGAAATGCAACTCACTAATTAGTGCATCTTCTTTGAGAGCCTTTAAATTGCCTTACCACACCCAAGTTCCTTCCGGCCAGACCAAGATTCTTTACAGGCATAATACACCAAACAAGACATGCACAGCTGGGGGTGGAGGAATATTAAGGATTAGAAAGCCCTGAAACAACTCTCACCATTAAGAGGAGAAAAGTTAAACCTTATTTTTCTCAATCTGCTTTTCCTTCCCAGAAAATTAGGAGATGTCTCCTAGAAAGTGGAAGCTAAGCCCTTGCTTTTAAGACATAATTGTCCAGGGCTCTGTGGATGCAGAAGCAGACCTGGTTTTGCATATGCAAAGTTCAAAGAATTCTATTATATAAATTCAGTTCATGAAGTTGATGATGTCTCCTGATATAACTAATCTCATTTAAGAACTGTATGTTCAGTCTTCTAAAACATACCAATTCAGGAATGAGGAAATGTAGCACTGCCTCGGAGAGCTTTCCTAAAAAGCCATGGTTCTCAACCTTCCTAACGCTACAACCCTTAATATATTTCCTCCTGTTGTGGTGACCCCCGACCAGGAAACTGTTTTCATTCCTATTCCATAACTATAATTTTGCTACTGCAATGGATCATAATGTAAATATCTGATATGCAAGATATCTGATATGCGACCCCTTTGAGTCATTTGATCCCCAAGGGGGTCACGACCTGCAGGTTGAGAACTGCTGGTACACAGCATGTTAATCTTCCAGGTAGTATCCTCAATAGAGCGTCATGCTTGGCAAGGCTGAGAACAGAGGAAGAATCCAACCATCAAGTTCTGAAACACAAGAGTCTCCCATCCCTTATGCTCAACTTATTCAATGCTAAGCAGGTCTTATAGACAGATTTCTGGCCCACGCAGGGGCCAAAGAGTGCCCCTTCACATCAAGATGGCAGAGCCCAAAGCAGCTGGCATGAGCAAGTGGCACTGTAATTCAATGTCCAGTGATTGTCTTTGGGGGTTTTTTCCACTCCAGCCCTAATCTTTCTTCTCTAAGAATAACTTCAAGTGGGCTACTACCCGACTAGCTTTTCTTTCTTTCTTTTCTTTTCTTTTCTTTTTTTTTGAGGGACGTAAGGGGCAGATGGCAATAGTGTTCAGACACAAGGTCTCACAATATAGCCCAAACTGGCATAAAATTCAAAAACTTCCTGCCTGTATCACCAGAGTACAAGGATTATAGAAAGTGTGACACCATGCCCATGCCCACAAGTCTCTGGTTTACTTTGATTACCATTAAAATGAACAATTTAAAAAGCTCTTCAGAGGACATGGATCATTCATTGTTGCCAACGTTCGGCTTACGTATCAGAGGCAACAACTACTTCAAAATCTTTGATCTCAGTGAAGGAACTGTTGGTCCTGAGGAATCATCCTCAGCATTAAAATGCTAAAAAGTTGGAAAAGTCAAATTTCATACTAAACATTTAAAACTAAATCTACTTTGGGTAAGGATACAAGGTTTGAAACTTTTATTCAAATATTGGCTTTCCATCTGTCTTCATTCAATAAAAACACCTTGTAAATCTCCTCAGCTGCTCCCGCGATCACTCATTCAACAGGAGCCGTGGAGAAGCAGCGCTGACACCTCCCCCTGCTCTCCCCAAGAGCCCTTCCTTTGGGCTTTTCATAGAAGGGCACACTTAAAGACAATGGCCTCACAGCCGGACCCAATACAGAAAGAACCTCATGTCCATCCTAAACCCTGGGAACTTACAGCAGGCCTCTCCTCCTTCCTCCACTCCTTCCTTCTCTTAATTTCCAGCTGTAGGACAGATTCAACAGCTCTCCAGATGTCATTTCTCAAAACAGCTCTTTGCCTTTAAAAACACTACCCAGGAACACCTTAAGTGTGAAACAAAGATAAAATTCCAGAAATGGGTGCTGGGATGATAGCTCAGTCAAAAAAAAAGTGCTTGCAACACAAACACGGGACCCGAGTTCAATCCCCAGCACCCCAGTGAAAAAAGCTGGCAGTTGCGGCACACTTGGAATACCAGCTCTGGTGACAGGGAGAAAGGAGGATCCAGAGAGCCAGGCTCCGGTCAGGCACCTTGTGTCAAAAGACAAGAAGGACCTGAGAAAGCACAGCTAAGGCTGACCTCAGGCTTCCGCATATATATGCACACACATACACAAAAACAAAAGAAATGAAAATAGAGCCAAGGAAGATGACTCAGTGGGTGGGTAAAGGCATTTGCCCTTCAAGTCTGGAGATCTGAGTTCAATCCCAGAACCCCTATGTGGGTGGGTAGGTGAGAAGGGGGGGGGGACGAGACACGACTGACTCTACAAAGTTGTCCTACAGAGAGAGAGAGAGAAGAGAGAGAGAGAAAGAAAGAAAAAAAAAAAAAGAGAGAGAGAGAGAGAGAGAGAGAGAGAACGAGAACAGCACTACTGGAAATAGTCTCAAATTTAATATTTAAAAAAATTAACAACTCAGTGATGCCTCGTTGCTTTTAAATGGGGCAGAAGTTTTCAGTTTAAAGACTTCATTTTCATAGATATAAGGGAAAATAAAAGTGGGAATGTTTGGTGTCTTGAATATTATATTTTGAATAAAGTTTTAATGCCATCCATTCAATACATAGTAAGAAACTATCTGAATATAAAAATGTGTCTTTGCCTTCATAGTTCTGAAAGTGGTATATTTCTTATAATCTGTAATTCTGGGCCGTCAGTAATTCTCCCTACCACCCACTTACCTAGCAAAGGTATCCTCACTAAGATTCCTTGGTTTTAAATAGAAAAATACATCATTAGGAGTTCTGGATGCTACTGTTATTGATATTTCTCGATCTGGTTCGGCACATAAAGAGGTTAATACTAAACACAACGTTTAAACTGTTAGCCAAATCAAATTCAGAAAATGTCTAAACCTGCACATTTTGACAATTGAAAGAAATTCTATCAGAATATTAAAAGTTGAGACAGACAGAAAAACAATGAATGTGCATCCTCGGCCACCACCCATCTCTGCTTCAAGAAAAAGATTTGGGGGCCATTTTCTTCTCCCAGCAACCAGGAGTCAGCATCTGTCTGAGAATAGGGTTCTGATGACTGACACTTCCCTTCCCTCCTCCTTTCCCACCTAATCCCATGACTAATGGGGGGTGAGTGGGGAGGTTCCACAGTGAGGCTTTTTTTTTTTTTTTCAAAGTGCAGGCATGCTCAACAACTGACAAAGGAGATCGGGATTCTATATACACCCACAGTACCATTTAGTCAATTTCTATTTAGGAAAGAAAATAGGACAATGAAACCAATATAGGGAAAGAGAAAAAAAAGAAAGAAAGAAAGAAAGAAAATGCTTAGGTGAACTACTCCAAGGTGCAATTTTAGCTTATGTGACCTTCCAACGTGCTCTTTGTATGTGTAAGCCAATGTGTGGGCATGTGTATATTTATAGAAAGAAAGTGTTGAGAGCGCTATAAAAAAAAAATGTGCATAAATCACAGAACGTTCACACTTTAAGATTAGCCCACAGCCTCAATTTTTAGGTAAGGAAAGCAATACCTAAGACGTGGACCAATGAAAAATCTGCCAGTGGCAGAACCAAATCACAGTGTTCTCACCTCCAACTATTTCAATTCCATGCTTACACACACACCCCAGCCCCTGCTAGAGATCCACACAGAGCCTTGAGTGTGCCCAGCAAGCATCCTACCCTGAGCTCCGTCTCCAACCCATGCCGTAGTCTTAAATTTCCTCCTTGGAGAGATAATTCGTATCTTTACCATCCTAGTCCAAGTTTCCTTTAAGTCTCAGGTGAGCTTGGCCTTACTTCTTCCAAGAAACCATTAGTCTAACCTAACAGGCTCAGAATGCAGTCCAGGTGCCCCTCCCTGTGATTTCTGAATCTATAGTTTTTAGGGGTGAGGGACTGGTAGAAGTGCATTTTGAGAGACAGTCTCCACCAACAGAGATCATCCCCCACTCCTCTTCCCAGGCCTCGGTACTAAACGTGTACACTACTAAGCGCAGTCGCCTTCCTGCGTCATTTTTAATAGATCCAGGAACCAGATACAAAGTCTTTTTCTCTCATAAATGTAAACCAGAGCTTCCCGAGGGTTCCAAATATATGACCTTTGCTTCTGCACTCAGTCTGCTGCCATATGAGGATAAAGTTGAATTCTAATAAGGTTAGAGTTAAATGGGTTTAAAAAATGCAAAACTGTCCTATCCTTATCACTTCTGCCTTAGGAAATAAAAATATACATATGTCCCTCATTTAAAAAAAATATGTTAATAACTACTGAGCTTATTTTTTCCTAAGTAAGTATTTTAAACTTTTTCTTAATTACTAGTATAATAAATATTGGCCAATATAACCTGCATAAACAGACGGTCCCTGATCGTTCTACATAAATTCAGTATATTAAAAGACCCTGTATGCAACACAAATTTCAAAAGGTCTTATTAATAAAAACAAACCGGGAGTCAGGTATTGGGGTGAGCGCTGAAAGATCAGAGAAGCAGAACAAGCCACAGCTAACCTCACCTCGACAACTTCTCAGACGATCCTGTTTCCTCAGACTGAAAGCCTCTGAGTCCTCATCAAATTGATCTCAGCTGAACTGCTGCTCAAAAGCCTAAAAGCTTAACAGGGCAACTAGTTCCTGGTCCTCACGCCTTCTATACCTTTCTGCTTCCTGCCATCACTTCCTGGAATTAAAGGTCACCATGCCTGGCTGTTTCTAGTGTGGCTTTGAACTCACAAAGATCCAGACAGATCTCTGACTCCAGAATGCTAGAATTAGAGGTGTGTGTGCCACCATTTTCTGGCCTCTATGTCTATCTAGTAGCTGTTCTGTTCTCTGACCCCAGATAAGTTTATTAGGGTGCACAATATATTAGGGGACACAATATTACCACACCTGTGGTTTGTGAGTCTTTGCCTAACTTGTTGCCAAATACTTTCTAGTGAATTCCTTTAATACACATAAACATTAGACTGCTAACTGTTGCTTTCCTAAGCAACTAACAAACTAACTTACAAGCAAAAATAAAAACCAACCCAATCACCTCAACTTCTTTGATCAAGAAAGCAAAAGACATCACAAATGCTTTCATGTTGCACACGGTTACAGGAAATGCTGGTATGTTGTACAGGTCTCTTCTACATGCAACTTCCAAGAAGCACCTCTTTGTGTTCATTTGGTGGATCCCACAGTCACACTCAGTCATCTTCCACTGCTTTTTCGTGCAGAAAGTTCCAATACATTTCTTTTTCTTCTGCTTTCCTCACCCAGCCACCCTAAAGAACTCTATCCAGTGTGGGTCTCTTAAACAAGAAATCCATTTGGATTACAAGGCCTTCTAGAAAAAAAAAACATACAAGAATCAAAAGTGTGTGGTGGTGCACATCTGTAATCTCAGAACTTCCTAGGCAGAAGCAGGAGGATCTCTTGAGTCTGAAGCCAGTCTGATCTGCATAGTGAGTTCCAGGTCAGTCAGGACTACACAGTGAGATCCTGACTTAAAAAAAAAAAAAAAGGAGGTGGGAAGTGGGACAGGAGATGCAGGAGATGGCTCAGCAATTAACATCACTGGCTGCTCTTCATGAAGAACCAGGTTTGAGTCTTAGCACCTACAGGGTAGCTCACAGCAGCTGGAATTCCAGTTCAAGGGGATCTCACGCCCTCTACTGGCCATCTTGGACACTACATCCATGTGGTGCACAGACACATTTAAGGCAAACATACACGTAAGACTAAAAATAAAATCCTCCCAAAAGATTTTTTTTTAAGAATCAAGTGTTTAAGTATGTCAAAGGTGAATCATGCCTAATCTTCTGCTTTTGCAACAAAACAAAACTCCATTCACATGAAGCCTTCCAGAAGCACCACTCCCATCACCACTCCTATCTAACTGGTCTCAAGAGCCTTTTCCCAATTTCAGTAGCTATCCTTAAAGCCCCGCCCATAATCACTCCCTGTGGGCTAGATTCAATTCAGCAGCATCCACATTCTACTTCCTCTGCACATCCAAACGTGGACTGACACCAGGATCAACAAATGGCACTGAGCACTAATCAAGTCTAAACACAGGGGGAAAAAAAAAAAAATCAACGATCTATTGAATGCCTTGAACAATACAAGGAAAATCACCTTTTGGAGTAATTAACAATTCCATTTTACCCATTAAGGAATATATATATCTGATACAAAAACCCCAATTACAAAATTAAAGATTTAACTCTATAACTCTTCTAACCTGTATCTGAGATATGAGTCTTATGAACAATTTGACCATTTCAAAGCAAGTATAAGCATATGTGAGAAAAAAAATACTTGAATATGCATTGATCTTCCTCAAGGCTGTACCCTCTCCTCTGCTTTTTACAATATTACCTCAGAATACAACAAAGATAAGCCCTAATTAACTCAACTCTAAAACTGTTTTGCTACCTCAAACAATTCTCATACTAAAAATATCTTATACTATATATTATATATTATAATATATACTTTATAATATACTTATAATAAAAAAAAATCATTTCAGAAGACCAAGGAACGGAAACTCTAGATAAGTAAAGGCAAGTCAGTCAATAACTGCATCCCTGAAATCACCTTGGCTAGTCAGTCCTAAGACACCAGGCAACCTGAGATACTCAGCATCGACTATGAATGTGTAAGGTGGTCAGCCCTGTGGGTACCAGCCCTTCTAGCTGTGACATTCTCCCGTGTCCTTGAACTTGCTGAAGTAAGACATGCACTTTAAGTACGAAGACAGAAGATGAGTATTCTCTTTGCTTCCCAGGCCAGGAATAAACAAATGCTAAGAAAATTGAACTGCTGCATCATGGAGCCAAGGCTCTGATAAAACGATAAAGTCTCCACTTGGAATTTTAAAATGCAAGTCAAACTGAGACGGGAAATGACCACATAATTGGTTTAAAAAAATCAGAAAAT
Source organism: Peromyscus leucopus (assembly GCF_004664715.2). Classification (NCBI taxonomy): domain Eukaryota; kingdom Metazoa; phylum Chordata; class Mammalia; order Rodentia; family Cricetidae; genus Peromyscus; species Peromyscus leucopus. The sequence continues at coordinate 94,580,846 of NC_051064.1, forward strand.
TGTTTTGTTAAAAAAAAAGTTTCACGGGCATTCAGAGGCTTCCTGGTTTAAGACAAACCATGTATGAATAGAAGAAATATAGTTAAATGGCTACAAGCAAGGGCCAAAACACCCTAGTGGCTACTAATTAATAGAAAGTCACAAACGTCTCTTTCAAGTTTACAGTTTGCGAGCGTGGATGTTAACAGGAGATATGATTTGCTAAGCTAAATAAAAGCCTTCATTAACGAGAAGTGACAAGATCACAACCCTGCTGCTGATAAACTGCCAACATACCAGAGGTATTCGAGAAAGGGCTGCCCATGGAACAGATTACAACTCTAAAATGAATTGCTTTAGAACACACTGTTCTATGACAGGGCAGCACTACAACATACCAGATGGAGCTGCTGCTCTGTACCCAGTGTGTGCACACATGTGTGTACCTAAGTGTACGCCACAAGAGAGTCTAGCCCACCACCTCAGCCCTTGACCGCTCTGTCTACTTCCACACAGGCTCAGTGCTGTTCAGAAAGCAGCCCTTCTTCCGACAGCCCGAGAAGTTCACAGGGCTATTAAATGATTGGCCTAGAGGTCATCCCTGGAGCCTGCTCCGTATTCTTGCCAAACACAGCCTCTTCAGTCCAACCCTGAAGCAGCCAATACTTTTTTAATATAGCATGCTTTGAAGCTGTATAAGCCAGTCATGGATTCATGTAAAAGGCAAAGTTTCAAAGTGCTCACAGAATCATCACGTGAACTCTTCCCCTGTGTGGTTCAAGGTAAATTTTTAAAACTCACTGGCTAGGAAACTACAAATGGAGAGAGTAAAGCTTTAATTATTCCCAGGGATGGATGAGACGAACAATGCTGTTAACACGGAAGTCATTTTAAAATATTAACCTACACAGAAACTAGCATTTAATTATTATCACATGGTAATAGATGGTATTCCTTTAAAGTACAGAAGTGCTCAGTAGTTTAAATATCAAGGACTTTATTAACTGCAATTAATCAAATATGTATATTGTAATGTCAGCTTTACAATAAACAGAATAACAAGGTTGAATATGCCAGCTTTAAAAATTACATGACATAGTTACCTTTATTTATGTAACTTTACAGCTTTATTTATTTATTTAAGAAACAGAAACTGGGGCTGGAGGTAGCTCAGCTGTTAGGAGCCCTGACTGCTCTCCCAGAGGACCTGAGTTCAATTCACGGCACCCATATGGTAGCTCACAATAGTCTAACTCCAGTTCCAGATCTACCCTCTTCTGGCCTCTGCAGACACTGCATACAGGAGATACAGACAGACAGACAGACATGCAGGCAAAACACCCATACACATAAGATAAAGTAACTAAACAGTATTTCTTAATTATAGTAGGTTCTATGTCCAAGAAATGAGACTGAGCAAGGCCCAATATTACACAAGCAGAATCCTACCTATTTCAGGGGCTGAGGCAGGAAGCTCGAACTCCAAGTACAAGGTCAGTCTGGGCAACCCGGCCTGAACAACAGAGAAAAGTTAACAGCAAAGAGATGGTGATGTGGTTCAGAGGTGGAACACTTGTCTACTGGTCTAGCATGAAAAAAGCCACAGGTTCAATCCTCGGTATCAAAAGGAGAATTAAATAGGTATAAGGCAGAACTAATGGTAAAACTTTCAAAATAGGTGAAGTGGCTGCTCAGGATGTGAGAAGTGTCCTAAGAATTCAAAGCAACTTAGTCATTAAAAACATACACCCATGGCAACTAAAGCCTGATACCCCAAAATATTCCTCTTCCTCACCTACTCCCCATTCCCAGCTCTGCCACTCAGGCCACAAACAGCACAAATAGTTTTCCTTCTCTAAAAATTCCAGGAGAGTATAGGTTTGTTTGTACAATTTCAGCAGTTTCTTTCTGCACACCTAAGGAAAACAAGCCTAAAATGGAAAAGCTATGATGAAATAAAATCCAACTAGAAGAATGTTATATCCATCAAATACAGAGGAGCATAAACTAAAGAAATCGAAAGTTTTAATCTCCTTCCCCAAAAAACAGGTAATATTTAAAACCAAAGACATTGATTTTAACTTCTCCAGGAAACTAAAAGCATTTCAGGTAAATATAATGCTATAATAAGCAGATCAGAAAAACCACTGTAAGATACATTATACATTTACTGTACTGCTTCCTCCTAATCTCTAGGGATAAAGTCAGGTGGAGATTTACTTCCTAGATCTCCTTTCTTCCTTGTCATTTCTGAACAATCAGAAAATCTCTTATAGACATACATAACCCTTTAAGATTCGTGAGGTGGACAAATGTCAATCTAGTCATTTTAAGGCAAATGTGTGGTTGGGGCTATAACTGAGTGGTAAAGAATGTCCTTAATATGTATGAACCCTGGATTCAATATCCAACACACACACACACACACACACACACACCACACACACACACACACACACGAGGGTGGGGGAGAAACAGAGAGAGAGTGTCTTACAAGATTCCTACAAACAAAACTGCCTGAGCCTCTCCACTACAAGAATGGTTTTAAAGACAATTACAATTTAACACAGTAAGTCCTTTTAAAGTTAAACGAATGCAGGGAGGGACACAGTATTTTATTTTTTTTTATTATTGAAAACAGATTTGTTTCATACAATATATTGTAATTACAGTTTCCTCTCCCCCACCCATCCTGGATCCTCTCTGCTTCCCCATCCACCCAAATCCACACCCTGTCTTCCTCTCTCATTAGCATATAAACAGGCATATAATAATAATAATAATAGAAAATAAAACAAAAACAAACCAGAATAGGACAAAATTGAACAGAAAAAAAGGGCGCCAAAGTACAAGAAATACATACAGATGCTGAGACACACACATTTACTAACAGAAAACACACAAAAACAAAATAAAAAACTATAATATATAAGCAAAAGACTTGCAAAGAAGGGGGGGAAAAGCCCAGACAAACCATTGTGAGACAAAAACCTCAAAAATACTATTGAATTCCTTTTGTGTTGGCCATAGCAAGAGGCAGCAGAATGATTGTCAGTGGGAATGAATATGCCAAGGAAACACTGCCTTTTAGACACAGAAGGGCTGAAGCACAGTGAACTCACAGCGACTATGGCAGCATGCACAGGAGCACGACGCTATTGTAAAGAAATAAAGTGGCTTGCTAAGCAAGATCTGGCAAAGAGAGGGAACCGTAAAAAGTTTTTTCATAAATCAACATCAATGGCAAAATAAAATTTTGGATTATTTGGTAAGTCCTTTAAGCTAAGCAAAAATAGCAACAGACATACTTCCATTCCTACGGCCTGTATCCACCCCTGGACAAGCAATCATTCAAAAGCACAGATGGTGGTAGCACACACCTTTGATTCCAGCACTTAGGAGGTGGAGACAGGAGGTACTCTGTGAGTTCGAAGCCAGCCTGGTCTAGAGAGGGAGATCCAGGACAGCCAAGGCTACACAGAGAAACCTTGTCTCGGGGAAAAAAAAGAAAAAGAAAAAAGAAAAAAAGAGCACTGGTGGATCCACATGTGATGGATGACACACGCTTTTATTCCCAGTCGTCTAGGAGCAGAGGCCGGCCAAGCTGGTCTGCAGAGGAAGTTCTAGGCCAGCCAGGGATACATGTGCGATCCTATCTCAAAAGGGGGAAAAAAAAAAAGCACTTATTTTACTTCAAAATCAGGCACAGCTTATCTTCAAAGTCACGAGTGAAGGGAATAAATGATACAGGAACACAGATCTGCCTGCTAGGTTTGGCGTTCACTGTACAGTTACTAGAGCAAAAGTTTCCTAATTGTGCTGTCTTTAAATGAATGCTGAAAATTCTGCATCAGCTGTTAAGAGATTTCAAGGTCTACAGTGGATACACAAATATGGTGTTAAAGATCAGACCTAGACTTCAAAGTTCACCAATTTACCAAGAAAATAAAAATTATCTGATCTTTATCAATCCTGATGCCCTACTACACAGAAAGTTTCCAGCTAAAAGCCTGACTTTGTGTCCAGCCAGAAGACAGTAGCTATGAGGAAAGAAAAAAAAGTCAACAAATGAATGACCTTCACTGAGCACCACCTATCAGGTTAGGAGCCCCACGGGCTCTTTTCATTCACAGCACAAATCATAATTATAAATAAATTATAGACCTTTTTACATACATGTCCTTTGCAATAAATCCTGAGGTCTATCTCAGCACAGACCTCCACAGTCCTCAAGATCAGAAACAGCACACCGCACAAACACAGGGGGCCACAACACAGATGAACTCTACATGGAAAACCAAAGACCTGCCGCACACAAGCTAGCAATGCAATCCTTTTTAAACTAATGCAAAGCAAAACAAAATTAGAATAACAAGAACTAATGGATAATCAATCAAGAAGAAAGCAAAAGAAATCCGAAAAGTCATGAAGCTACAAGAGAAGCATAAAATTTAAAACCTACAAAAGTAGATCCCTAAAGAAAATGTTTAAATTTATTTTTTATGGTGGTATGCATAAACAAAGTTTTGTATGGGGGCTCTAGCAATTGAACTCAGGCCATCAGACTTAACGGCAAATACCTTTACCAGCTGAGCCATACTGCCAGCCCAAAAGAAAAGTATTTTTTTTTTAAGTTCTGTCTAGAATAAAATTTCAAAAGCTACCAGTAAAATCTTTATTTGCCCAAAAGGCATAGTGAACATTTTCAAATGTGCACAAGCTATACAATAAAGTGTCAGTCAATTGGACTCCTTTCTTTAAACCGACAGCAAATACTAAACACGTGGAACACAAAGCATGGCTAGCTGCTGTGGCTTGGATGAGAGGCCCTAGGTGGCTATGCAGTAAAGACTTGCTTCTTCAGCAAGTGCAGCTCAGAGGTGGACACTGAGATGTGAGAGTGGGAGACCTGCAGGCCACAGGTGGCACACCTCTCTTCTTTCTGTTGGCCTCATGGTCCTCTTTCAATTATCCTGATCACTTTATTATAGTGAGAGAAAGCTGGCAAATATATCAGCCAAAATAAAATAGAATTCCTTAGGGATAAACACTCCCTTAAGGATGGCAGCTAGGTACAGTTACCCAGCCTTTAATCTCAGCAGTCAGGAGGCAGAGACAGGAGGCTCTCTATGAGTTCAAGGCCATCCTGATTGATCCACATAAGTGAGTTCCAGGGCAGCCAAGGGCCATATAGAGAAACTCTGTCTCAAAAACAAAACAAACAAAAAAAATGAAAAGAAAGATATTTTTCTTAATAAAACCTGTGGTAGTCTCTGCTAATTAATTAAGACACATACACACACACACCACGGAGAGCAAGAAAGTAAAGCTGCCCTGTCCTATAAAATAGAAAGAAACCCCACCCATCTTTAAATTCTCAACAGCTGTACTGTTCTAAGCTACAGCTGAGCAGTGTGGAGCATCCCGAGAGCAGGACCCCACCCACTGGCTCTGCTCCACTGTGCCTTCATGGACTCTGCCTGTTGGGTCAATTTGATGTTAGAGCACCCTGTTGAATCTGATGACCTTATTTACTTAGGTTTATACTAGTTTCACACAGCACACACAGATAACGGGTGTATATATTCTAGAAGGTATATATTCTAATCAAATAACAAGTATATTCTAATAAAATACACACAGACTTGGAAAACCAAAACACATGTCAGCATGCCTCTACTTCAGCTTCTCAATTCTAAACATGAACTAAAAGCTTCACAGCTTTGGGGGATGTAAAATGACATTAATGGACATTTTTGAGATTCAAAAATGATGTAAAACTATAGTATTAAAGTAATAGTTTTGCTACAATTCTCCTACAGGAAATCAAATTCTGATACAAATGCAATTGAAACACCCTTAATACTCAAGAACTGCATCATCTTTGTATCTATATTATCTGCATTCTTAACTTGGAGTTTACACAAATTTGGCAAATGTACCCTGAACTTCCATGGTAAACATACAAAGGGGTGAAAACAGATTATGTTGAATCTGTATTCTTCCCCATTCACCAAAGTCTCTGTCCATGAAGTGGAAGAAAGGCAGAGGTGACCTTGATACTGCCTGGAAAGAGGAGAATCAAGGAGTCTCTTACCTCAGGGATGTTTTTCTTGGTTCATGTCTGGACATCCGGTATCTTACTGAACATCCAACCTGATTTTTTTTTCTCTTTCTTGAATTCAAAACACTGATATTTCTAAAAGCCCACCAGATTTAGAACATATTTGTTTCACAAAAGTAGCAAGATCAAAAGATCAGGCCCCACAGAATCTGTACTCCTAGGAGCAGGGGTTATATGAATGTGCTCTCATTGGGAATACAACATACAGTATCTCAATCTTCTTTCTTGATTTTAACAGCATCCAAAAATAAGTCTGCAGATGATGTCTTCATTCCCTCACTTAGAGAAAACAAGCCATGTCCTTACTTCATACAGTTCCAAAAAGTAACTCTGCAAGTCAAGATTGCCAGCTGGCACCAGGCAGAGAGCAGCCTGCAAAGAAATCGCTTCCAGCAGTCACCTAGTCTCAGACCTACCAGAATCCTGGGCAGAAACCTGGTCCTAAGGAACAGGTTGTGGTCATTCCCCGTGGAAGTGCTGCAGAGACCAGAGTGACCCTTCACAAAAACATAAGCTTGGTACAGCTGGCCCCAACACTGAAGAATCAAGCCATTAGCATGAAGATGAGATACAGCTGCTACTGGGTGACCCATTTATCACCAACACAGCAGAAGTGAATAATCTCCAAGCTTTAAAGCTGCCTGTGGATGGCTCTAGCATCGGGCACCAGAGCCAGCAGGACTTGCCAGGGGAGAGAGAACTTCACTGGGGCACGAAGAGGAAAAGGCGCAGCACTCAGGAGTCGGTCAGAGCCTTCCTTTCCTACTCCTGCACTGATCTCTTAGAGCGAGCGTCACTCTTCTCACTGAGAAGGTGATAGCCTGTGGAGCAGTCACCAAGCTCCGCACCATGTCAGCACTGCTCAGAAGCAAACATTCCCTCATTTCCAGACTCCAACACTTTCAATGGCTTACTACCTTTGAATTGCTGCTTGCACACTGTTCTGTCTTCCCTTAAAAAAAAAAAAATCCAGAAGAGATAATTTTGTTTACCTTGTTACTGTGCTGGTGACTGGCCTGGGGACCTTCTACATACTAGCCAGGGGCACTGCTGCTGAGCTATGCCAGGTGCTCCGTCTTCCTAAGAGTCATCAAGCACACACGGCTAGTCACCTGCTGCCCATCTCTCAACTCACTGACAACTTGGCCAAGTCTCCTCTGCTCTCTAAGAGGCAGGCCGTAAAGCAGTTCTATAAGGCAAAAAACAAAACATGTATCTTGGTTGTGAAGTTGAAGACTCCTTTTACTGTCCACAGAACAGTGTTGCTAAATCAGCCAAACTCAGGTGGGGGTGCCAGAAAACAAGAAGCAGGAATACAAAGTATTCCCTCAAAAGCCAGCTCCAACTAAGGGAATAAAACCTTCCCAGCAAACCAAGAAGGTGACCGACACATGAGCAGTTCAACCAGCTTTCAGGATGAAATATGTATATATAAGTGTTATTACTATAGAAAGGCCACATGCAGACTAGAAGACACCAAGAAATGACAAGAGAAGGCCACAGGCCGCTGTCCTGAGGACACTTGCTCATGGAAGATATGGCATGAGAAAGATACAAGGATGTGAAATCCCTCCTCCAGAAAATGTGTGAGCATTGAACCTATTGTTTGTCTCTTGACCTTGAAGCTAAAGGCCTTTAAAAAAAGAACGGAAGAAACATAAACAGTATGAGAGTTTTGGGAAAACAACTGTGGGCCAGTGAGATGGCTCAGCAAGCAGAGGAGCCAGCCACCTAATGATGCCAGCCTGGAAGTCTGAACTCCATCTGGAAACCCATGTAAAAGTGGAAAGGAGGGAACAGACTCCAGAGTTGTCCTCTGACTTCATAAATGCTTTGTTAAACACACACACACACACACACACACACACACACACACACACACACAAATTATTGAGACGAGGGAGCTAGTTTTATTTAAAAAGAAAAAAGAAAAATAAGCTTATTTACCAAAGAAAGTTGTGGTACATAATACTCCTGAGAGACTAACACTGGAGAAAGATTGGGCTTCAGACCCGTTCCTCTGAGCCAAGAGCAGAACCAGACAATCTCAGCATCTCACTGCAGCCACAACTTAAAATGTGTCAGGTCCTGCATAAATATTTTTCACCTACGACAGGGTACTTGGCAAATCAGGAAACAGTCACACATACCACAAGAAAGAATCTAAAGGAACAAAAACATGGAAAAGGAAGAAGAAAGGGGGCCCAAAATCAGTAAATACATAAACTAAATTGACTGGAAAAAGCCACACTTCCGTCCCCAGAGAAGTGTGCAAGAATCTGACCTGTTTACTCATACCCAGAACACAAAAATAAATCCCTTCTCCCAATTCCTTAAACACTCAGTTTCTACTCTAAAGTCCGGGGGCCTGGGGTAATGCTTGTGGGGTTTAATATTAATTAGCAATTTCTGTCCATTCTCCTTAAGCAGTTGGTTAAGGAACACTGTATGAGTTTCCGCAAAGTGCTCAGTATCTATGCACTTGGTAATGTGATGGCACAAAGTATTACTCAACCTTCCTGACTTCTGAGTATTCTGCAAATATGAAAACAAAGACACAAACTTCAGATCCCTTTATAAAGATACAGAGTGCAAGTTAACCACCAACTCCAGTTCATTCACTGCAGGTAGATTCAACCCCAACCTTCCTTTAGAGAGATAAAACACCCTCTGTGATTTGGGTTTTGGTTTGGGGGAGGAGGTGTTAAACCTATTCTCAATTCTCCACCAGCACATACTGGCCAAGACACCCTGCAGGCAACTCAACTGTACACTACAGAGAAGATCAAACACAAGCAACATTTTCATCTCTGGAATCAGGTCATCATGGACTATGGCTAATTAAGACTTAAATGCCTCGAAAAAATAAGTTCAGAGTGTGCATATGCTAAATGAAAAATAAACAGTTAATGCAGAAGCCATTTTTAAAGTAAAGATAAACTTTTGTTCACACTCAAAATAACATCAAAAAATTAGCTGAGCCATGTAGGCTGTGCCAATTTTTAAAACTGCCAACATTAAGCTCCCATTATTCTGAAGAGTTTTTCTAAGATGTTCAACACAGAGACACATTCTGATTCATCGTTATAACTGGCCTAGCTCAAGTGGCTGCCAGGAGAGCAGGGCTTTGTGGGCATTGTTCATCCTCAGGAGCTGCATTAATGCTGGCTTGATAGAATAGGTCTTCATATCTGTTTGCCAGGCTGAACAAAAAGTTAACTAGAAATATAAGTGCTTAAAGTCACCGAATGGAAGGCTCTACACTGACATTTTCTACCTACTTAGCATTCATCTGCATTCATCTCACTAGACATTAACACACACCAAAGTTGCTCTCTGCTATTCAAATCGTGCTATTATGTTCAGGAGTAGATTAATAATATCCACCTTCTTTATTGTAAAATAAAATTACAGCATTGGTCCAAACATGACATGTGGTGCCTCTTCCTACTTCTGCTGGCACATCAGCTTGCTCTACTGCACACATGGGAGAGAGCGCACTAAAGGTGCCCTGCTGTTTCTAAAGAGGGGGAGAAGGGGCCGATGGCTGAAAAGAATAAGGGGAGGAAGGGAGCGAAACACATATAAACCGCACACCTGGTAGCCTGTCCAATCAGCTCTTTTTGAAGCCATCTGAGAGGAGAATGCCTTTTCTAAGCTGACACCATCAGCAACGAGACTAGCAGGAGGCCAGGAGCCTCTTTTCAATGGCTCATAACATCCTATTAGTTTTCCCAACACCAGGAATCTTTTGCTGACCCCAAAATATCTTTAAAAATAGAGAGAGAGAGGCAGGCATCAGGCAAGAAGGTTCCAGGCTCTAAAAGCACTGAAGGGAAGACGGAACGGTGAGAAAGCAGCACACATGCTACAAGAGAAGCTGCTTTTCAACCAAAAGTTAGCAAGAGAGACTAAAACAGGACATCTCTAACTGAAAGAAGAGATGGGATCTAAATCTGTAATGAATCTAACAGAATTCAAAGATCATTTTCAAACATACACAAGAGAATAACTCAAAAAAACAAAATCTTTATGTGAGTCAACTTCCTAAACCCTATGGCCCTGAGAGCTGGAACGTCAGTCACAAAGATGTACCCCCCCCAGACAGTGACGTACCCCCAGATCGACAGAATCCCGTTTAATCTTCAGCTGACAGCTGTGGGCCCTGCTACTGGGTCCCTTCAACTTCTCATGAGGCAATAAGTATGGCAATGGGTCTGCATATGATATTTCCAAACTCAAATAATATTAATAATGACGGTGACGATAACGATGATGACGATGACTCACAACTTTTAAAATTATAGTTCATGGCCTGGGGATGCAACTCAGCTGGTAGTGTGTCTATCCAGCATATACATCCCCTGGGACTGGATCCTCAGCACCATATAAACTACAACCCCAGCATTTCAGAAATGAAGGCAGGAGGACTAAGATGTTCAAGGTCATCCTTGGCTACCCAGAAAGTTTGAAATCTGCCTGGGATACATGAGACCTTATTTAAAAAATAAAAATTAAAAAAAAAAATTGTGGGGTGGTGGTGTTACAGACCTTTAGTCCCAGCACTCATGGGGCAGAGGCAGGAGAGGATCTCTGAGATCAAGGCCAACCTGGTCTACAGAACAGGAGTTCCAGGGTAACCAGGGCTACACAGAGAAATCTTGTCTCAAAAACCAAAAATAAAAATACAAAAAAAAAAAAAAAAAAAAAAAAAAAAAAAGAATTCAGGCAAAATTAAATAGCTGCAGGTCATACCTGCCCGAGAGCCACTGTGTGGAACAAGCATGCTGCATTTCTCTATCTTGCAGCAAAGATTCATTTAGTTACAGAAGATACTCTGCAATGACTGAAATGTAAGAACACCCATCAGAGATGATGAAAAAGTACAAGCAGGAAAAGACAATAAATAATGTGTCACCTGACCCTGGCTGAGATTAAGAAGTTCAAAGGAAAACTAGTACGAGGTTCAAAAGCATAAATAAGGGACAGGTACCAAAGCACAGGGGTCAGAGGACAGAGAAAGGGTGTGGCTGGTTCAGGTTCATTTCACTTTGGAAGGGATTTGGTAGGAAGTCAAAAATCCTGAGGACCTGGGATTTAGGCCTGAAAGAACACCCAGGTTCTAAGCCAAAAAAAAAAAAAAAAAGACCAGCAGTCAGTAAGTGGCACCTAGGGAGGAAAGCAGGGCTCAGTAAACACATATGGAATGTACCTTCTATGGATGATAAAATGTGTTCATCCCATAATGGATTGCGTATGTTACACATTCTAGTCTGCTCTACAATACAAGTAGGTGACCCTCCCACACCATGTCACCAGTGGCTCCAACAGTAAGGCAGCCAGTGAAACAGAAAAGTCACACTTTCTATTCTGAAAAGCAGTTTGAAGGAAACAAGACAAAGCGTGATCAGTCCCAGGAATATTTTCCCTATCTTCCCAATTTGCTGAATTTATTTTCAAATGCAGTGTGATTTATTTGCTTTGAGAAATACCTCTTATATTTCTGATAGACACAAATGATGCCTGAATTTAAAAAAAAAAAAAAAAAAAAAAAAAAAAGTCCTAAGCATCCTTTAAAAAAAACGGAGCTAGTGAGCAATTTCCAATAACTTACTTGGCAGAGCACATCCATCAATGGCTTGTCACTTGGGTGGGGGGCAAGGAACCAAAAGAAACATAGCAAATGTACATCATAAACTCCATTTTGTGATGTAGGAAACAGATCCCCAGTAAGAAAGAAAGTCAAATTCAAACCAGGAAAAAAATTCACTGACTGTTTAATTAAAAAGTGCTCGTTTAACAATTGGTTTCTCACTGAAAGATGAGAAATTTAAATTTTAAAATTTAAATTTCCCAGAATATTAGCTGGCTAAATGTTCATCTCATCTAAAATATTTCATCTTTCAGGAGTATTTATATTTTCAAGAAAAATACATTTTAAACTTTCCTTCCATGCTCATTAGCAATTTACATTATATTCCATACTGAAATATTCAAGGCATAAATAAACTGCTGGAGCTTTTGATTTTCCTCATCTTCCATGGGGGGGAAAACAACAATAACAAAAACCATGTAGTGGTGTGTTATAGAGCTACGGATGTAGTGAGTGTTACAAGTACTATGGACATAGGGGAAACCTCTGTTTGATCCCAAGTACCAAAGACAGAGACTCTGGATCATTTAAAGAAGGTTCATAAACCCAGGCGGTGGTGGAGCATGCTTTTAGTCCCAGTACTCGGGAGGCAGAGGCAGGCAGAGCTCTGTGAGTTCCAGGCCAGCCTGGTCTACAGAGCAAGTTCCAGTACAGCCAAGGCAGTGAAACCCTGTCTCCAAATCCAGAAAAGAAAGAAAAAAGAATGTTCATAAACACCACAATGACAGCCCAAAGTATGTAAAACTATCCTAGAGTGATCGCCTATTACAACTTTTATAATTCGGTAAGCACTGCCCAAAAACCTGTACTTCAATGTCAACATGCTCATTTTTACTTGGTCCTTGATGAGGAAAGTGAGGTTGGGCGAGGAGGGGGGTGGGGTGTTAAAGGAACCAGGACAAGCAACTAAGCTTAAATCGGGCACTGGAAACATCTGCACTCAAGCCTGGTATTTTCCACCTGGCTCTGTTAAATTAAGAATCTGAGCCTAAGTGACAAAACCTACTGAGGCAAAGCAACTCAGCAGAAAGCTGGCAGCATTGGGCCAAGGAGGCCTTGCGTGTGTGATATTTACTTACAAAAACAGGACGACGGGCCCTCAAACAAACTCCGAGGTAACAGCCAGGCTTGGAGCCATTCTTCGAAGAAGGCTACAGGCCCATGGGGACAGCTCCACGAGAGACAAACTCTTAGCTCTTGTCAGAGTGGTGCAACTCCAATTTCTAAAATCCTTTCTTCCAAATTTTAATAATCTAATTTCAATAATTTTTGCTCTAGAAGGCAAGAGGGTAAAAAATGCTATGGAATTCTCTGTATCTGTGCAATTCTCTAATAAGACAGGCCAGACTTACAAGCTTCAATCAAATATTCCCAGATACTCAGATCCTAAATATTAATACATGGCATTTTTTGTTGTTTTGTTTTGTTTGTTTTCCCAGTCGGGGTTTCTCTGTGCAGTCCTGGCTGTCCTGGAACTAGCACTACCTGTCTCTGCCTCCTGAGTGCTGGGATTAAAGGTGTGTGCATTTCATACACTCCACAATAAGGAGATATGGAAAAGCAAAACGTTACAAAGCAGCCAGTACCCTTTGCTCTAAACAAAATCAGTCAAGAAAGTGTCTAATGAAACTTTACAGTGACTTTGACCATGGCTCAGAGAAAGTGAATAAAATACCATCCTGAATAAAACAGTTTACCTGCCGGATGCTTACAGAAATACAGAGTGGTGACATTCCATTAATACAGTTTTTAAAGCTATTAAAATAATGAACATCCCACATCAACAGAACTATGGAAAAAAAGAACCATTAACTAGAATATAAATTTCCTTTTTTTAAATGACTTTCTTCTCCACAATTAAAGAATAATATTTAATAAAAACATAAAGAGGGCAGGTGGTGTCGGCAGCACACGCCTTTAATCCAAGCACTTGGGAGGTAGAGACAGGTGGGTCTAGTGAGTTAGTTCTAAGCCAGCATGGTCTAGAGCAAGTTCCAGGATAGCCAGGGCTACAAAGAGAAACCCTGTCTCAAAAAAAAGTTATGTTTCAATTTCCTTTCTCCAATATTTTAGAATTAATTTTTTGAGACAGACTCTTTAAGTTGGAGAAAAGAGTCTAGTATTAATTACTCTATCACTATTAAATTGAACTGGAAAAAAATAGAGACCTCTACCTATGAATTCAAATTGTACATAGCACTAAGACTTCAGTGTTTTGTAAAAAGTCCTTAATCCTTTAAACACAAATAAGTTTACTGAAAAAAAAATTATCAGTTTATTGAAACTACGAATTTTTATAAGTGGGAAATAGCAGCTTCCTGTCAAATTTGCTCTTAAATGTCAGAAGGTGACACCATATTGGTAATACAGATATTCAACAGGAAACTTCACATTTAAAAAAAGATTAAAAAAACACTACAGTTAATTTGTTGTAAATGAGATAAACTATAAACTGATTTCGTTTTCATACCATGACACTCTTACGACCTTCTTAGCTGTTTCCCATGTCACATGCCTTCCCAAAGTCCTTATCCTTCTAGGTATGAAGACATCTTACAAGGAAACCTGTCAGTCCACAAATGATTCAGTAACAGTCAAAAAGGAAACATGGAGTTAAGGACTTTGGTAAAATGGATGCATTCAGAGCATCAAACACTGTTTGATAAGGTAACACCCCATCCAAAAGCAGATTATCTTTATAAATACCAATGTCCAGAAACTTAGAATGCATATTGGGGGTAGGTTGAAAATACACCTAGGATAGTGTTGCCACACAAGAATTGCCTTTGGTTTTGTCTTACAGCCTCAGAGGAAGGGTTAAAGACACAAGGGATTTTCCCTTGAAATTAAAAATTTTCCTCGTGACCTTACGACAGTGAAACTTATGAAGTACATGACAAAGCTAAATATCAGATCCGTTAATTTTTTTTTTTTACTAAATATTTCCCTAAACACTAGTTAAGACTTGGGACTTTACCATATATAACTTCTACTACTGAGTCTGAAAGTTGTCATTTAAACCTGCATGAAAACATTTTTTTTCATGCTCATGTTTTTCAAGCTTATACACGTCCCCATTTCTGCTTCAATTTATATCGCTTAAAATCCAGAACTAATAATCAACTAGCCAGCTAGAGAAGTTAAATACACAATTGTCGCATATTAGAATATGCAATAGCAGACTTGTCATTAAACCACAACATGTGGGTTCAGTGAGTACCCTAAGTAAATGACATTGGTCCAAACAAGTGACCACTCAATTTATTTTATGTCTTCCGGAGCAGGGTGTGGCATCCCAGTAAGTACGCAGAGCCTGCATACAGTTATTTATCAACAGAATGACCACACAAATAAGAAAGTACCTAACCAGGCTAAGCTAATCTGTAGGTCGCAACACAAAATAAAAAGAGTGCTTTTGTTCAAAAAGTCTTAATTTCAAGATGTCTAAGGCAAGGGGGGAAAGTTATAAAACTGTTCAGATCCCAGATCCCATAAGGCAGCCCTGACTCTAAAATAGTACTTTGCTAAATTAAAAACAAAACCATCAGAAATGCGGGATGTGGTCTGTCCAGTTAAAGATCCAGGTAGACTACTGCATTTTTTTTTTTCCCTGAAAGGCAGTTATAACATTTAGGCCCAAGGTAACCATTACTACACAGAGGTACTACACCCCAGTCAATGCTAACACAATGGTAACCTAATCAGGCTAGCAGCTCTCCAGTTTCTCCTTCCAAATAAATATCATGTGTAATAAAGGTGCTAATAAGAATGTGACAAACACGGCAGACTTAATACAATCTCAAAGGAGAGCCAAAGAACTGACACCACCAGGCAGACAAGCAATTAAAAATGACCAGTGTACTTCAGAGTACATGGTCCTTCAGGGGTGGGGACTAAGGACAATTCTACATGTGGTGCTGGTGCTCTTATAGCATGCAAATAATACCAGGAAAACGTCACTAGTTTAAAAAAAAATTTTTTTTTTCAAATCAAGAGAAACATTTGATTGTAACTTAGCAGTCAGAGTATTCTGGATGCCTCTGCTGTGTCCTTTTAAGAGAACTTGGGACTTGCTTCTAGAAGAGAAAATGGGAAAGAAAAAAAAATTTATTATATACACTTATGTTAACAAGAGAAGTACCAATATTTGAGGGTAGTTTCTAGGGTTCGGCCCAAACCATCTGTCCACACAGAACAGAGATTCCGGCAAGGACTAGGATGGAGGAACTGCAGCTTGCGGCACAGGTCTCCCTTAACCTACTAGGCTAGTCTATCTTAACCTACTAGGCTAGGCGTGAAGTCTTAATTAAAAATCACAAAAACCAGAACTAAACTTTGTGGAGAGAAACCACAACCAACTAACCGAAACTAAAAACCAATTCAGACTTCCAATGACTGACACACCTTAGGGCTAAGTAAGTCAAAGAGGACCCACCGTGAACAGGTGGGCTAGCAGACACTGACTAGTACTAGGTAGTGTACACCAGTAGTGTGAGCTGCTTGAACAGTGGCAGACTTCATTCCCAACACCAGGCACTACCCACCCTGTGGAGCAAACGCTTGAGAACTGGTGGGGAGCTAGAGGCTGAACACTTAAGCTTCCCTCTCTGAAGCAGAAACAAGCAAAAATCCTCTCATACCTTGTTAAGTGACTCAAATAGGCAACAAGGAGCCAGTTTTAATAACAGGAACACACACACACACACACACACACACACACACACACACACACACACACACACACACACACACACACACACACGGAAAGGGGTTGATGGGGTGAAAAGGAATGTGTTTTGTTATGGATTTTTCTACCCCCTACCAGTAACAGCTGGAAAAGAAATAGAGGAATACTCAGAGCCATCCAGCAAACTGTCTCCATTTGCATACTCCATTTGCATACTCCATTTGCATACCCAAAGCGCCAGATAAGAAAGAAGGTGGAGAGCCCCGAGAGCTTTTACACCTGTTCGCCAAAATGGAGACTCCAGGTCAGCGTCTACCAAAAAATCACCACCTAGCACAAATATGAAACTCGAGGAATCTGGACAAACGGTTCTAGACACGGCTGCGTTCTAACGCAACTAAGCAATATTTCAAACAGGCGGGTTTCAATGAGGAGAATGGGAAAAACACCCCAAACTGGCACTCAAGTCAATGACTTTTTGCCTTAAGTTTTGACACTGGGCAACAATTTTGTGAAGACAGAATTATTAAGGATAAGATGGAAAGAAAAACTGTTTTTGAGGCTCTTTTGTCCTTTCGGAAGGTACTGTATCTCGGCAGTGCTAAGCGCCGTTCTTCGGGGGAAGGAATTAAAAGAAAGCACATAACTGGTCGCAATTCCTCCCCTTTCCACAATTTCAGAAAATGTAAAGAGAAGACAGAAGATGGAAATTTTCCTTATAAAGATGGAATATTAAATATGCATATAATTGTAAATGAAGGTTTGGACAGGTAAAACTCCAGGCTCAGCTCACACCTAGAGGCATGGTGTTTGCGCTCTGGCCCTGTACTAACTGGTTGGCTTCTCCGTGGCATGACTGCTGGTCATTGTCACTGCCGCACCTGCTGGTATAAACTCAGTTAGGTTGGTCCGCCTGGCTCCTCCAGTCTCCCCCAGTGCGCTCACTAGTCTTGCACCAAGGCCTCGGAGATTTTGGCTGGCAAACGTACGGAGGGAGCAAATGCGGGAATCACGGTGAGCCACCTAAGCCGGGTAAGCTAGCTAAACCCGAAGCCTGCGGAGCAGAGCATCCGCGCGCTTCGCGCCAGTAGCGCGCAGCCCCGGGATGCGATCGCCGGCTGCCACCTCGCGCGACTGCGCCTAACACGCAAAAGGGATCACCACCGCTCCCGCCCCGAGTGCCCACGGCCTCACGCTACCCCGGCGCACCGCGTGGCCTCTCCAAGTCTCCAGACGCCGTCCCAGGTGGGCACCACCGTCCCAGACACCGCCGCTACCGCTGCCGCTGCCGCCGCCGCCGCCGCCGCGCTCTCCTGCACGCCGCGCTCCGCACGAAGAAGAGCAGCTGCCTGTCCTCCCACAAGGCGGCCGCAGGCTCCACAGGAAGCCGGCGCTGGGGCGGGAAGCCCCCTCCCCCACGCTCCCTCCAATGCACTCACCTGCGTCTGGGCGCAGTTTCCCCGGTGGCGCTACACGCCGTGGTGCAGAGTACGTCCACGCCCGTGCACGCGGCTGGCGCCACCAGCCCCGGCTCTGCTCCCAGGCCCACTCTGCTCCCGCCGCCCCCCGCCGACCCGCGCCCACGGGAGGGGCGGTGCCGGGCGCCCGGTCCGTCCCCCCCCTGCAGGAACTTCGAGGGGCGCTACCTCCGCTGTCGCCGGTGGCGTGGTCGCCCCGACCGGCCAGAGCGCTCGGGCGGAGGCGAGCCGGACGCTGCCCTAGCGCTGCGGCGGCGGGCGGGCGGGCGGGCGGGCGGGCGGACACCGAGTCCGGGCCCGGGAGTCTGGGCTAGAGCCAGCGGAGGAGCGGCCGTCCCCGCCCCCACCCACGCCCCCCACACTTGCCTGCTGCGGCTCGGCTGCAGCTCCCACGGCTCGCGCCGCCGGCCGTCAGCACCGCTCACAGGAGTCACGCTGGCGGCGGCGGGAAGGCGGACTGGAACACGGCGGAACCCCGCCCTACCGGCCGGCTGCTGCCTCAGTGACGCTGGGGCGCCGCGGTCCCGCCGTTTGTAGCAGGGCGGGGAGGCGGGGCTTGCCTGGCAGCGCGCCAGGAGGCGGGGCCGAGGCGAGCTCGCCACGCCGCCCGCCGGCCCGCGTGTGCCCGGCTCCGCCACCCTCGGGGGGCAGAGGCTCCCACCAGGCGTCCTCCATTGGGCTTCCCGGGGCCGCCTGAGCAAGTTTGCAGACGCACCGAGAGAGGTGCGGAGCAGCGACCCCGGAGACCCCGGCTTGTGCAGGGGTCACTTTGGACATAATGAACGTGCGCCGAGTGTAGTAGGTCTAGACATACACAGAGAATACATGTTTTTCAAGAATTTTTAGAGGCTCTCCCCAACACACACACTCGTCCAAAGCCCAAAGGTCCTGTCCCTCGACGGAAAACTGAAAGCTTAGCCCCCGTTGCGCCTTTCCCACCTCCCTAGACAGAATCTGAAGTCTAAATAAGCCCTGAGTACCTGTGCGGGGTGCTATACTCTGCTTAACAAGTGAAGTAGCAAATCCTACACTCGACCATGCTTGCACCTGCCGTGAACCACATCCTCCCAGGACCCCCGCGCCAGCCAGGGAAAGGCCCAACTCCGAGGGGGCGTCCGAATGCTGACTATCCCCAGCCCGCTCCCTCGCCCGGCTCAACCCCCCTTACCCCGAAAAACCTGTGTCTGCCCTGGACCCAGACCCAAGACTGGGAGACAGAGCCGCGCACGTTTTTTACACCTGCTTGGCGGCTTAATTACCAGAGCACCTGTCGTACTGGGATTTTTTTTTTTTTCTATTATTGAAAAGGTTTCAGTTTTAACCCTTCCCTCTAGAAAACTACATTTAAAAACATCACCTGTCATACCTACCTGAAATTGCGGGAGGCAGGAGGAAAGAACTGAACAGTGGGCGATCGAGTCGCCGCAAGAACGTGACGGAGGTTACAGCTTCAAGGACATGATGCGGGTTTGATGCAGCAAGGTTCGCTAAGGGCGCCCAGCGCTCCCCGCCCCCATGCGACGGGCGGGGAGGGAGGACTCCTCTAACCTAGGGCTGGGGAGGGAGGCAAATCTACCCTCTAAAGGGAAGTGAAATCAGGCATAGTAAATTAGGGAACACAATCATGGTCAAAATGGAGACAGGCCATCCTCAATTTGGGAGACCCAGGTTGGGGACATCAGAAATAGCTAATTGATTCAAATCAGCATTTCTGTGTCACCCCAAATCAGAGTTAGAATTAAATGACCTTAACTGACTTTGTGCGGGTTCCTGGGAAAACCGCTCAAATCGCCCGTACCTCTTTGACCTCCCTCTAAACAGTTAATTACAATATTCTTGTCCTAGGCATGCATTATTGCTAAGAATGCCAGTGTTGAAATCTTGGGGAGAAACGGGCCTACCCAATTTGCTAATCTAGACCTGAAACCCTTCCAATGCCCTTCACTCTACTTTCTGAAGATGTCTGCTTGAAGTTAGGAGACCTCTCTCAACAGATACTTTCCAAGTCTACTAAACCACTTCTGTCTACAATCTTCGTTCTCCTAGAGGATGCCAAAACCGGTTAGCTTTATAAAGGGAATGTCCAAGCCCTTGGTTAAAAGATGGAAGGGGGAGACTCATGGGTCTGCTAAGACAGGTTCAGAGAATGGCAGTGATAACAGGCGGAAACAGCTTTTTAATTAATCTCTTAAATGATGACTTCGAAACATTCAACATTTTTTTCTTTTTCATGGACTTGTTTGTTCAATTTTGACAAATCTCTCAGATGTCCCATTTAAGAAGCCATTTTACAAGGATTATCTTCTGGGCACAAACATCCATAACCCTCCTTTTCCCCACAAAACACCTTTTCTGACCTTTAGGAAGTGATTCTCATTTAGGAAGATAATCTACTGGGTTATACTGTCTAGGTTGTACTCCCCTAACGCCCTTCATGTTAAGCCTACCTTTTTAGGTTGCAGTTAACAGTAGGCCCAAAAAATAAAACGTATGTATCCCCCCCACCCCCACTTCCCTGGCAATAGCTATAATAAACAGGGGTGTGAAGAAAGGTTGAAGGTTTGGAGTCTTAACCAAATGGAATGTTTGTACATGGGTGGGGGAAGGGGCAGAACCTGTGCATTTCAGGGAAGGACGGGACATCCATCCCCGTCCAGTGGTGTTAAGAGTAAACACTAAATGGCTGATTATTTTTCTCACCCTCGACACAATAAAGCCAGACCTGAAGCTATAATTAGGAGAGAAAATAACCAATCTCGAGGTCAGTTTTGATAACGGATACTTGAAAATAGAAAATGGGGACCGTATCCACCCTCCAATCTGCCACAGTTGTACAGCTCTCCTATTAATTCTTTATAGACGTGAAATAGGTGGGTACGTAGCAACGTGCTGGGCATAAATTAAGCAACAATGGCCATGAGAAGTCCTGTCTGCCACGGAGCTCCAGGGTGGGCACTGCCACCTTGCCATCCCTAGCCCCCACGCCCAGGGCAGAGTCGAGTTGGGGGGGGGGGGTGGCAGAGTGCTGGCTTTTCCAACCAGCGTGTGGGTGGGGTAGGGAGCAGCAAGAGATGAAACACCCGGGCCAGCTTTGTACCTTGCCCCCATACTTTGCGTCTTGAGCACCACTCGGCGCTCGCACGCACACACTCACCCACACCCCCTCGTGCCAATAATTTAAACTTCTCCGAGGCAAAGCCAGCACCTCGGTCCGCCACCACCTCCCCCGCCCTCCTCGCCCGGCGAGCATCCTCCCCCTTTCCCACGTCTACCGGGATTCGCTCTTTCGCAGTAGAAAGCCGACTGGTTTCCCCTGCACCCGGAGAAATCACAAAAGTTAAAATGAAGCGTGTGCCTGTCTGCCCAGCGTCTGGTCCCCAACCATCTTTCTCCCGGCGTCAGTTTTAACAATAGCTACTCGGGAAAGGAGAGCTGCGAGGAGGGGCTGAGGGCTATGCAGCCTACTCAGCTCCCAGGGTAGCTGCGATGCCTTGCGGCTGCCAGAGGGTCCCCCTCTCCCGGAAGGCGGGCTCCGCTGCGTAGGACCAAGGACAGGGCTTGGAATCCACTGCCCAGAGCCCAGCACCGCGAGGCTCCCAAGCAGCCGCCACTTCTCACACACAGCTCCAAGGATCTTATTTACGCTTTTCTGAACAAAGGGAATCTCATATCCGGTACAGGCTCAAAGATTCGGCCCCAAATTGGCAATCTTCTTTAAAATCTGAATTACGATCATTGGAATCCGTGAATCAGAGACCTCGTATCTGGCAAAGATGAGTTTTGACAGCTTCTAACCACCCTAGCCCCTGCCCAGCCCCAGCCCTCAGGCTGTATGTACTTTTTTCAGTCAACTACAACTCGCTGCCTGGTGCAGCATCTAAATTCCATCTGGCAATCCCATCTTCCCAGCACATGCTATCTGGTTAATGCAATTAAGCTGAGCGTTTTTCCCCCCTGATCTAACCTGCAAGCAAGTCCAGGCTTCTGATTTCCCCGGTCCTCCGATTCCTTTGAGAAAGTAGAGGCATGCATTCCCCCCAACATTCAAGTTATCCCTCTCTTCCCACGAAATGAACTTCCAACCTCAACCCCGAAGCTCACTCAGCATCTAGCCTCCCATTGTAGCCCTGCTGTATCCTGACCACATTTACCACTTAAGTTTCTGCCAGTGACATTTGCGAAAATTCAGTACGTTAAGCATGCGTCCACTATCTTTTAGTCTGGCTCTCTAGAATTAATAAAAAAGAAAAAAGAAAAAGAAAGAGAAAAGAAAAGAAAGAAAAGAAAAAAGCAGTCGCTTTGAAATGAGGCAAACGTGCAATTAACTTCACATTCTGTATTCCGCTCACTTACAGGTTTTCTGGGTTTGCCAGCGCATCGCTGCAACTAATGATTAAAGAAACCAAACCGAAACTTACCTTTCTCCCTTAAGGTTTTTGTGTATGTGTGTTTTTAAAGTAACGGTGCAGTTCTCCCAATAAGGATGAGCAAGAAGCTGCTGGATAGTTCTCTTAAGACAGCACGAAACCTAAACTGTGCTCGGCTTAAAAGAAGCAAATAAAAAGAAATGCTTTCGACCCCAAAGTCCAATGCTAAAAGAAATGGTGAAAAAAATATGAAAGGGGAGGGGAAACTTAAAAAAGAGAGTTTAAAAAGACGGAGAGACTACCCTCCTATTGCCGTTCAACTAAACAAAAAGGGGCAAGAAAAACAAACCAAGGAACAAAGAAAAGAGACGAAAGAACGTTTTTTCAAAAAGACGATGTCTTTCTCCTTGTTGCTTTTTAGTAGGTCGCTACAGGAGTAAGCTGCTGCATCTCTAAGTGAGAACAGAAATAAGGGGGGAGGACGTCTTAAAAGGGAGGTGGACTGGACCACAGATTTATAGCACCGTATCACCAACCCCTTCTCTGCCTCCGCACTGCCGTGTGTGCAGCTGCTCTGCCAGAGTCCTATCCCGGGCAGCACGCGCGGAAGTATACGCCGAGTCGTGCCACAACGCAACTTGCTCATCGCCCCAGGTTCCTGATTGGGCGCGACGCTTCCATTGAGGCCGCCCAGGCGAAGCTCTGCCAGACGATTGGTTACAGACCTGTGTCACTCTCGAGAACTCAATGGAGTCCCGTTTCAAGGTAAGTTGTGCGGGGAGGTACACACTTAACACTGGCGGCGAAGGGAAATGCAAGAAGCAAAAAAGAGATGGGAGAAAGCAACGTGGGAGGGTGGAACTGTACTATGAGAGTTTGCGATATGGCACCATCTATTTTCCTCTTAAGTCTTTCTGCTTCTGAAAGATTCGTTTTATTTGCCCCCACGGCTGCATCTTTGGCATATTTCTTTATAATAGTAAACTGTCCGGTATGTATGAGTCATTGAGAGCTCCTCTCTTTGATCTGAGAGGGATGAACGTAACACCCATTACTTGTCCGCATGCCTTTTTCGGTTTGTGTTCCAGTAATCTGTAAATCTGTATTAGATGTTAGGTAGCTGTGTGTGTTTCTGTTTTAATATGTGCACATCTCTCTCTCTCTCTCTCTCTCTCTCTCTCTCTCTCTCTCTCTCTCTCTCTCTCTCTCCTTCCCTCCCTTCCTCCCTCCCTCTCCCTCTCCCCCCTCCCTCCCTCCCTCCTTTTAGAATAAGAATGAAATTTTTTAAAAATGGCTTCAATTAAAGCTGTATAGTTTGAATTGCCTTTCAGTTCATGTCAGAATAGGAAAGGGGTAGCATAAACATCCTGTACAGAAAAACAGGTACTGAGAGGAGATAAAGTCCTTCACTTGAAGGTAAAAAGAGCAGTTGTATATAAGCTAGAACAAGCCACTCCTCTGCATTTGCTGGCAATACAGTTCTTGGAACACACATGGATTGCTGACAGTAAAGACAGTTTACCAGGTTTTTATTGAGTATGCAAAAGTTTGACCAGTAGACCAAGTGCTGCCTGTGTCTTTGCTTTATGGTTGAAGATCCCTTTATTCCAACCCCACATTTTATTAATATTCAGAAGGCTGAAATACAGGTTTATTCATATGTATTTCTTCTCTTAAGTGAAAGTGGGGTTACTCGCTTGCCTCGAGTTATAAGGAGAAACAATAGCCACCTAACTTAGTTTGTTTCCAGATGGAATTTTTCAGCTTTGACAGGTAGCCTCAACTTCCTAGAGAGAACATACGTTTCTTGCATAATCTATCTTCTCTCAAAAATTATTTTCCCTGTTTTATATGCTGCTAGTCGCTGTCTTTGATAGTGTAAAAGAGGGGAGGCACGGGTGAGAATTAAAGATTGCGGGAAAGTGGGATGTCAGAAGGGAAAGAGGAAGATGGTCTGAGAGCAAATGACTTGGAAGTGGAACGTGAATCAGTGTTCCTTGAGAGTGTCCTTGAGTTTGATAAATGATTAATGGCAAAGAACTGGGGACCTGTTTATCTCCCATTTAACCGGTGGGTGTAACAGTGTCTAGGTTATATTACTTTGCATAACAATAACTGGCATTGGGAAAGGGGCCTGGACCCTATATGTATAATTATCATTTCCTAGTTCCCACCCCCTACTTTTTATATAACAATAGCTCCTTGGAGCTTAATCTCAACTTAAAACTATTATCTAGTCTCAAGCAAAACTACAGGCAAAAATTAAGAAAGCAAAACACAGTAGCTTGAAGACATGAAGCCAAGAGGCTAAATATAAGAAAGACTGCATCCCTATTTACAATAGAAGTCTGAATAATAGGAGCCTGGGTCTCGTGCCATATACTTTCAATGCCTCCTCTCACCTGCCAGTTCAGTGCAAGGAAAGAAATGTCATTTAGGCAAAAGTATACTACTATTTGATTTATCCAGAACTGTATATGAAATGAACTATATTTTTCCTTATGACCATGTTCACACTTTGATACTGCATTATTTATTTATGTTCATATAATTGTAGCACTTTGAAGAAAATTCTTACCTTTGTAAATATTTAAATTCCTTTTTATAGGTGGAAGCTAGCAAAGATATTACATAAAAAATAGTAAAGCTGTTCATTCAAATGCAAAAGTACTAAAGTCTGTGAATTCAGTACATATGCTTTTTCTCAGTTTGGCAAAGGAGGAAAAATTTTCAAACTATAGTTATATTCAACATGTTGTCTATTCTCTGTAGACAACACACTTAGATTACTCAGGAAGTTGAAAATATCTTAAAACAGTAGTTTACTCCTTAAATAAGACAGTTGTTAAATTTTAAAACTTTTAAATAGATAAACAACATTTACTTTTCCAACTTTTAAAAATAAAACTAAATGGCAACTGCTTTAATACAAATGCTATCCGATGTAGACTTTACTTTGAAATTCACGTCATACTCTGAAACAGTACAGTACACTGTACTTCTAGCAATTAATGAAGACTATATGCAAGCATCCTTTCTAAATTAAGCACAAATTTTAATCAATCCCTCTTGATTCATAATGAAGAAAAAAGAATTATCCTCAGCGCCTGAACTTCCATTAGATGAACAGATTTGTCAAGATATTCAAATTCTGATTAAGTCATGCTAGCTCTGACACTCTCCAAAGACTCAGCACTGTTTGGACTTGAGGCAGAAAGGAGAGAGTTTGGGGAGCTGCTAGAGGTGTGGAGAAAAGTTGGATGTTGCTAAAATTGCAAAGTAATGCCTTTTGGAGCTGAAAATTAAAGAATTCAATTGACTATTTTACTGGTTTTCTCAGAAAATAATATACCCCTCACAGGAGCACTTTACAGCTGTTGTGGACAATGTTGTTTAAGATAAATAACTTCCTTATAGGAGCCCTTCAACAGGAGGAGAAAGGGTGACTTGAGTATAATTAAAGGCTCGGAAAACTCTTTGTAACTTTTTAAAACAGTAAATAAAATGGTTTGACTATGTGTATGAATTACCATTTGCCTTGTCTTGGAAATTCTAAATAGTTTACCCTCTCAAATGAACTAAAATACTGGTTTTTGATTGCTGAGCTTTTGAGAGGTTTTATGTTCATAATGGAAAAATGCTATTTAAATCCTTGATAAGAAATGTTGCTAATGTATAACCTGCCCACTACCTTTTTTACCTTTCTTTCTTAAAGGAGTATTTCAGCTTTTTTTTTTTTTTTAACTGTTTGAAAAACAGGAAAAGTTGTGGAAATATTGGACCCTTCAGTGAGTTTAGGTCCTGAGAGCCCACAAGAGAATGAGGCAGGGATTAGCACCATGGACAGAGACAAGCCTAGCGGCCAGGGTGAAGTTTGCAGAGCAAGACTGGTACAGTATTTTCTGTTCCTCCCTTTGAGACTCGGTAAGAGCACTTTGGGGAAACCTTTTATACTGCGGATTCGAGGCAGAGACTGCCCGCTGTAGGAACAGGTTTGTTTGTAATTGGGCTTGATTTTGTTAGGGTTCAGTCATTGTGACAAACCCCAGTTAAAGCCTGAATGTGTGGCATCTTCCTCTATTATACCCACCCCCCAACCCCTGACCTGGAGGAGCATTCCTTTCATCAAGGTGCTCTTGCAAAATAAATGCAAATCTCGGTGCTCTCGGAAGAGTCTGGCAAGCCTACTCCAGAGTTTTTCATTCTGAAAATTTCCATTGGGAATGGCAGCAAGAACTCATCCTTGACTCCCCCAAGTTGTTTTCTGGGGTGCTTTTACTCCGGGGAAAAGAGGGAATGTCTTTCACCCTTTAAGGTGAGTACCTCAGGACTGTTTTGCAAAGGATCCTTTATATTGCAAGCGCTCCAGCAGTGACAGTGTCTAGTAAGACATACTGCAAGATCACGAACAGCCTTTTCTTGTCTCTAAACTCCTCTTCCAGGGGAAGGGCTACAACATCAAATATACTCAGGGGAATTCCTCCGGTTCCTATTTTACCTGAAGAGATATGTGATATATATACACACACTCGCGCACACACACACACACACACACACACACACACACACACACACACAGAGTTTCCAGTAAATCTTGGGAGATGACCCTACATTGTGACCCCACTTGTCCCCCTCTTCTCCTGGGAAGATTTTTGTATGAGTCACATTCTTGTTTAAGCCCTTCTTTGCCTGCCGATTTCAGACCAAGGTCTGTCGCATGTGCCCCACTGTGTTTTAGCCTGCGATCGAAGATAATTTACGAAACGCTCCCACGAATATCTTCAAATTTTCTTGCATCGGTTACTCGGGAGGAACTTTTAGGAGGATAACTCTTATCTCTGTTAGCGTAAAGGGGAGCATCCAGGCAATCAGGCAAGGGTTAAAAAAAAAAAGAAAAAGAAAAAACTGGAGGTGATACAGGGCAAATCAGAGTCTCGTGTCCGTCTCTTTCAGTGATGCTAACAGCCTTCTCTAAGCTTCCTCCTGCAGCCGATACAGCTCATGCAAAATTAATACAAGTAATTAAAAATAGCAGTTTCCAAAGTTAAAGGAAACCATCTGTCTCAGATGGTAGCAATCAGTCTTTTCGCCCGCCCCTTTCCCCGGACCTGGGAAGAAACGGTTTCTCTGCTTCCGATGCTCAGAGGCTCTTTCTTATATTGAAGATTTATGTTTCCACTTGTGTGCGATCCACGTCTAATTTGAAATAATAAAGCCGGGCTGACCAACCAGTCAATCACAGCCATCAACTGCGCCGCGAGCGCCCTGCCCCCAGCTCCCTGAGGTCTCCAACTCTTTTCCTCTCCCTCCAGGCTCTCCCTTCCCATCCCCTCCTTTTCCCCCCCCTCCTCTTCTCTCTCACACACACTCACATTTTTTTTCCCACGTGTGTTCAGATCAACCCTTGCCCCACAGTGCAAGCGACAGCACCGGGGCACAGTGACAAAGGCGGGATTTGTATCTGAAGACTGAGGCCCGGGGAGACCGCGGCTAGTGAAACAGCTGTCTTATCAGCCCGCTGCAGAGATGGAGATGGCTGGAGAGGTCCTCAACAGATAATCGCTTGAATAGGTTTGCAAAGCGCCAAACTTCACGCTTGATAAGCCCAACCCAATGTAGAGGGCAGCCCGGATCCTGCTCCATTCTGTTTCATCTGGGCTGTGAATTAAGAAATTGAAATTCAGGTGGCAGAGGCAGTCGGCTGCTGATAGACTCAGAAAGCAAACTGACATTAAAATGCTTTCAGCAGGCAGAGAGGGGGCGCCTGCAGTGGGACTTTGTGTTTTGTTTTGTTTTGTTTTTTATACGGTATAGAGGGCAGTGGAAGGGAAAAGCCCAACAGGTTTTAAATTTATCTGGGAAAGGGATGCCATGAGTAGTGGAAAAGGGACTCAGTGTTAGGGCATAAAGTTGGTGAGACAGAGCTTAAGTAACAACTGAATCCAACCTGATATGAAAGGGTACTCTAGCTCAGAGCAGAGGGCAGAGGGCAGAGGGCAGAGGAACTGGCTTCCAAATGGGCTCCAAAGTTTTCCTTCCTCTGTAAGAAAAACACATCAACCAGGATACAAGACTTTCCAAAGCCAGGCGATAACCTGGCCTTTGGTCTCTAAGTGAAATGGCCTCCTCCCTGCTCCCTGAAAGGGCCTACCTTTTAGAATAGCTTGAGAAGCCATCAACTACTGTAAAGAATCCACTTAGTTACCTGTAGAAATAACAGTTGTGTTATTTCTTACTCAGCTCCCCCTTACACAGCTCATTACAATGGTATAACTGAGGAAACTCGCTCAAGGTATGTGTTGTAACAGATTCAGATTTGCACACAGCAGGTTTTATTTCTACACTCCTCTGCTTTCTTGCTACCCTCACAATTTAATATGCATAAGGACCAACATATATAACCCCTGATGTATTGTCTTGATTCTCTAACAGCCTGGTACTGGACCTTATGCTCTGTTTAAGTGACTTAACTGTAAGTTGACCAGGGGTGTCCAGTTATGATATGTACAAGAGGGTATATTTCCACAATATTTATACTCTGTCATAGACACATCATAAAAAGTACCTTCAAGCAGATTCAGAAAATCGGTCTGCTTGTCTTTTGTGTAATTCTCAAACTGAGATCAATGCTAGAGTGCACATGACTAAAAATATAAAGCATGTTTTAATCACTTTGAAGTGAGGAAAAACAGGTAAATTTGTTAGAAAAGGGGATAAGAAAAAAACTTTAAGATTCTATCACTGTTTCAGTAATTATTAAACTCTTTTATCCCATATGAAAAACTTTTAAACTTTGAAGTGATCTGATTACTCACCGTTAGTGATAAACAAATAAATACATTATCAGTCATGAGATCTCAAAGATATCACTGTTGAATGACTATATGAAAATCATTTATATCATGTAACACAGAGAACAGATGGTTAGGTTTTTCTTTAAAAAAAAAAAGTGTGTGCATGAATGATTAAAGGATTTGAGTATCCTATAGTGAGACAGAAATCTATGGTTATATAAATAATTCTTTTTGGCATTATCTTTTCCTATAAAGTTATAGAAGTTTAAATAATGGCAACTGTATAAACATGTTAAGGAATATTCTCTTTATAAATTCCTGCATTTCCATACTATAGTATTATCTTCGATATCCATATGAACAAGATATTTACCTACTTGTCACAAAAAGACAATTTTGAATTACCAGGTTCAATGAGCAATTAAGGTATGGGTTCTATTTTTGTTTTTCTTAAGCCAATTGAAAATATATATACAGAAAATGGTTTAAAGCATTGTTTATTGATATAGGTAGAACTTCTTAAAGATACAAATTTACATCAAAGCTAAAAGATGCATTCTAATTTTTGAGGTGAAAGACATTTCATGAATTTAAATTATTATGACATTTCAAAACTAAAAGATAACTATAATTTTTTTCATTGAATAGAGAACTGTTTTGTGTTGAAATTAATATGAAAAACACTTCTATCTCCATTTTGCCACTAATTAATAATATATACATGTGTGGGTATTGTTTATGAAGGACTAAGCAATTCATTATCAGTGGTGAAAACTAGCAAAATAGTCAAGAGTATAAAATGTATTTTTTAAGGATTTTCTAGAATCAGTTCACGGTAGGAAACAAAATGATGAATGGTTAAGGTAGAGTCTTTCTGTGACCCCAGACGCAGAACTGCTGGAAGATTTTAAAATATTCAAAAGTTGTAATACTTTTTGTTTATAACTGATTATGAATCTGTTACCAAAAATATCAGACAGAGCTATTACAGCTTCCCGGTTATAGCATTTATCATCAGGTAAGTGCCAAATAAGTAACAATCCATCCAGTTCCTAAATATGTATCCCTCCTCTTTGACAAAAGGCTCCTTTCAATTTGATTCAGGCATCTTTAAGTGTCCATCATGTGCCAGAATAACAAAACAGGGTTACAGACTGTAAGTGTTTAATGGAAATCAGATTAATCTTTTAGAAAACCCTAGTAAATGAGAAAAATTAAGAAATCTAAATAGCTCAGTAAATGTGTTATATAAAGCATATTCATAGTATGCCTGCCTATGCTGTTACTGCTGTTTAGTCTTCTAAATGTGTGTGCATGGTAACTTTCTTATTACATGACTGTCAACATTTTCTCCTTGAAGTAGATATCATAACAGTACCCTTTTTGGAGCTATAGTTTTGCAAAGTGTTAAGAGCTTGAGCCATGGCTTCAGCACATGTCAACTTGTTCCCGACTCTGCCTGATAGAATCTTGCTTCGTCTTAACACCTTTAAACCTTGGTTTCCTGATCTATTAAGCATTAATAGTGATGATCAATTTAATATCACTATGAGGTTAAATATAATCATGAGTATCAAAAAAAATCAAAATTTCTGCATAGAAGTGGTCAAAACATAGTAACTACAATCATGGGCACTCTTATTTTCATAAAGCCAGAATTAGAATTCGTGCCTTGCATATGGCTTTTAAATATTTTTCATTTGCTCTCATTAATGTCTTACCTGATACTATGATAAATATCTTCTCATATTTCTAATTGTAACCAAGTTTTACAGGCCCCAGAAGGCATAAAAACATTCTGTCTGCCCTGTTATGTGACTCCAATATATTTCCCAATACAATTTCATGATTCCCCCATAAAAAGTTGTGGGTCTTCAAAAAGGAACTGAGTCTGAGATCCCATTTGACTGATATAATAATAAAAACACCTTAGATTTTTATAGTACCTTTTATCACAAAAAGCTCAATGCACTTTTACATATTTATCATGGTAACCCCTGGAGGTGAGAGGGACATAAATTATGTCTCATTTTCAGGAGCACAGCAGAGGGATGAAGAATTTAGGTAACATTTCTAAGGTTAATAGAAACAGAGAGCAGGTTTCCCGAATGCTGATGTTCCTGCAACCTGTTCCCTCTCTGGCATTAATTATGGCTATTGTTACTTTAGTTAGGCTCAAATGTTAGTGTTTGCCATTCAGTATAGCTTATAATTCAGTTAATTACTTGATGGAATCACAGTTAATCAAATATAGAACACTGAAGTTTAACCAAATTAAGATATTTTGATTTAATGTAGAAACACTTGATTATTCAATTACACACACACACACACACACACACACACACACACACACACACAATCTATGCTCATTTTCTATTCTTTGCTAATTCCAAAACATGATTTGAAAAGTTACTAGTTATTTATTACATGAAAAGAAACTGGTCCCAATGTCCTTGCCCTAGCCTATCTCTAGGCTCATTCTCCTTTTCCACATGTATTTTTATATGCCGTTGTATTTTTTCCATTTACATGGACTAATAGGAATTTCTAGTTTAGTATACAATATCTTAGGTTGCTGTGTTTGAAAAACACTATCAAATAAATATCCAAAGGAATATAAAGACTGACTGTATAAAGAGCTTTTAATAATAGGGATTTTTTGTTTGTTTTGAATAAAACAAAGTGGAGAATTAATATCAAGTTGACATCATAAAACAGACTATTAGAAGAACAATAAAACTGGCTTACAGTTTATAGCTTTGCAGTTTTCTCCAGGCTTACTTTGCTATGAATTGATAAAGATATAGCTACAGATGTGGATTTTAAGCCATTAATTAAAAGGAAACAAAATTTTGCAGCCTGATAAAAAGAATGAATGTATACTTTTGGAGGCCTTACTTCATTGTATATCACAGTGGAAAGCAGATGCAACATTTTTTATTTTAACTTTCAGTAGGTATCTGATCCCTCATAATTTGATAGGACTGACCCACTCAAGGTCAAGCCTAGTCATGTGACTACCAGATTTCCTGAGGAAGTGTAATTAACACCAGGAAGAATTGTATAAGCATATACACAGTGAGCTAGAACGCTTGTTTACTGCTCTTTCACACCAATTCCTCTTAACTATTAATGTTGCTATGATTAAATTTTTTAAAAAAATCTTCTTTTTTGATCGAGCAACATTTTGAGGCCAAGGATACTGTTGTAATAAAAATAAAATCCCATTTCCTTGGTCACTGTCATCCTGGCACTAGAAATTAGAGACTATGATTGCTTAAGATATTAGATATTATACACAAAAGTTGGAAATTATAACATAAATGAATGAGGTACAGACTGTTTAAGCTGTTTGAGCAACAAATAGACATTTCCTTGAATTATTTTGACACAATTTACTATGAGATTTTTTTTCTCTTGCTGGTATTTATGGATTCCTTGTGCAGACAATAAAAAGAAAAGCCTTTCTTTTATGTCAACGCTCATTATTTAACTCATAGAACACTGATGTTTTCTGGAATACTAATACTTCCTAGATGCCAAATGAATACTAAGAGAGGCGTGCCTCTGTTTTAATCATATCAAAAGAATTCATGAAAGTTTGCGTCTCTTTTATAAGGTCTGTATAAAGAAGGCCATATTAACACATATTGCAGTGTTCAGCTTCAATCGGAAGGATCTTTATACAAATCTACTCTGTGTGTGCAGGGGGTGGGGAGTGTCGTTCAGGACAAACAGACGTTTCAGAGGTAAGAGTCACAGCCCTGTGGTGAAGAGCAGTATACCAGGTACGGTGGATGCAGTGGGCTGGAAGGCCTGTACAGCTGTCAGGTTGGTTTAGTATGCTTAAGTTCCCATTGCTGGCTTTGAAAATCAACTAAGGGACATACAGATATAAAAGTACCAGGACAAATTACGTATCATTGACTAATGTAAATTTGGGAACTGCTGAGCAGTATGGGACTGGTAAACACAGAAATGAGACCCACAATATAAACTGGATTTTGTCTATATTCAAAACTTCTTCAGATGAAGTGGCAGGACCAGCGAATAACAGGGAGCAAGGAGAGACTGGCAGACTTTGAAGAGAGGTGCATGACACTAATAAGAATGAAAACGTTCTGATGGTCAAAATATGTCTACTTAGAACTGGGAAAGTGACAGGATTCTGAACAAAGAATATGTTTGCAACAAGGAGCCAAAGGCAGTTGTATGAAAGAGAAATGGAGCCATGGCCTGTGAGACTGATAACCTCCTTCGCTTTGGATGTCCCTAAAACACCTTTGTGCCTATGGAGGGCATTAAAAACCCTGCTATAAAGACACAGATTGTGCTGTTCACCAAAACTTCCTCGACTTAGAGAAAAGAGACATGAGTCCTAGCACTGTTTTTCCCTCTAACTGGCTGCTTCCCTTCAGCAAGTCCTTCCATGTACACCTCATGACTCCCACTCTAACTTAGTATTTAACTTATAATCAGAGTGATAACACTAAGCTATACGCTAGGCAGCTTTCTAACTCAGGAATCGTCACAGCACTCTTAAGTTAAACAGTTTGCCCAAGACATACAAGTAGAAACGGACAGTCTCTAGAATCTAAGTCCTCCCCACTGTCTGGAACAACACCCCGACTGTACCTCTTAGATATAAAATCCAACCTCGTTAAAGATAGCACAGATTGCAGGTGATGTAACACTTGAATAAGGACAAATGATAAGGAATAGATTATTAACATGAACAGTCAAAACTTTCATATCAAAAATAATTATACTCATATGTCTTACATTCATGATAATTTGTCTATAGACAAGAAACAAAATGATAATTGCTTTTTATCAGAGAAAATACTAGAATTTTTGAAACTATAAGCTGTCCTAGGATATTCTCAACTTTAGGTAAAATTGTTTAAGAATTTGAAGATTGTGATTTAGTTTTTGTGTATTTTGAGGAGTTCTCTCCCTAATTGTATAGTGTATAGCTATAAAGCCATTGACAGGATGGTATATATTTACTATTTAACTATATATGAGGATTTTCTTTAAATACTGACCTTATTAAATTTTATATAGAGGATGTTCACTGAAACATTAAACAGAAGCTAATTTGAGCTAAAAGGTACTAGATTTACAGTTAATTCTTTCACTACATTTTCTGCATTATTGCCTTTGTGAAAATTCTAACTAGGCATTATCTTTTCCAGAGGAGACAGACAGCTTGGGGTTTCGACAAGAAGAAACTAAAAGTCTCCAGCTCAGGCTTCTGCCCTTCCAGCCACCAGGTGGGGGCAGCTGCTATATGTGGAGTGGTAAGGTCCAGTACTGTCCTTTAGGACTTGGATTTGCAGACGGGTCAGACCTGCATCCCTGAGCTTTATAAGCAAATACCTTTTACTGACAAAATCAAATATTTAAAATTAATGCAGATGAGAAACAAATATGACAGAGCAATATAACCACAATATAAGAAAGTGTTCTCCCAGTTTCTTAAGACTACAGCACATATAATTATCCTGCCCAGTTAGAATTTACTGATACTAACTGGAAAAAGAAAATTAACTGTTTCCTTCACTTACTACCTTTCTAAATTAAAACCAAGGGAAATTTCTTTTCTCATTAATTAATCATTTCTTTTACCCATTATACCCTTCCCTACCACAGGTAAAGAATTTCATAAAACAAACCTTTGCCAACAAGAAA
Source organism: Peromyscus leucopus (assembly GCF_004664715.2). Taxonomy (NCBI): domain Eukaryota; kingdom Metazoa; phylum Chordata; class Mammalia; order Rodentia; family Cricetidae; genus Peromyscus; species Peromyscus leucopus. The sequence continues at coordinate 94,615,625 of NC_051064.1, forward strand.
AAAAAAATCCTTAAAATGACTTGCTTATATTTCTGTGACACATAAGTAAGTGAAAACCATAATACAGTAAGTAATTATAATGAGATTGAACAAGAACTGGCTTGCTGACAGGTACCATTTAGTGAATTGCTATTTCAATGCCCTAAACAGTCACCCAAGTTAATTCAATTTTCATATTGTTTAATTTTTTGCCTTCAAAATCACTCTTCAGAGAATGGAGAAGTGCCTCACTCAAAGTCTATCTCGGTGGGATGATGCAGTTCTCTGATGCAGTCTCTGCCTTCCCTCTTATTCCATTGCACTATTTAGAAGCATTCTAAAACTATGGCAGGGTTCTGAACACAAGCAACATGCAGGTGCGATGCATCTTAAAGGAATTTCAACTAAATCTGTAGCATTGTTAAGACTGGGGGAAAGATACCAAGAAACAATTCCTAATTAGAGAAGCGTTTTCGTAATATGATCTACTTTAAAGTGCTCTGTCACTATCCTTTCAGCTTTATGAACTACATCTATATTAATTTTTAGACCTGAATTCTATTTTTAAAACCCTGCTTGTCATAGCAGAGGACAGCGAGTGCCGCTCGCTGCCTTCACTCATGCTCTCCTTTGACTCAAAGTGCAGTCCTGAATCATTTTAAACCAAACAGGACTGCAGCAATCAATTCTCATCCAATTTATTGGGCATGAGTTAAAGCCAATTAAAAAACCATTTTTGGTGCAATTCAAGGGGAAAAAATGTATAAACTCATGAAAAACAAATTTCAGTCCTAGACATGAGTCATCACTATTTAAAATACTGCTGTCATCCCTTCATCAGAAAGAAAAAGGTCCTAGCGTTGTGCAGTCCACTCTGGAAACTGCATCTACTAGAAACGATTTTAGATAATTGTTAATATTGTCATGAGGAGCTGACCTGGAAGAAAGCTCATGCACTTCCAGCCTTGCCTCCCATCTGAATAAAGTCTGCAGTGAAATGACAGAAGTTTCTTGAATTTGTGAATTAAGAGCTAAGAAGTGACCTTTATACAGAGAAAGCAAAACATTTTACTTATAATTTTAAAGTACCCTTTACCTACTAGACCATGTCGCCTTACACAGGAATATAGTGGCTTTCTTTCAAGGCTATAAAAGGAGACAATCCCTATCCAATCTGGATACTCTTAGGGTAATCAAAACAGCAAAATTGAAGCTCCTGGGTGGGAAATTGCAGCTATAAACCAGAGCCATACATTTTCCATCTGTGTATTAAAAAGGCTTTTGAAGTTCAGGGTTGTGGCAGTTAAGCGTTCAAGCAGACCTGAATTCTGGTCCTGCATTTTCCCAAGTATGAGTTTAGGCAAGTCGTTTGGACATTCTAAGCCTCAGTTTTGTTGTTAGTCAAATGGGTACTGAAAATAAGAGCCACTATTTTATACATGCAGTGAGCGTGGAAATGAAAAAAGTACTTGTTCCCTAGCCAGGTGTGGTGGCACAGGCCTTTAATCCCAGCATTTGGGAAGCAGAGCCGGGCATATCTCTCAGTTGGAGGCCAGACTGGTCTATAGAGTGAGCAAGTTCCAGAGTAGTCAGGGCTACACAGAGAAACCGTGTCTCAAAATTAAAAAGAAAAGAAAAAAGAAAGAAGTCTTTGTCTCATTATGAGAGCGCCTGGCAGGCACCACCCAGGTCTGTGCATCTGTGCCTCTTCTACCTGAGCACGGGCTTTTCTTTTCCTGGTCTTGACTCTAGGAAATTGCACTTGGTAATTGTGAGGTGAGTTCTAACCACATCTGTTTATTTAAAAAACAAAAACAAACAAAAACTCCATGGAGGATTTGGATAAAACATTGGTTTAGAGCAAAAAACACAAAATTTTAAAAATCAGTACAGATTTCATATTCTTGGTCCCTTATTGTGGCATTTGTAAACTGTTGCTTGAACTATTTTGGCTCTGTTCTCTCCATAATGCTATTACTGATGCTGAAGGATATTTAAGTTGGTATATATTAGGATTTTATTTATATCATATGGATATATGGAATAAGCACTACTTCCTGCTAGTAAAATGAAAGAACAGATATGAGAAATGACCCTGGGAAATTACAGAATCATTCCTGGCCAAGATATATTTTAGTGTCAGCTATGTTTGTAGCTTTACTTTTATTTAATAAATACAAGCAGATGAGTCAACACTACCAAATTATTTTTTCAGGCTCATATTTTTCTGTTCAAGTTAGTTTATTTAGTTCATTTTTAACTGTTATACTTCAAGATACGTTCTTCTCAGTGTTAGAGGTAAAGGTGCCACACAGTTAAGAAAAGCAACCACTAAAGAAATGTATAAATGCAGAGCCAGGCGGATCTCTGTGAGTTCGAGGCCAGCCTGGGCTACCAAGTGAGTTCCAGGAAAGGCACAAAGCTACACAGAGAAACCCTGTCTCGAAAAAAACCAAAAAAAACCAAAAAAAAAAAAAAAAAGAAATGTATAAATGTACATACTCACATGTACACACACAAGGTATGCTAACCTGACATAAATATTCTACAAATTACTTGTGATTCACAGTGACTTCCTATTAACTACAACAAGACTATCCTTAACACTTTTTCATTAGTTTAGAAATGATTTTATTAGATTAGCAACTTGTCTGTCAACTTGGAAGGAAGAGAGATATTTTTCTAGTAGACTTTGGACTTTAACCATGTTAATAAAGTGGGGAAACAAATCCTAAGAAGAAGGAAGGATACTCAGGTCCTAGAAGTAAGAGACAAGGTGAAGATGAGGTGAGAAAAGCTCCTATTTTTGTCAGGGCTCATCTGGGTACAGATGGAACATTCTCAGACTCAAGCCTTTTAAAGCAGAGTGATACATATCTTGACATACCTAGTCATAGGAATTCAGGAAAATTCCAGGGCGGTCACACTATCAAACAGTTTTTAATTCAGAAATTCTAGAGAGCAGGCCATTGATATACTATCCCTGGATTTAAGGATGCAAATTGCATAGATTACCTAGGAGCTCACTGTGAAAATACTTATTCCCTGAGGGCAATCTACCTTCAGGCTTTAGAAATGACTCTGCAGTCTAGATATAATTTAGCATCATGCATTGACAAGCTGTTGTAGATCAAGGAGATGCTGATTAAGTTGTAGATGAGAGGGGTAGCTAGGCCCATATTCCAGTTCTTATATATAAAGTGAAAGTGTTTCCATGTTACCAGCGACGAGTTGTTTTCTCACATATGGAAGGCTGAACAGCGGTAGACTCTGACACTCCGTTGTCCCTGGGTTAGAGTTCAGGACACCATCTATACCTCTGGTGAGCAGCGAGTCAAATGTGTGGTCAGAAGCACTGTCCAGTGCAACTGGACTCCTAGCCACCCCAGGACTGCAGAGCAGATAAATCACAGTCACTGTGTCTCCCTCCTGAGGTCACTACCCTCCCTGAATGACAGCCTTTCCTGGCCTCGTCAGATCTGGAAGCTCATTATAAGGATTCCTTGCAAGATCTTTGAGGCCAGGCTCAGGACTCAGCAGCCTGTTAGAAACTGACAAATTCTTTTTTTTTTTTTTTTTTTTGCACATGCTATAGGATATTTTCCTACCATTTAGAATGCATTTTAGGTCTTTCTCCCTGGGTAGTAAATAGATAACTTCATTTTGAACATAGTGGAAGAAGAGCAAGTGAAGAGGAGTTCAGAAGAGCTGTCACGGCAGTACTCTTGAATGTATCCACTAGAGGACTCCTCTCGCTCTCTGTGGCCTCTGGCACTGGATGCTTAACCACCTCTTGAGTTGAGCCACTGGCTACGGATCAGTGTTAGAACGAAAACATTCCCCCTACTTTTAACACCTCCTGCTAGTTCAATAAAACGATGTTTAAATAACTGAACTGGCTTCAATGAACTGTACTTGCCATTTTTTCCTGCTTCTTAGCTAGATAAAATGGAGATAATTATGAAGTGGATGAGCAGGTTTAATGAAAGCCAGTTTCTTTTGGTACACTCCTGAAGCAGCAATCATCATCTGTTTGGCTTTTGAAGAGCAACAATTATAATCACTTAAACCCCCAAGGGGAACAAAAATAGAATTTACATTAGCATATAAAATATACAGCTGGATTGGGCAAGCCTACAAAATTCTGGGGAAATCATTCTAATCTGAATGCTATTCAAGCTCACAAGTAAAATGAGTTCAAGAGTATTTTACATACTTCCTTCCTATAAAATAATACATATAACAATGTTGAGAGGAGTTTCCTAAAAATGAACACAGGGAAATAAATAAAAAGAAAATGGTTGCCAGGAGAGAATCCCAGAAGGAAGGGCTACACTGTGGTATGGGAGTATCAAGAGAGCAACTGTGTGATGGTATGCACACAAAGTCTGAGTCTGAAGTGAAGGGTTTTCACAGTAAAACTGCATACTGCAAGCTTCAGAAATAAACAGGATGGTTTGAACTTGACTAACAGTAAAAATTAATCACAAGTAAGGAAACTTTCACATTAGCCATGTTTCCTTCCTCTCGGGCAGATATGCAACAATACAAAGAAACTGAAACCACCTTAAAACATTTTCCGATCAATCGCTCTCAAATAACCTCTTTATTACATCCCCTTCCTCACCATAGCCAGTTCAGCACTTACATTATTTAATTACCTTTGCTTGTGAGAACCTTGTACAGTTTGCAAGATTTTTTTTTTTTTAGCATAGAAGAATAAAAATGGAGCTTGTGCCGGATCCATTATGCCACCAGCAACAAAACACTAACATAATCAATATATTAAAGGCTTTCCTAGCTGTGCACATTTGTCAAAGGCAGTGTGTCTGAGGAATTACACTAATGAATCTTGGAACAGTCAGCATCCTATGCAGGAAGCTCTCTCATCATAAGTGCATATCTAAGTAAAAAACAAGAGAAATGTATACTTCCATCTTTCTGCATGTCATTTGAAAGCTCATTATTCTATTTTTTTAATGGAAAGAAAGCACAAAGTCCATGTACAAAACTAATAAGCTAGAGTAATGCCCAGTCTAGGCATCCCAGTGGATCCACCTTTTCTCTCCCTAAGGGAACTCTGTGCATACTTCTGACACTGTTGGTCTCATTACATTTAACCATCAGGAGATATATCTACCTCAGACATGGGATGTACAATGCTTGGCAACATCATTCTATTTTCCAAAAGGGCATTACCATGGATGCTCTAGAATTACACTTAACTAGAAATGCACAGTGATATTTGTACAGTGAAGTCTTTCATTCATCTGTATTATCAGATACAGTGGCCTCAAATGTGGCCTTGACAGTAACAATCAAACCTATTTTGAACACAATCAGTGCCACAAAATCGGATTCGATGCTGATAGATTAAGCCCTGAGAAATTAGAAATGCATGCCTAAATTTCTACAGCAATCTTAGCTCTCATTATCTTTATAAAGGATAATGGTAATTTTTAAGATTGTATTAAATATTTATAATATTAATCAGCTCTTTAAACTACTTTTCTGAAAACATTCAAAAAAGTTGGGTTCTTTCTTCTTAATAGAAATGATCTCCAGTCTTATTAACTTTATAATCTCTATTTTAAGGAATTTGGACCATTGCCACTGCCTTCTCAAGCTTTCCCAGTGTCTGTCAAGGGTAGTGGCATCCATTTGTGTTATTTTGTGAGTGCCTGGAAAAACTTTAATGTTCTCAGATATACTAAAAGTCCACAACATGTAAGTCCTCTAACACAATGTATGATGGTTTCATATTCAGAGACTTTATAGGGATAACTGAAGAGCTGGAAAATCTCAGAACCAAGATAGAACTTTAAGGGACTTTTGACTTTTTTCTCCTTACTTTAAAGATATTTAATATTTTTCCCACTAATGTTTTAAAGACATTATAACTTTGTATGAAGTTGTAAAAATGTAGTAGTGGAGAGGTTAAAAAAAAAGTAGTCTCCATACACTTACACTAAAATAGTCCAAATCTTTAGTTAATGGTAATTATAATAAATAGTCTTATTATTTAAAACAATTCATTTTCATAGTATCTACTATCCCTTAAGTTTAAAGCTGAAAAAAAAAGCTTTAACATTTTAATTTTCCTCTTTTGCTACACATTGCTATGACAGCTTTTTATATCTACAGCTATATGTATTTATTATTTATATGGTTATATTTTGCATTTTGATGAATTTGAGTGGAAAGAAAATCTATCCAAACACAGTGTTTTCATTTTAGTACATAATAATATAAATTTACAAATTATGGATATGATAGAAAAGTCATGAAAACATCTAACATTAAAAGGAGACTAAACTTCATTGAGATTTTTTTTTTAATATGTACAAACAGTCAATTTAATTTCTTGGGGGTAAAATCTTTCAAGATACATGCTCCAGGGTCAAATTGTAAAAAGACTGACTTTTAAATGTTATTCACATTCAAGTCTCATGAATCTCCCCTCTCTGATATGCTTCCTTAAAGTTCAAAATTATGAGTTGAAAAACATCTACTGGTATTTTCATGAAAATATAGTTTAAATATGGTAAATTTTTTAAAAGAGTCCATTTTAAAAGAGTTGGAAATTTAAAAGGTGGACTTGTCATTTTTTAAAGAAAGTTTTTGCACTTAACAAGATCATTAATATAAACTCTGTATGTATGTGCATAATTTTAAACATTTTTGGTTTTTTTTAGACACAGTATCACTATGTCATCCAGATTGGCCTTGAACCTATGATCCTTCTGCCTCTACCTTCAAAAATGGTTGGGATTACATGTATGTGCCAGTACACCCAGATTCAATTGCTTTAAAAACTTATTTATTTGTGCATTTATTATTGTGTGTGTCTGTACGCAGTATGTAGGGTACACATGTGGAGGTTAATAGACAACTGTGGAATCTGTTTTCTTCTCCTTCAACCTTTATATGAGTTCCAGGGATCGAACTCAAATCTCTAGGCTTTCACTCACTAAAAACACCTTTACTAGGTGAGCCATTTTGCTGACCCTCTCATGTTTTGTTTTGTTTTTCATGTTTGTGTTTTGTTTAAGACAAGGTTTTGCACCATAGCCTTGGCTGTCCTGGAATTTGCTCTATAGACCAGGCTGGTCTTAAAGTCATAGAGCTCCACCTGCCTCTGCCTCCTGAGTGCTGGGATTAAAGATATGCCTGGCTATTCTTTTTTTTTTCCTTTTTTCTTTCTTTCTTTCCTTCTTTCCTTCTTTCCTTCTTTCCTTCTTTCCTTCTTTCCTTCTTTCCTTCTTTCCTTCTTTCCTTCTTTCCTTCTTTCCTTCTTTCCTTCTTTCCTTCTTTCCTCCTTTCCTCCTTTCCTCCTTTCCTCCTTTCCTCCTTTCCTCCTTTCTTCCTTTCTTCCTTTCTTCCTTTCTTCCTTTCTTCCTTTCTTCCTTTCTTCCTTCCTTCCTTCCTTCCTTCCTTCCTTTTTCCTTCCTTCCTTCCTTCCTTCCTTCCTTCCTTCCTTCCTTTCTTTCTTTCTTTCAAATATACACCCTACAAAAGTAACACAAGTTTAAAAGGAGTAAATATTTACACAAACAAGCCAGGATGGCATCTACTGCATAAAGTCACCAGACTGGATGCTTTCCTTCCTCTTCAACTAAAAGTCAAGTACTGAGCAGCTTCCTGCTGGCTGTAATTATATCCTTAAACATAGTTCCACATGGGCACTAAATATATTTCCATATAGGCAGTATGAAAATTAGGGCAACTTGCCTGAATTATTTTGATAAAAGCTAAACACCCCACACTTTCACCAATCTAACCATATAAGCAACAAACCCAGGCAGATGGAATATATATGGACCAAAGACTGATTTTAAAAGAGCACTTAAAATGTAAAGGCTGTTCTCTCAGTGTCTATTAGAGACTCTCCCATCATGGAGGGCCCTTGTGTGTTGAGGGGGCATTGAGGCGGGGTCATACACTCAGGCTGGCTTGAACTCAATGCACTTCTCCGACTTCAGCTGCCTAAATGCTTAGGGTTATGAAAGCCATCAGGTCTGGCTAAGACTCTACCATCCTTTTATGTTTAAAAAGGAACCCTAGAATAGGGTTCCATTTAAACTTTTAACCTTTTTGTGTAACTTTCAGCTTTTAGATTTCTTTTGGTTCACCAGATGAGGACAGTGTATAACATGGAGCTCCCTGACTCGCTGAGAGTTGAGGCAGACACCACCAATGTCAAGGTAAATGCTAATGTAGAAAGTATGCCACAGAAAAGATAATCATTAATCTACTACTGATAAAATCACATAGGATTTTATTACTTTAGAAAATACTATTATAACCTGATTTTCAGGTCTTTTAAAATAAAAATTAAATCCTGTTTAAGTTGCTAGCAAAATAAAACAACCTACTTTTTTAGTTTTAGGTTCCAATTTAAGGAAAGTTGGGTTTTCAGTTATATTTTCATTTTATTTAAGTAGGGATTGTGGAAATTTATCTTAAAATATTTTGCCATTATAATTGAGTTATTATTTTCCCTTTTGTTTGTTTGTTTGTTTGTTTGGGGGACAGGACAAAAAATACAACAAATTCTCCATAATTAATACCCCTGAGAAGAAATAACCAACCAAACTAGGTTACTGCATCTAAAACCAACTAGAAGATGTAGTTGGAAATATTTCAAAGGTTTTTTTATTTCTGAAAAAAAGTTCTTGTCATGCAAACAACATAAATAATCAGGTAATCAGAATTTATGGAGATTGTGTGGGTTTTATTTATGACTTTTAGGCCTAGTAGATTATTTCATATTTTTCCTATTATTTGAGTCACAATTTGTTTCCTTTAGACCCAAGTTTATAGTGTGACAGATTTTGATTCAAATCTTCTCTTATGTTTTATGACCTATCTAACCCCAAATACATAAACCTACTACTCAGTGTTTTGAACATTAACTGAGATCATATATACAAAACACTCACCCATATGACTGGATCCTGACTGCTACACTGACAATGTTAATTAGTAAATTCTCAGCTACTTTAGACTACATAGTTGATATATAAGATACACATTGAATTTAATGCTAATAATAAATAAATATTGCTTTTGTTCCTTAAAAAAATGTTAATGTTGGAGTCCAAGGGATGGCTCAGTGGATTAAGGTGCTTGAAGCCAAACCTGACTGCATGAGTTCGATTCCCAGAGCCCACATAGTGGAAAGAGAGAACTGATTCCTGGAAGCTGTCCTTCCACATCCACATGTACGCAGTGTGATTCTCCTCCATGCTCATACATACATATGCACACAGCAATGAATAAATGAAAAATAAATATTTAAAATCGTTGGTGTTGCTGGAGACATAGCGTAGTGATAGAACTCTTGCCCAGCATATATGAGTTCTTAGGTTTACTCCCTAGCACTGGGACAATGACAACATCACTTCAGTGAGTCCTCCCTGACTTCCTTGCCCATAGGGAGGGTTCATGCCCTAGGTATTGTACAAGAACTCAGATCTTAGATGTATTTGACATACCAATAGGGAGTCACCCCCATCTCTCACTTCATACATCTTATCTACTTCTTAGTATGTGAATAATTGCTCAAAATAACCATATTCTAGGAAGCAATGACTATTTGTCAGACTTAAAAACAGTTAATGTTCTTACTGGGACTAAAGAGGTGGCTCAGAAGTGAAGAGCACTTGTGGCACTTGCAGAGGACTGGAGTTCAGTTCCCAGCACTCACATGATGGTTCAAAACCACCCATAACTCCATGTCCAGGAGATCCAACCCCCTCTTATGACCTCTGTGGGCACCAGTCACAAATGTGGTCTACACACATGTATGCAGGGAAAACATTCACATACATAAAATAAACAAATCTAAAAAAGAAAAAAAAAAGGATTTTCTGCTTATGAGCACGATAAAGTTTCTGCTAGTTTAAAATGTATTTGAATAGACTAAGGTTGAGGGACATTGTCAGAATATGGTCTGTACGGACCTGCTATGCTAAGAATGCCTAAGAAAAACATTTATATTTTATGTCTAAAATATTTATTTAATTATTTTTATTTTTAGAAAAAATAAGTTATAATATTACATTCTGCTATGAAGAAATTTCCATGTTTACTTAGCAGCCTTAAAATTGGCAGGGAATTACAGAATTATTGAGGGTAAATATTAGAAATGATTTGTTCCTCAACTTTTTGAACTAATACTTTTTAGTGTCTTCAACTGAAACAGTATTTTCAATGTGTAGGTGGGAAACTACAGTAAAATCAGCTGAAGGCTGATTTGAGATGGAATATGGTTAAAAGAACTCTTAATTAAGGATATTTTTCTAAATTAAAGTTTCAAACTAATCTATTTTTATTATGTACAGGAGACATATTTAATTACAAATATCTATACAGAGAAAAATAATATTCTTACTTTAATATTATGTACATACATACATTCAATACACTTATTTAAAAATCCCCAGATGATGCTAACATAGTTTGAGATTAATCCCATAGTTAAATACCTAAGGAAATGGAGTAGTAAGGGCCAAAATGAATTTGTCTGTAGAATAATGCTAGTTTGGCTGTCTATAGTCTTAGAGTATTGCTGTCTGTCTGTTTGTCTCTAAGAACAGCTGGCTATGGCCCAGCACCAGCTGCACAGAAAACCAAACTTCCCTATTGAGGTCCTGCTACTCCAAACATGTAATACTGAATTTTAAACTTCTAAGACTTTTCCCTCACATATTTTACAGAACTTTTTTTTTTTTTTTGACACAGGAAGTAGTTTAATTGGCCATTGAGTTTGTAAGCTCTAACTGAAAACAGTAGCTTGAAAAGCTTAGAAAGTTGAGTTTGGAGCGCTTTCCTGTGAAAGTTACTGGGAAATTACAGGAACTTTGTGTAGAATAGGCAAAAAGTTATTTGTTAAAATAGTAATTAAAGACATGCATACAAAGTATTCATCTGTACCATAAAACACTCTTAAAGTATTTCTTCAAGTTTCTAGGTTCACAGAGAGTTTATAATTACTGAAAAAAGTCAATTTAGAATACATCTTGAGAATCATAAGAATGCAATCACATCAACACACAGAAATTAAAGTTTAGAGGCTCAACAAAACAAGAACTAATTCCTTTCAAGGGGCATTTTTTTGTTTCTATCACATCATTCAGATTTGAAAACTCAGATGCCCTTCCCATATCAGTGTATAGGTCCATTACACTACAGAGCATCTCAGTCATTTCTATGACAAGAGCCCTAATCCAGTCAAAAAGCAACTGGCTCCACAAAATAATGATGATGATGATGATGATGATGATGATGATGGATTAAGACTACTGAGCACTAATACTTCTTTCCCATATGAGAAGATCCAGCCAGCATTTAGAATTCTCCAGAGGAGAAGTTGAGTACTTCACCCAACTTAGAATTGTTAACTTGGCCAACAAACATCATATTGGATAGCCATTCTTAGAAAAGGAATGAGATAAGGAGGTGAAACTGAGGAATCCCTCCCTGGAATATACTTCTACTTCAAAATAAACAAAAGCGACACAGAGAGGCTGTTGAAAGGATCTGTCCATTTTCCCATTAAAGGGAATGGGACAGGGGAAGGTGTAAGCAAGGCCTTCCTCAACCTTTCAGGTCCACAACTTTCCATAAGCATTATTTGGTTCTCAATTCAGGATCTAAAATCCGTCTAAGAATGATGGTCTCTAATGCTGCTACCTGAGGAAGAACAGAAGAACAAGGGGTGGTGGGCTCAGGGGAGGCCACTGAGGTAGCCTGAGGGCCTGAGCAAGACCCTATTGTTCTTTTTCTGTGAGGGAAAACCCAGAGAACTCTGGTAAGTTCAGGAAGTCCGAGCTTCAGGGTTCTTCTGAGAACAGACCATATCCTAGTTCCAGGGGGACCCCCATCCCCTACTGACTGTCAACTCTCACCCACTTTAAATGCATCAAGTCCATTGCCAACCCAATACTATCAAATAAAGCACAGTACTTGTCTGTTGACCATTACCAGGAGAGAGAAAGAAAAAAAAAAAAGCAAATAAACAAATAAATCAGAAATAGTGGGTTTTGTTTGTCCGTTTAATCACCCCCTCTTCCCAGCCCCCAACCCTTTGTGTGTGGATCCTTTTACACCACCCACAGACAGAGCATACCAGAAGAATGATAATTTTTGGTTTAAAAGTTCACTTACCACAGCAACCTCTTATTGCTTTGTCATTTTTTTTTTTTTTTTGCACTTAATTTTTCAAAACTGCTTTTGCTGGGCGCAGAACTGGAAAGGCAGGACTAAAGTAATCTCTAGTAATCACAACAACAACAAAAAAAGAGAGCATTCACCAATCAGAATTACATTTAAATGCACAATCGAAGCCCTGAGCAAGATGCAGGGTTCAGACCACACCAGGGAGGAGGAGGGGGTGGGAAAGCCAAGCTAACAAAAGGTAAGAGGAAGAGTTGAGTGGTTGGAGGGGAAATTGATCCTAGCCGCCTTTTGACCGAGGACTGGCTTTAAACCGCCAGCACCACCCCCGCCCCCAGCACCCCCGCGATTACCCGAGCGACCGCACTTGCCTCCAGCCAGTTCAAGTGCACAACAGGAAAGCCCCATCTAAGTTCACTAACCCTGCCACGGTCTTCCAAAGCCTGGCGGGTTCCTTCAGGAAAACACTTCCAGAGTCATCCATCCACTTGAGGTTTGGGCTTAGCGGCTGCTGAAGCCCCGGCTGCTTCCAGCAGCTGCGAGGATCCTTGCAGTCCTGCTCCTGTCTCGATCGCGCTGCACAATAGCCCCGGCTGGGTGCACCTCATTAAGCCAGCCTGAGAGCCCCAGGAACAGCGCAAGCTGTGAGACAGCGCGGCCCCTTTGTAATGACTGTGATAGATGCAACCGAAGGGTGGGGTCTGGGTGGGTCAAAACTGTTAATGACAGTATGTATCATTCTGTCTGTCCTGGAGATAGAAGTCCTCTCTCTCTCTCTCTCTCTCTCTCTCTCTCTCTCTCTCTCTCTCTCTCTCTCTCTCTCTCTCTCTCACACACACACACACACACACACACACACACACACACACACACACACACTCCTCCCTCTTAATCCAACTCCCGACAAGGCATTTTCTGCAGTTAGCGTTCAGTTCAAAGAAGTAGGGAAAAACCATCGAGTCATTTTCAGCGCAACGCATAACGAAGAGCGAACCGATCCAAACACTAAGGAGATCCTAAAACTGAAAGGAGGGAGGGCGGGGGCTTGGGGGGTGCTGCTAGAGGAGACCCAGGGAGTTAACGGGCCAATCTTTGCACCTGTCCTCGCAGCGCACCGCCGACTCCGCGCGCCTCCGGGAGACGCCGGCCGGCCGGAGCTGGCTGCGCGCCGCAGAACTCAGGCGCCCCGGCCCCCTGGAGGCGAGCCGGTGCACGGAAGCTGCTCCAGCACGTCTGCTCCCCAGCCGCCGAACCCCCTGGGGGCGCCCACGCCGGCTGCGCGGGAGTGCGTCCAGGGGCGCCGCCCCGGCCCGCAGGTGTGCTTCGGACACTCTTGCCAGGTGCAGAGGCGCCGCGGGCCAGTCTGGAGCCTCCCATCTGCCCCCGCCGCGCGGAAAACATCCCCCAGCAGCTGCTCTTTCTTCTCTTCCTTCTTGCAGTTTTGTTAATGATCCCAAAGACCCAGTTCGCAGACTCAGGTTGTCACTTACTGGAAAGTCATACCGATACTTTGATTTTCCTTGTGTGAACAAACTGACTTCTGTTTTACACTCAACTTTCCATTTCTAACTTACAGTGAAGCCGCGTGCTCTTGATGAGGCGTCAAAGCACCTTCCAAGCACCTTGAGCACCTTCTGCAGAACCGCATAGAGAGAGAATCTACTCCCGGTTATTAGCGTTTAGGGAGCCGCCACTTCTCTGAGCAAAAGACTTCCTTGGTTGTTTTTTTTTTTAATCACCGATGACTTAACAGTAGCCAAGAGAAAGGCAAGAAGCTGAGAGAAAACAGTATGTATGGCTAATGAAGAGGCTCCCCTTTTCTTTATGTCAGCTATTTATTAATCACTTAAATTTTGTGCACATGGGCTTTTCGGTCGGCTCTAGACCACGGAAGAATCATTGAAAATTCTATACCACTCTTTAAAAAGCCCCTGATCCACGCAGAAAGAGACATAATAGCAGTTAAACGCTTTCAACATAAACTTAAAAACAAACTTTGTTTGAAACAAGAGCTCCCTATGTAGGTTAGGCGAGTCTTAGACTCAATCTGTACTCCAGGCTGGCCTTAAATGTGTAATTTTCCTGACGCTGCCTCTTGATTACAAATGCATACCACCCACCACTCCAGCTATGGAACCACCTTTAAAAAAACGGAAAGAAGAAATCTTGACAAACTTCCAGGAAAGGTGATGTATTGACTGCATGTAGTTCCCTTAGGTCCTCTCTCTGTAAGACATAGAAGTCTTTTCCTTTTTAAAATCATTCATTCATTCACTGGCAAGGTCTCACATAGCTCAGGCTGGTCTCAAACTCACCTGAGTCTTCTGCCTCTCAAATTCTGGGATTACTGGCATGCATCCAATTCCAAATCCCAGCCCCTCCTCCTTTTGGATACCAATTGCTTTCACGGGTTTTTTCTTTCAGTCGTTTGCTTTCAAACTAGTGCCAGACTTTGGAATTTCCAATAATTAAATATAGTGGCAGGAACAGAGAAGTGGTGTGCTGGGGAGGGACAAGAAGATCAGTGGTAATAATTGAGAAATAAAAATAAATTGTCCAATTAATTTATTGATTAACAGTAACACAAACTTAATAAAGCTTGCCTGGAAGAAATCCTTAGAGATATACCTTAGTGAATAAGAATTATATGGAATTAGTAAAATAATTATTTTTATGTAAATTGTTCTTTTCTCTATCTTAAAGGCATGTTCTCATGGAGCCCAAGCTGGTCTTGAACTCCAGATCTTCTTGCCTCAACCTTCCAAGTGCTTAGACTTCAAGTTTGTGCCACCTGAATTGCCTGTTTAAAAAAAAAAAAAAAAAAGATTGATTTAATTTGTATTTGTGTGTGTGTGTGTGTGTGTGTGTGTGTGTGTGCTCACACTTGTGTGCTCCTTTGCATTTGCCCATGCTTGTGGGTACATTTGAAGTCCAGAAGAGGCCAGCTGATCCCTAAAACTGGAGTTACAGGTGGTTGCGAGTGCCCCCACCCCCAGCCATGAATGCCGAGAAACAGAACTAGGGTCTTCTACAAAAAGAGCTAGTCCTCTTAACTTCTAAGTCATCTTTCTAGCCCTAACTTGCTCCTCTTAAGAGCATAATGCAAATTCTTGTTTTCATACATTTCCTCTTGCATTGTTGTAGTGTTTATTTACATCCATTTATAAAATAGTTGAGAGTGAACCTGGGAAATGGATGTATGTTTTTACTTGCAAGCATAAGAATAGCAGAGGAGGAGGGATTGCAGGAGCCAGAGGGGTCAAGGATACCACAAGAACACTGCCTACAGAATCAACTAAGCAGGGCTCATAGGGCATCGCAGAGACTGAACCCACAGACTGGGTCTGAGCTAGGTTCATATAGGTCATGGTTGTGTAGTTTGGTGTTCTTGTGGGACTCCTAACAGTGGGAGTGGAGGTGTCTCTGACTTTTTTTTGCTTGCTCTTGGGACCCTTTTCTTCCTACCGGGTTGCCTCATCCAGTCTTGATATGAGGGTTTGTGCCTAGTCTTATTGTAACTTGTTATAGAATGTTCAGTTGATATCCCTGGGAGGCCGGCTCTTTTTTTTTTTTTTTCCCTGAAGGGAGGAGTTGTGGCTCTGGGGGAGAGGGGAAGGGGGACCAGGAGGAGTGAAGGGAGGGGAAACTGTGGTAGAGATATGTGAGAGAAGAATAAAAGAAAAAAAAAATCAAAAAGGTTTGTTATTAGCAAAGGTCTCTATTTCCTTGAAACCTACTTAGGCAAGATACTAAATATGTTTTCTTGGACCACAGTCTCCTGAAGGAAAAACTACAAGGTCATTTTTGGAACACTTACCATCAGCTGACTTGGCAACTGGTTTTTGTTGTTCATTCTGCAATTGACTTTTCAACAGTGTTGAAGACCTCCTGGAAAATGCTGTCTTTGTTAAAGTTCATTTGTTTGATCTCCCTTCCCAGCCCCTTAAAGTCTAGAACCTTGGTGATTAAGAGAGAGAAAACAGCAGGTGTGGTGGTGAATGGCTTTAATCTCAGACAGGGGCAGGCAGACTTCTGTGAGTTTGAGGCCAGCCTGGTCTACATTGTGAGTTCCAGGAACAGCCAGGGCTACATAGGGAGACCTTGTCTCAAAAAAAAAAAAAACAAAAACAAAAAAAAAAAAAAAAAAAAAAAAAAAAAAAAAACGAAGAGGAGGAGGCCGAGGGAGAGAGGGACAGAGACTATAAAAGCAAGGATTGCAAATGACTGGGAGAATGATTTATTTGTTTGTTTTGATATTTTGACTAGTAGACTATAGAGTTGAACAATGAATTTAGAACTTTTATCAAATAATTTTAAATGTGGTTTTCAAAAAAAAGAAACCCTACTGCATCTACATACTAAATGTGTTAACTTTGTGAAATTTCAGGTCGCACCTGGGAAAAGTTAACACAGTTGGAGAGTATTAAGGTTTTTGAACTCACTCTGCAGATGGTGAGCATAATGTGAATGTAACTGTACTTCATTTGCAAGAATTATACATCTGAATGTAAACTGAAATTTTTCCAGGCAGTAAAAGTGATATCAAGCCCAAAGAAAAACCAGATGCATTAAAACAGGTAATAGTAATAAAAAAAACAAAAAACCTACAATCCTGTGAAAGTGTTTATCCTAGCAAAAGATGGGGCTTATTCTATGATATCTATATGATGGTATTACAACAACTTTGAAAAACAGCTATTTAATACCTGAACAAGGCCATGTGCCTTATTTTCTGTTTTTACTAACATGATTAGTGCGATTTATTTAAGGCTTTTCTCTATCTATGGCAGGGAAAAACAGAGGGAAAACTAGTTTCCTTGGCATACATCAAGGGCTACATCATGATCAATAAAAGCAAATCAAGTCTGGAACATAAGTAGGCTAGGTATTAAGGGAGTAATTCACTGTCTATAAATCTCTCACCAATAGGGGAATGTTGGGAGTCATGAGAGAGCTTTGGTGACTAATGGAATAGAGTGGTTAATCCCAAGCGACCTTGTTTGTCTCCAAGTAAGGACAGGATCAGTGTGTAAGGATGTAAAGACAGGCCTGTGTGCTGCCTCTGGGGAGCTCAAAGCTCAGCCCTTGAGAAAGCACTTGTTTGCATGCTGTTATGTTTATCTACCCACGTTAGCAGTGTTTCTTGAGTCCTATAGAAACTGATGCCAGTGCTTGTGAGCTGGGTTCCTTGAGCAATTTTCTTAACCACTCTAGATTATACTTGCCACTTTAATAAAATTAAAAGAACAAAGACCAACTCCCACAGTTGTGATGATTTAACGATATGAAGTGTGAAAACACACTGCCTAGTAAAACGTCAGCCCGTTGAGACAGACATTATAATTTGGCTAACTCAACATGAATTCTCAACTTCCTCCTTCTTCATCTTAACTCTCATTCAGTGACTGGAAAATTGAAGATTTAATTTCCCAGTTTTCTTTGCAGCTTGTAATGGTTGTTTAGCATAGTCTGACACATCAAATACAAATTTGCTAGGGGTCGTCTAGAAACACTTTTGCCTTCCTGATGAAAGACGAATGAACAAACATAGTGGTTACTGTATCCTATCTGTTTGCCCCACTGCCATCTTCCTGCCTGGATTGGTATGTGATGTGTGGAGGTGGAGCAGCTATCTTGCAATCAAGAAGGACTTGTGTAAAAGGAAATCCAGTTGGGTGGTGGTGGTGGTGGTGGTGGTGGTGGTGGTGGTGGTGGGGCACACCTTTAATCCCGGCACTTGGAAGGCAGAGGCAGGTGGATCTCTGTGAGTTCTAGGCCAGCCTGGTCTACAGAGCGAGTTCCAGGACAGCCAGAACTGTTACACAGAGAAAACCTGTCTCTAAAAAACCAATGAATAAATAAACAAATGGAAATCCAATCTCTATAAGATGGTGAAGAAAGAGATGAAATATCTGGGTGTCTGGAATCTATGTGGGCAGACAGTGTCTGGACTGCCTGTCCTTAGACTTTTTGTTATATGTGGAAAAAAAGATATTTCTTTTTACTCTTGACATATTTAGCTGCATATTCTGTCACTTAAAACTTAAGCAGACATGTCTGCTGCTGTTGCAGGTTCTCTGTAAATGCAATCTGCCTGGATTATTTGTATGACTGGAATGTCAGCCACTTTAGAAAATTTTGGGTGAGAGACCCTGAAAGCCCACCTATGGCCAGGTGACTAGTGGGGGTTAGATGATCTGCTGAAATGACTGGATTGGAAAGTAATTTACATGGACTAAGTTTTTTAAAATTCAACCAAAATGTAAATCCAAGTACCTTTCCCTTTCCTTTTTCTTTCCTCTGTAACCCAGGCTGGCCTTGAACTTTTGATCTTCCTACCCAGGCCTCCAGAATGTTAGGAGTGTAGGTATGGACCACTGTGCTTAGCTTTTCTTGTATTCTCAAGTGAGCAGACTGAGTGCAAAGGAGTATTCACTTAGAAGTGTATTCATAGTGGAATATTAAAAAGATTTACTCTGAAAGACTGTCAGTGCTTAGTTAGGTCATTGATTACCCTAGTTTACTTCCACATTGCCAAACAAATTTTAACATTCTCTTTAAGAATTATGTTCAGAACCTGAATCACAATTTTAGGGAATGGTAGCATTATAGCAATGTTCACAAATAAGTCTTCTAAGCTTAGATTTGATATAGTGAAATGTCCAGAGTTGACCTGAATCTAATCTAGTGAGCTGTGAGCAACCACACACCCACACACACACACACGCACGCACACGCACACGCACACGCACACGCATAGATGAGATAGATTATTTTTTATTTGTTTTGCTAAAATAAAGCAGTTACATGTGTACCCAGAATGATCAGACTCGGAGCAGATCTGAAGATGTGAGCACATCTTCCCACAGTGACTACTTGGATGGCCCCACATTCCTTCACATGTGTTAGCCAAACATGGCAGTCTTGCAGGTACTTTACACTACAGTTGCTTTGAAGAAACCAGATGTTCCATTTCCACCTTTCCCTTGCCATTCTGTCTTAATGTTTTTAGTCTGTA
This sequence comes from Peromyscus leucopus, assembly GCF_004664715.2. Classification (NCBI taxonomy): domain Eukaryota; kingdom Metazoa; phylum Chordata; class Mammalia; order Rodentia; family Cricetidae; genus Peromyscus; species Peromyscus leucopus. The sequence continues at coordinate 94,634,802 of NC_051064.1, forward strand.
ACACACTGAGTGTTTAATAGGTCAAAGACATTTTTGTAGTGTTGTTCCTTTATATCAGGTGATTACAGTAGTAAGGCAGAATAGCGTCAAAAATAAGGAAGTAAACATTTGAATCCAACAGAATTTTATTTGAGTGCCAGCTTTACTACTAACTAGCTGAATGATTTGAATAGTTAATCACTTAAGTCTTATTAGGATTTTATTTGAAGCTTGGAAATGAATGCTTAAAAGTGGCACTAAGTTGTTTTTTGATTTTTTGTTTGTTTGTTTTCACTTTTTTTTTTTTTTTTGGTTTTTCGAGACAGGGTTTCTCTGTGTAGCTTTGAGCCTTTCCTGGAACTTGGTTTGGAGACCAGGCTGGCCTCAAACTCACAGAGATCCGCCTGCCTCTGCCTCCCAAGTACTGGGATTAAAGGCATGCGCCGCCGCCGCGCCGCCGCCGCGCGCCGCCGCGCCGCGCCGCGCCGCCTGCCGCCAGCCGCCTGGCTTAACTTATTTTTTACATATGTGTGCATGGTGGATGACAACTTCTGGTAGCTGACAACTTCTGGTAGTAATATATCCATTCTGGTTTGCCTCCTCTCCTCTCCTCTCCTCTCCCCTCCCCTCCCTCCCCTCCTCTCCTCTCCTCTCCCCTCCCCTCCCCTCCCCTCCCCTCACCCTTCCACTCCCCTCCCCTCCCTCCCTCTCTTCCCCTCCCTCCCCTCCCTCTTCCTTCCCTCCTCCTTTCCCTCCCCTCCCCTCCCCTCTCTTTCCTCTCCTCTCCTCTCCTTTCCTTTCCATTCTCCCTTGTTTATCTAATGCATTCTTTCCTGTGTTCTCATGGATGAAACTGTTTTACTCCTCCCATGTGTATAGTATGCCTTTAAGACTTTTCTGCCATTTTGGCTTAGATGTCATGAATGTCTTACTGTATTAGTCAGAGTTCTCTAAAGGAACAGAATTGAGAGCCAATATGTATATATAATATATATGTATATATAATACATAAATACATACAAACACATACACACTATATATGTTACTGTCCAGCTAGTTCCACAGTAGCTGTCTCTGGATGACTCTGGTCACTGTTTGGTCCATGAGGCTGAATGTCTCAGCTGGTCTTCAGTTCTACAACATCGGAAATCCCAAGAAGCAGGTTCTAATACCAGAAAAGACATGCCTCAGCAACAGGGTAGATGAATTTATTAGCAAGAGTGAGGGCAAGCAGGCAAAAAGCAAAAGCTTCCTTCTTCCATGTCCTTTCAGGTGGGCTGCCACCAGGCCAGGTGTGGCTTAGATTTAGAGTGAGTCATCTCACATCCACTGATCCAATCAAGGACACTGGTGAGACCAGCTGCTTTGGTTTTTGTTGATTCCAGATAGAATCAAGTTGACAATCAAGATGATCCCTCACACTTGTGTTTGTCTTCAGACATTCTTATTTCTCCATTCATTTTAACAGATAACTGCTGGGTAGAGTGATTTTGGTTGATTGTTACTTGCTTGCAGGATTTGCAATCTATGATTCCAAAATTTCTGGGCTTTTGGGTTGCTGATGCCAGAGCTAATGTTATTCTGATGTTTCTGCCTCTGTATATGCATTAGTCAAGATTCTCTAGACTAACAGAACAACTAAGACAGTATAGTAACTAATATTAGTTAGCATTTTTTTCTTACAACTTGTATTACTGTTTCTGTGCTTCATATGTGTGATTCTTTAATTTTTATTTTATATGCATGATTTTTTTCTTTTTAAAAATTCATTTAACTTTATTTTTATGTGCATTGGTGTGGAGGTTTTATCTGTGTGTTTGTATGTATGTGCACTATGTGTGTGCCTGGTGCCCTCAGAGGCCAGAAGTGGGTACCAGATCCCCTAGAACTAGAGTTACAGATGACTGTAAACCACCCCCTAGGAGTTGAATCTGAGTTGTTTGCAAAAGCAGCCAGTGCTCTTAACCACTGAGCCGTCTCTTCAGTTCTTTACATTTTTTATCTATTTTTTAAGATTTTATTTTTATGTTATGTGTATGGATGCATGTCTGTGCATCTGTATACCATGTACGTAATTGCCCATGGAGACTAGAAGAGAGGCAGAGCTTCTGGAACTGGAATTGAGAGTTTGCTAGCATCATGTAGGTGCTGAGAACTGAACTCCTAGCCCCTGGGAAATCACAAGTGCTTTTAAGTTCATGTGGAGCCACCTCCTTCCTTGGCCCCTTTTTTTGATAGCTTGACAATGATACATTTTTGGAGAGGTTCTTCCCTGGTCAGGTCTCTTTAGGGTTCTAAACACTTTCTGTGCTTCTACATCTATTTCTTTCTGTAGGTGGGAAATTCTGCATTCTGTAGACTTTTATCATTTTATTGAAAAGATTATTTAAGGCATTTGCTTTTATCTTAGCTCTTTCAAACTCAAGTGTATTCAACTACTGAGCCATCTCTCTAGTCTGGCTGCCAAAACATGGTTCGTTTTTCTCTAGCATATCAATTTCACTACTGACTCTTCCCCTATATGCTTTATTTTTTTTTCCTCTGATTTACTATCTCTTTCACCCACTTTGGTTACTTTCTTGTCTAGGTCCTGAATTTAGTGATTTATTTGAGTCTTCTTTTTGATACTTTTTTATCATTCAATTTTTTAAATTTATTTTACATACCAATCACAGTTTCCCCTCCCTCCTCTCCTCCTGTTCTTCTCTCCCACCCCATCCACTCCTCAAAAAGGGTAAGGCCTCCCATGGGAGTCAACAAGCATGGCATATCAAGGACTGAGACACCCCCCCCCCCGCGCCGCCCCCCACTGCATCAAGGCTGAGCAAGGCATCCCACCATAAGGAAGAGGTTCCAAAAAGCCAGCTCATGTGCCAGGGACAGATCCTGGTCAGACTGTTAGAGATACCACAAGCAGACCAAGTTACACAACTGTCACCCACATGCAGAGGGCCTAGGTCAGTCTCCATGCAGGCTCCCTAGCTGTTGGTCTAGAGTCTGCGAGTTCCCACAAGCTTGGTTCAGTTGTCTCTGTAGCTTTCCCCATCATGATCTTGACCCCCCGCCCCAGCTCATATAATCCCTCCTCCCTTTCTTTGACTAGGATTCCCAGAGCTCAGCCCAGTGCTTGGCTGTGGAAACATAGGATTCTGAAACAATTTTCTGCCCGTCCAGTCCTTTATTTATCTTGGTTTTCTTGTGATGAAACACTTAGAGCTTATGGGGATGTCATAGTGGAATGCTGTCTCATTTTGTGTGTGTGTGTTTCTTAGATATGTCTCGTGCATCTGTTGAAGTGTTATGTGTCTTCTTGCTTGTAATTTCCCTCCTTTCTCACTTTATTTTGCACATTTTATCTCATGTCAGCCTTTCTGGTAGGTTGTCTTCATTTGGATGTATATTCAGGAGAAGAGCTGGTGCTGTAATAACTATGATGATTTGTCAGCATTCCCAGTGTTAACTGAAAAAGTAGATACTTGTACACTTCACTTGCATCCTCTACAAGTTTGATACACAGGGGAACGTACCAATTTCCATCACAAACTTCCTGTGATCCATATGCCTAAGAGTGGGTCAGGGATTGTGGTGGGAATTTCTTTAACAGACTTCTGTGGCTATGATCACAGTTGGTTCTCCTTGGGATCAGTATGATGTACCATTTTCCACACTCTGCTCAGCTCTTCCTGGGATCCTTTGCTCCATGGGGCAAAGGCAGGGGGTGAGAGATGAGCATTTCATAATTTTCAACTTTAGGATTCCTGCATTCCTTCTCCAGAGCTATGTCCCTGAGCTGAGCTGTTTTTCTCTAATGGTATGTGTTAGAGTCAACTTCTACAGTGCTCTCCCCGTGGGTTCATTGCTTGCTTCTCCAGGCAGCAGTGTGGCAGGGAGGTGGTGGGCACTGGACATCTCTCATTTCAGATTCTGTACCCAATTTTTAACACTTGTCTGTTTCTAGAGTTTTCCTGGTCCTGCCTGGCCCACAGTCAGGACAAATCTCTCTTACCTACCAGTCCAGCAGCCACTCAGATCCAACCAAGTAAACACACAGAGATTTATATTACTTATTAACTGTATGGCCGTGGCAGGCTTCATGCTAACTGTTCTTATATCTTAAATTAACCCATTTCTATTAATCTATAAGTTGCTACATGGCTCGTGGCTTACCAGTATCTTAACATCTGCTTCTCAACGTGGTGGCTGGCAGCGTCTCTCTGTCTCAGCCTGCCTCCTCCCAGACTTCTCCTCCCTCTTTGTCCTGCCTATACTTTCTGCCTGGCTACTGGCCAATCAGCACTTTATTTATTAACCAATCAGAGCAATACATTCACAGCATAGAGGACATCCCACAGCTCCTGTCTGTGCTCTTTGGTCTCTTTTACTTTGTGACTGGTGAGTTCTACCTCTGATTTTGGTTTCCTGCAGTGTGAACTGTCTCTCTGTGGTTCTTGCCATGCTGAGTGCTCAGAATTCTTTCTATGTAAGTCTTTTCAACGTGGTAGATGGAAGCATTCCCTCAGGTGATATGATGTGGGCAGGAGGTATCATGTAACAGCCACCTAAGGTTTTCTTCAAACCACACCTTCAAGACAAATCCTTTCCACAAAGGTTTCAGACAAGAACATGTGCTGAAGGAAAACATGGTTGCTTTAAGGTCTGGAGCATCTTGTCCAGTCTTCTTGTGTAGGTGTTCAAAACAACAAAACTAAAACAGCAGTGGAACTGGGCATGTAGTGAATGGCTTGCAATCTCAGCACTTTAGAAGCTGAAGCACGAGGATTACAAATGTGAAGCCAGCTTGGGCTACATAATTGAGATTCTGTATCAAAAACAACAAATGAAGAAAAACCTAAATCCACCAGCAATGAAGGCTAAGAAATGTATCTGTAATGTAATGCTGCCTCCAACTTTGATCTGCTTAAGTTTCTTCTCAACCAGGAAACTCTACAGAATAAAGCTCAAGGGAATTACATTTGACAGCAGTAAGCATATATTGATGAGTCCAGGTCCTGCTCATATTACCAGGTCTCAGTTTTTGGTGGTCTCTGTCTTATTTATATGAACTTACATGTCTTACTTACATGAACTCCATTTCTGGGTAAGAGGTGTCTGTAGATTAACAGCATCGAATTAGGCTAAATGGTTTTTTACTTCAGTCACAATTTTCTAGCAGATAGTCTCCTTACTAGGTACCTTTTCTTTGCTAACTAGATTCTTTTACAGCTAGTTGGTATGCCCATGATGGCCCTTATTCATCCCCTGTCCTAGCGCTTGTTACTTGCCATTCAACTTTCCTGATATTAAGCAGCCATGTATCTGCCTGGAGAATTTTTTTTTTCTTTCTTGTAGCGTTTCCTTGCTGTGACAGCTAATCCTGATTGTCATCTTGATTGGAATGAGAAATGCCAAGGAAATTAGTAACGACACACCTCTTGGTGTGTCGTTGAGTGCATTTCCATGAAGAATTAGATCAGGGGGAGGGATGACTTATCTTGATTGTCAACTTGACTCCATCTGGAATCAACTAAAACCTAAGCAGCTGGGTATTGATAGGAAAGGCTTTCTTGACTGGCTCATTCGAGGTGAGAAGACCCACCTTAAATTTGGGCTACATCTTTTGGTGGACAACCCATACAAAAAGACATGGAAGAAGGAAGTTTTTGCTTTTTGCCAGGTTGTCTTCACTCTCACTGGCAAGTTCATTCATCCTGTTGCTGAGGCATTCCTTTGCCAGCATTTGAACCTACTTCTTAGGGATTCCAGTGCACATTGAAGACTGGCAGCTCTCTGGGACTTCTCTGGGACTCCAGCATCAGATTGGGACTGCTGAGACATCCAGTTTTTTGGATTGAACAACTACTGAATCTTTAGCCCTTCCATCAGGAGATAGCCATTGTTGGACTACTCAGACCATGCCCTGTGAACCCCTTGAATAAACCCCCTTTTAATATATATTCTGTTACTTTTAGTATGCTGTGAAGAGACACTATGAAGAAAGACACTGAAGAGTTTATTGGGAACTTGCTTACAGTGTCAGGGGCTTAATTCCTGACCATCATTGTGGGAAGCATGGCAGCAGGCAGGTATGGTGCTAGAGCAGTAGACAAAAGCTTGTCTTAGGGTTTCTATTGCTCTGAAGAGACACCATGACCACAGCAATTTTTACAAAGGAAAGCATTTAATTGGGATTTAGTCTGTTGTCATTATGGTGAGAAACATGGCAGTATGCAGGAAGACATGGTGCTGGAGAAGGCGCTGAGAGTTCTACATCTTGATCTGCAGGCAGCAGGAAGTGAGCTGTCACACTAGTCATGGCTTGAGCATAGGAGACTTCAAAGCCTGCCTCCACAGTGAGACACTTCTTCTAACAGGCCACACCTTCTAATAGTGCCACTCCCTATGGACTAAGCATTCAAACACATGAATCTATGGGGGCCAAACCTATTCAAACCACCATAAAGCTTATATGTTGAGACAACTATAAGACACATAGAGAGAACCAACTGAAATGTCACAGGCTTTTGAAACCTGAAAGTCCACCCCCAGTGGCACACCTCCTCCAACCAAGCCACAATTCCTAATCCTTCCCAGATTATGTCAACTGGGGACCAAGCATTCAAACATTTGAGCCTATGGTGCCCTGGCTCATTCAAACCACCACACTCTCGATAGGGATAAAATTCTGCTGGTATCTTTAAGTTAGACATTTCATGTGCCCTTTTTTATCTTCTAGAAATGAGCACCTTAGGTGGTGCCCATTTCCCTCTTCAAAGCTGGAAGCAAAGGCCTGAGTCTCTTTCATTGCATCACTGTGACACTGATTTTTAGCCTTCTTTCTTTACTTACATGACCCTTATGATAACATTAACCCACCCAGAAAATCTACAGTGATATTTGTATTACAAGATCATGTCATCAACAACTTTAATTCCACCTGAAACTCAAATCACTCTTACTAATGTAATACATCTACAAAATTTTGAGATTATGACATGGACATTACTGAGGGGGCATTATTTTGTTTCTCATAGCTGAATATCAAGAAAACTGATTATTATGCTAAGTGAGTATGTATAAAGGTATTTATTCTCTATGATTCTTAAAACAAAATGCCCATGAAATGTGCCTGTTTTTGTGCCTTTAGGAAATCTCTATATTGTGCTAAAGGTTGTGAGGAACTGTGGGGAGAATTGCTATGCAATCACCTGTATGAGCATGTAATTTTAAAGGCATATGTAGTTCAGTAGCCTGTGTTCTATAGGTACTGCCCTTTACGTACAGGCATCAGCATACATCCATGTATAGGGAAAGCATTTGTTAAATGCTAGTTTGCCTATCTCCTCCAAAGGAAGTAGAGACCAACTCAAATGCAATGGGTGTGGGACTGAGCAGAAGAAAGAGAACTTTATGAAAAGATGGCTTTATGAAAGATAAAACAATTCTCTCTCTTTTTTTAAAATAATGTAATAATTTTCAGTCTTAAACCTTCATTATCTTCTCTGGCTCCAAACCTGGATCCCATCTACGTTGTTGATTTAGCAGCCAAGTGAGTAATTTAAATGCTGGGATTTATTCTGCATGCTAAATTCTGTTTACAGAATCAAAGGATTTTCAAATGGAGGCGCTTGTCTGGAATTTGGAGATGAGATCTATCCAAATGCAGAGAAAAATCTTAAGTCTGAGATATAATTAAATTATAACACTGTACTTATTAGGCTCAAAATCAGTTTGTTGAATAACTTAAATGTCTCTCTGTTTTTATCTTTCCTCTTCATTTTTAAACAAAAAATTACTTTTTTGATCTTCTAAATATAACACTTGCTCATTATGATGATTTCAAGTAAAGTAAAGAAGAGGTTATAAAAAAAATGGAGAAAAGTAAAGAGTTTATAAAAAAAAATCACCCAAAACATTTTTAATCATTATTAATATATTATACATAGTATTTTTATAAGTAAGTATGGAAGTAGAAAGAAGAGAAATGAAGCTGACATGAATTGAAATGGTTTGCTAAACTTCAAATAAATGCACTCAGAATAGGTATATCATTTTGTAATAGAACAACCTACAATTAAGAGTTAAAATTATTTAAAAAGTAAGATATTGAGATCATAATTTTAGTCTTGAAATCTTTTGATATATTCCATCAGTAACAACCCCACCACAAGAAAGACCTTAGCCTCTTCCTTGTACTTTCTTCCACCTCTTTCTTATATTTAGTGGTATTTCTGTGTCACCAACATATATTTTATAGTTATTAAATAGACTTAAAATTAATTTAATTGTTCATCCAAGAGCTTTTACACATTCTTCCCACTGGACTTCTTGACCAACAGGCAGAACGTGTCTGCTGGTTTGTGTTTGGTTTGGTTTGACTGTAGTGAAGGAGGGATGCAAGGGTGGAGTGATCTTCAGGCTTCTTCTGAGTGTGAAGACATCTGCCTGTTCCACTCGGTCATAAGCCTGGTGTGCACTGATACTTTGCACACCGTTTGAGGTGTCTTTATGGGATTGTATTTCCTTGTCTTTAATATTTTTTAGATGTTTTCCAGTGTCTTCTACCACTTCATGTTACTCAGAATGAAGGCCCACTAAGGACTGATCTCAGGGTTGGGTGTTTGCAATCAAATGACCTTGAACTGCACACTCCCTTTCAATATGAAGATTAAATTTATGTTTCAATCAGGGAAAGTTTCTTTATTTAAAAGGACTTTCTTTGAACACATTGCTATATTCCTCTGGGTTTTCCACCTAAAGACACTGCTACGCTGCATAGAATTTTTTCCGTTTTCCAGTTCTGAGTTTCTTCTTTTTTCTAAATCTGCTTTTGCTCTGGTTATCTCAGGGGGTTCTCGCATTTGAAGTTTATTATTAGTTCTTTAATGATATTCTGCCAGCCCTCTAGTTCCTTCACTCCATAATCCTTCTTTTATCCATTCTCAGCTTTTTGACTCATCTTTGAATTTTTGTTTTATTCCTCTTAAATTACTTTAAATGGTGAAACACTTATGGAGAATTAATTCACTTTCTCATATTATGCTTTTCCTAAGTTTGGTTCAAAGTTGTTTTATTTTAAATTTTGAAGTGTGTGTGTGTGTGGTGGTCACATGCACATGGAAGGCACTGGATCCCCCAAAGCTGGAATTACAGGTGGTTATGAGCTGTCAGACATGGGTGATGGCATAGTGCTTTCCCCCTGCCATTTCCCTTCAGAACATAGGACTCTGCTATCATTTCGCACCTTTCATTAAAAGTCTTCTGTCAGGATTAAGGGAACCCACTCAGGCAGTATAGGGATGTACAGCTCATTTTTACTGAGGACACTTTTGGAGTTAAGTTGATGAGCTCCCAGCACAGGCCTCACTTTTCTCAAAGAGTGAAGACTGTGGGCCAGTTTCCCTGTGTCACCATCTCCTCGTGACCTTTTTCACCCCTGACCATTCAGGAGAAAGAAATGGTAGAGTTGTCATCTTTTAATACTTACCTTTATGTATGGAATAGATCATAGGGGACCTAGGTATTTGGTGGGACATTCTCTTTTGGCCATCCCTGTGTTTGTAGGTGAGATTAGAGTATAAATCAATAGACTGAGTAAAGAGGATTGCTCTTCTTCGTGTGATTGGTCATTATCCAGCCTGCTGAAGATTTGAATAAAGCTAGAGGTGGAGGGGGGAAGACTCACTCTCTGTCTGATTATTGGGACTGAATACTGGTCTTTTCCTGCTTTTGACTGAGATCATTGACCTTCTGTTTACCTTTGAGCTCACATTGAATTATGTCACTGGTTTCTTTTGAGCTGTTGCCTGCAGATGGCATGTCATAGTACTTCTCGGCTTCCATGATTGCTTAAGTTAATTTCTCATAATAGATTATATATAAGGGAGAGAAGGGGTAGGTGTTCCTTTTCTCTGGAGAAACTCAACCAATACCATGGAAGGAATTCATTAACACTTTATTCTGGTGCTCCTCTTCTTCTTCTTCTTCTTCTTCTTCTTCTTCTTCTTCTTCTTCTTCTTCTTCTTGTTTTGTTTTTTTGAGACAGGATTTCACTGTGTAACTGCCCTGAAACTCACTATGTAGCCCAGGCTGGCCTTGAACTCAACTGCCTCTACCTCCCAAATGCTGGGATTAAAGGTGTGCACCACCACTGCCCAGCAAGTACCCTTCTCTTAACTCTCAGTGCTACCAATGATGAGGTGGCTTCTCCAGTGGATAATGATGCCTATGATGTGGTTGTAAATCTTCCTGATATGGGTAGGTATGAGTTGGTGGTCATTTTGCTTTAACCTTGAGTTATAGTTCCATCTTTTATTTATAAATATAATCTTTATGTACCATGCATATTTGAATGTAATGCCTTTTCCTTGCAGTTTCCCTTTCAGAACATAGGAAGGCTAAAAAAGACCCCTTTAGGGAACACCAAAGATGTAATTTGGGTACTGGTGGGTTGGACAGAGAATTAAGGTTGGGACATTCATCTTGTTTCTGGATTCCTCTATCTCTTCTTTTTTTGCTCCCTGGTGTGTGTGCCTGTGAGTGTTAAATACTGCTCTCCATCTTAGGGTTTTTTGTTTGTTTGTTTTTGTTTTTTTCAAGACAGAGTTTCTCTGTGTAGTTTTGGTGCCTGTCCTGGATCTAGCTCTGCAGACCAGGCTGGCCTCAAACTCACAGAGATCCGCCTGGCTCTGTCTCCCAAGTGCTGGGATTAAAGGCGTGCGCCGCCGCTGCCTGGCTTCTCCATCTTAGTTTTTGAGGCAGAGTCTGTTGTGTGACAAAACGTTTCCTTGGGAGATGCAATACACGCATCTCCTCACTCCAGATAGGGAGCCCTTGACAGACCAAAGTATGGACAACACCAAAGTCCAAATTGGCAAACCATGAGGTTTTTTTGAGGGGTGGGGGTAGGGGTGAAAGTGGGAGTGGGGATTTACTTACAGCAATATTGGTGAAGGGTTACTTAAAGGAGCAGAAATGACTCAAAGACGCATCACCAAAGCTCATTCCAGCATGAGTGACAGCTCATGAAAGCCGGGAACCTGGACCATATTGTGCAACCTACAGACAGTTCAACAGGTTAGAGTGTCTTTCCCAGGTGCCCCAATTGGTCTAAACATCTTCCAGGCAGCTGCTCTCAAGAGTTTCTGTACACTTTCTTTGCGATTCTTTCTTGTTTGTTGTTTTATTACTCTTTATTCTTTTGGATGGCCTGCCACCCAGCTCCCAAATAATACATAGAGCTTTTTCTTATGAATGCCCAGCCTTAGCTTGCCTTGTTTCTTGCCAGCTTTTCTTAGCTTAAATTATCTTGTTTACCTTTTGCCTCTGGGCTTTTGCCTTTCTATATTTCTGCATATCTTTTCTTTCCTTCTTATTCCATGTCTGGCTGGGTGGCTGGCCCCTTCTTTTCTTGCTCCTTCCTCCCTCTTGCTTCTAGATCTTGCTGTTTATTCTCTTTGCCTGCCAGCTCCACCTATCCTTTCTCCTGCCTCATTATTGGCTGTTTAGCTCTTTATTAGACCATCAGGTGTTTAGACATACAAAGTATCACAAGTTCACAGAGTTAAACAAATGCAACATAAACGAATGCAATCCATCTTTGCATCATTAAACAAATATTCCACAGCATAAACACATGTAACACATCTTAAAATAATATTCTACAAAAATTCTTTGCAGTTCAGCTTCCTTTTGTCTGAGAAGGATTCTCAGCTTTTGCTGTTTACTCTGGAGGGAGTAGCCTAGTGAATCTGGTCAGTTTCAGGAACTTCCTAAAGCTGTTTTGAGTTGTTTACCTTCCTGCTTAAGGAGCTTCCCTTCAGAAGGGTAATGTTTCAATCTAGGAGAAAATGGTTACAAAACAGCGTCTCATGCTGAACCTAAAGTTGATCAGTTAAACCCGCTAGCCAAGGAACTCTGGGAACTGTCCTTTCTCAGCCTCCCTAGCATTATAATTACAGACACATATTGCCATATCTTGCCTTTTTATCTGGGATCTAACAAAGGGAACTCAGATCCTGATACTCAAGTCTTCTATGCTCTTTAAATAGCCTTTTTCTAGTCCACTTTCTCCCACATGTGGTGGTGGTGGTGGGGGTCCTATTTCATTGTCATCTCTTAATTTACTTTCATTAGATTGTCTTTACATGTAGAGATAAACTCATTTTTATTTATTTAATTAAAATTATCTTATTTTGTGTGTATGTGTACATGTGTGCCATAGCATATATATATGGAGGTCAAAGGTTAATTTGTAAGAATCTATTCTCTCCTTCCATCATGTGGGTCTCAAAAGATTGAATTCAGGCAAGTAGTGATGGCACATGCCTTTAACCCCAGCACTCAGGAAGCAAAGACAGGCAGATCTCTCTGGGTTCAAGGCCAACCTGGCCTACAAAGTAAGTTCCAGGACAGCCAGTGCTACACAGTGAAATCCTGTCTTGAAAAACCAAAAACCAACCAACCAAACAAAAAATTCAGGTCCTTAGGCTTGGTGCAAAGATACTTTATCTGCTGACTCATCATTTAATTTTTGATTGGTCAATGCATAGTAGAAAATACAAAAGATATCAATGTGTATGCAGTGAAAATCAAGTATCTCAGGCATTTCTGTCTATCATCCATACATTCTCTTGGGAAATGGTTTCTGGTTTTGTGTGTGTATGTATGTGTGTGTATGTGTGTGTGTATGTGTGTGTGTGAGAGAGAGGGGGGCGAGGGAGAGAGAGAGAGAGGGAGAGAGAGAGAGAGAGAGAGAGAGAGAGAGAGAGAGAGAGAGAGAGAGAACACTTTTTTCTGAGTTGGGGACTAAGAAATCTATTGTTTTGGGCAAACTTTACCACTGAGGTACACTTTCAGCTCACATTTTAGTTTTAATATAAATTGTATCATCACTATATATATATATAGTTTTAGAATTTTTAAAATACTATGCTGGAATATAATTCCATATAAGTACATACTCAACATTTTAAAAATTGTGCCTAGTATTTTATTTTATATTAACATATAACTCTGACTCATGAGATGTAATAAAAATACCTCCTATTTCCCTCCCCATCTGTTCATTTAAAATTTACTTATTGGTATGTTGTTCTTCTCTCCCTAGGTGGAATCTAGGGACTACCTCTTTGCCTATTCTAGGCCCTTTGAGGAAAAAAAGAGAGTCAATAGTCACTTTGTCATCAAACAGACTCAGTTCAGAAACCAGAATTCACATGCTATGGATTGTTCAGAATTCGGACAATAACCTCTCAAAGTGGACTTGACACATAATCTCATCTTCTCTCTCACTAATGTGGAGATCTGTTGAGTGGAATGAAGACATTCTGGTGTGATACCCCTCTTCCCTGGCAGCTGCTCCCCTGTGCCACATGCACTGCCTCAGGTTTACTAATTTTGAAGCCCACCAGTGTCACAGTTGGTAGGACAAAGAAAAACAAGACATTGGGGCTAGTGTCCCCATGCCTACCTTACCCCACCCCTTTTGAGATATGGTCTCATTGTATAGCTCAGGCTGGCCTGACACTTGTGATCTTCCTGCCTCAGCCTCCTGAGTACTGAAATTATGAGTGTGTACCACCATATCCAGATTGGATTTATCCCTTTTGAGAGTCATGCCTTCCTGCACTGTAGAGCTGTTATGTTTAAAGTGGACTCCCCCTAGTGGGTTTCTTAGAGAAACATTTCAGGGTCCCATAAACATAACCACCATCTAGGTTTTCCATCAGCAAGCTTCTTCCTTTCTGCTTTATTGTCCCTTACATCTCCCCAGCAGTCAGTTCTAGAGAGAGGCTCAGTGATGGGTCCCTTCGTCCTTTGACAGATGCTCTTAACCCTCTTAGACCAAATGAGAGATGTACTTGGGTCTTTGTATTCTGTTTGCACTGTTCTGGGGATTCAAATCTTTGGTCTGACTATCTGCAGAATGCTGGCATCTCTCTCAACACAGAAGAATTTTTTTTTTTTTAGTTTCACTGTTCATGTATTCACTCCTTTTCTACTCTCCAAACTTAGTAGCATCCAGAGTGTAGTTGCACTGTAGAAATGAGTTCAAACTCTCTCAGGGTTCCCAGTGAAAATTCCTTTGTGTCCTGATGAGCAACATTGACACCCCAGGGAGAAGGAAAATGTGCACACCTACACACACTTACAAAAACACAAAGACCCCCAAACAAAACACAAACCAGTTTCCCATATTTGGAACTAAATAGATGAAAGTCAAAACTTCCCAACACAGACATATATCCAGTGACTATACACAAAGGTGCACTGTCAATCTCCTCACATGATTTTGTCAATCCACATAAGTGCACTGTAGGATGGACACATATCCATCATGTTTTGTCTATGAAGACTCATGTACTGAGAGCAGGTAGCCAGCCAGTAGGCTTTGGGGTAAGTGGCCAGAATATGGGGACTCTAAGTGCATCAATGCTCAGCTCCGTCTATTGGTTCATAATTTGTTGGAATTAGTGGGCAGTGGGGGTAAAGAGGAGGCAGGGACTAGTTGTAGAAAGTGGGTCACTGAGGTGTGACTGGCTCTGAAGCTCTCATGTTGTCCCCAGACTCTTACTCCTTCCTGTCACTCTCCAACTGTCATGAGGGAAGAAATTCACTTATATCCCATCCTCTGCCATGATGGACCAAACAGTCTGAAAGCACAACCTAAACAATTGTTTCCTCCCAACATGTTTTTATCAGGTGTTTGGGCACAGTGACAAAATGTTGACAAGTGTACAGTGTTGCCCTGAAAACAGGGCTGTATGGAAATGATTTTTCTATCGTTCAATGAGGCAGGTAAAACTCAAAATTCAAACAAAAGCTAGACTGTTTTTATTTAAGCCTTTGCTATTTTGTTCAACATAGACTATTTTTTACAATACTTTTTAATTTTTTGTCATTAAACAATTATTTATCTTGATGACTATATTTGGGACACCTTCTTAAATTTTTATAATTACTTCTCTACTGGGGGATATAATTCAGATGTCATAGAATTCCCCTGTTAAAAGTGTACAATTAAATGGCTTTTGGTACAGTTTGAGAATTTTCAACCATAGAATTTTTTTTTACATTATCTACATACCTACCTACTTACATATTTATCTGTCATCATCATCTATTTATCAATCATCTATCTATCTATCTATCTATCTATCTATCTATCTATCATCTATCTACTTGCCTATTATCTATCATATATGTGTGTGAGCATGCTGCAACACGTGTGTAAGGGTCAGGTGACAACTCAGGGAGGTCACTTCTCTCCTTTCACTATGTTGAACCCAAGGATGAAACTTATGTCTTTAGCCAATGAGCTGTTCCACCAGCCCTTAAGGGTATGCTCCCTTCTTTTTCTTTTAAATTCCTTCATTTATTTATTTGCTTATGTGTTTGTGCACAAGTGTGCCATGGTATGTTTGTGAGGCTCAGAGGACACTGTGAAGGAATATATGTTTTTCTTTCAGTGTTTGGGTTCTGAAGATCAAACCCAGGTCATCAAAACCAGACATGCTTACCTCCCGAGCCATCTTGCTGGCTCAATAGTCAGAATTTTAGAACATTTAAATAACCCCATAAAAAATACATTAGCAGAGGTGGAGAGATGACTCAGTGGTTAAGAGCACTTGCTGCTGCTCTTCCAGAAGGCCAGGGTTTGATCACCAACAACCACATGGCTGCTCACAGTTCTAGGAGATAGAACTGTAGCTCCAGTTCTAGGAGTTCTGAGCCTCTCTCTGGCCTCCATGAGCATTGCACTGCATGCATATGGTACACAGACATACATGCAGACAAAACATTCATTCATACATGTAAAAATAAAAATAAATAAGTCTCAAAACCCTACATAAGTAAATGCTCCTCCCCTTCCAGTCCCCTAGGCCTGTATATGCATTCAATAATTACTTTTCAGTTGTCATTGACATACTCAATAAAAATGAGGACAGATATCCACACAAAAATGTGGTGATATTTCATTTGTGTTCTAACAAATAATACTTATCTAGCAATCAGAGGACAGAGCCAGCCACTATTACTATTATTATATATATTAGACATAGAGGCCAGGCAGTGATGGCACACGCATGCCTTTAATCTTATCGCTGGGGACACAGAGATCCATCTGTATCTCTGTGAGTACAAAGCCACACGGGAAATGGAGCCAGGCAGTGGTGGCACACACCTTTAATCCCAGGACATGAGATCTCAAGTCCTTTCCCAGGACTTGCTTGGGAAAGACATACACCTTTAATCCCAGGAAGTGATGGCAGAAAGATATATAAAGCATGAGGAAACAGGAACTCACGCTCTTAAGGTATGAGGACCAGGAACTAGAGGCTTTTAAGCAGTTCAACTGAGATCCATTAGGATGAGGACACAGAGGCTTTCAGTCTGAGGACACAAGATCAGCTGAGGAGTTGGCAAGGTAAGGTTGACTGCAGCTTGTTCTGTTTCTCTGATCTTTCAGAAATTACCCCGATAACTGGCTCTGCTTTTTTTTTTTTTAATTAATAAGACCATTTAGCAATTCACCTTATACAAAAATGCCCACATTAACATACAGGACAATGGTATTCCTAGTCATCAAACATGGCCATGTTACATTTCATCTGTACCTTCTTTTTTGGGCTCAGGGAAGGTGCATCCTTCAAGCCCCCTTCACACCAGTGAAACATGTCTCTCCAAGGAAACTGCTTTATAAAACCCTGCTTCTTTCCCAATGCTCAGCTATTTCTATGGCCTCGATCTAGCTGAGACATCCATTTATCCTCAGACTGGTTTTGAGTAGACAAAGAAAGAGTCTAGGCTTGCATTTTGAGACACAGATTCTAGAAATAAGCTAGGTGACCCACTTATAAGTCAATAAGCTAGTTTAGTTAAGTTAAACTTTCTGAATGTTAGTTTTTGTCTGTAAAATTGAAATAATAGCATTAGTTGTCATTATTTCACTTTTAGGTTATATTTTTGTTTCTTGACATATTTTTATCCTTTGAAAATTCTATATAATTATACAATGTGTATTAATCTTATCCATATACTATTACCTCCCCCAACTCCCTCTGCTGATCTATCCTCTCTCTTTTCCAGCTTCCTGTCTTCTTATTTTACTTTTTTGTTATTAATACCGCCACCTCCAGTTCAATTAGTGCTGCCTATATGTACTTGGGAGAGTGCTTGTCCAATGGGAGATGAGCAACTTACTAGGGGCCACATCTTGAGAGTGACTCTCCTTTCCTC
Organism: Peromyscus leucopus; assembly: GCF_004664715.2. Classification (NCBI taxonomy): domain Eukaryota; kingdom Metazoa; phylum Chordata; class Mammalia; order Rodentia; family Cricetidae; genus Peromyscus; species Peromyscus leucopus. Next base: position 94,652,019 of record NC_051064.1, read on the forward strand.
AATCTCTGTCAACTGCCAGTAGCTCCTCCAAGAGGTGGGGCCTTAGGAGCCCCCTCCCTTGCATGCTGGAATTTTGACCGCCTTGATCATGTACAGATAACTACAGTTGCTAGGAGTTAATGTCAGTAACAGCCATGCCATGTTCAAGAAGTGAGCATTTCATGGCTCTCCTTCCCCTCTGCTGGTTCTTTTTTTTTTAAAATTATTATTATTAAGGATTTTTTTAATTCATTTTACATACCAATTACAGATCCTCCTCTTTTCTCCTCCTGTCCCTCCAGCCTCCCCTCCCCAACTCACCCCCCATTCCCTTCTATAAGAAGGTAAGGCCTCTCATGGGGAGTCAGTAGAGCCTGGTACATTCAGTTGAGGCAGACTTTTCGTGGTGTCCTATCATACAGAGGTAGTGGGCTCCAAAATGCCAGCTCATGCACCAGGGATGAATCCTGATCCTACTGCCAGGGGGCCCCTTATGCAGATCAAGCTACACAACTGTGTTGCTTATGCAGAGGGCCTAGTCCAGGCCTATGGAAGCTCCACAGCTGTTGGTCTAAATTTCATGAGTTCCCACTAGTTTGGTTTGGTTGTCTCTGTAGGTTTCCCCATCATAATCTTGATGCCCCTTGCTCATAGAATCCCTTTTCTCTCTCTTCGACTGGACTCCTGGAGCTTGGCCCTGTGTTTGGCTGTGGATCTCTGTGTCTGCTTCCATCAGTTACTGGAGAAAGGCTCTATGATGACAGAGTATTCACCTATCTGATTACTAGGGCAGTCCATAACAGCATTATTCCTAATAGCCAGAACCTAGAAGCCTCTCAACTTAAGAATAGATAAAGAAAATGCGGTACATATACACAATAGAGTACTACTGAACAAGCAGGTGGGTTAGCTAATTTCAGTAGGACTCTCTGCAAGGGGTCAGTCTCCTATTTCAGTCACCTGGGAGGAGGAAGCTGTGGTTGGTACTTTGTACACACACCACTGTTATCATCTGTACTTGGACTGGAGTAAGGCCTCACTATTCTGAATATATAGCCTTAAGGTATTGGGGTACTATGTCCACAATACACATTCACTCAAGACTTCATCCACTCACCACACTTTTTATTTCGAGACATTCATTATCTACCCTCTTACCCAATTCTAAGTGTAGAAAACAGTATTAAGAGCAGCCACCATGCTACAAATCTGATATCCATGACTTATTCATCTCACATATCTGAAACTACTTATCCTTTGCCCCCTTGTGTTTCTGTATGAGTTTTAAGATTGTTTTCTTATCTCTGGAAAATATTATTGGAAATTTGATAGGGATCACATTTAGTCTGTGGAACGCTTTGGACACTGTGCTCATTTTAACAATATTAATTCTTCCAATGGATGAGCAAAAGCTATCTCTCCAGACACCCACATCTTCTTTTAATTTTCTTCTTCAATGCTTTACAATTTTCATTGTCTACATCTTTTGCCTTTTTGCTCTAGTTTATCCCTGTGTGTTTTGTATTTTGCTATTATAACAAAGTTTATTTAGTTATTTTTTCCTGATAGTTCACTGTTAGCCCATAGGAATGCTACTAATTTTTATATTCCATGATTGTGTATGCTGAGTCCTTAGTGAATTCAGTTATTAGCTCTAATACTTTTGGTTGTAGTTTAGGCTTTTTTGTTTTCTGCAGATATTATTTTGCTCTCTTCGGAGATAGATTTACCTCTTCCCTTTCACTATGGTGCATTTGCTTTTTTAATTTACCCGGCTAAGATTTCTACTACTGTGGTGAATAGAAGTAAGAGAAGAGACAGCTTTGTGTTTATTGTATGTTTTTACTGTTATTCAAAATAGATTCTTCTCTCCTACAATACATCCTGAACACAGTTTAACCTCCTTCCAGCTTCCAGCACCTCCCTTCTCCCTCAGATCCATTTCCATCCCTAAATTCCTCTTGGATATCTGCTGCTGACCCTAGTCATGAGGCTTCTTAGGCTATTATTCAGCAGGGCCTATCCCTTCAAGCACTCCAGCAGGTCATAGATGGGAGAGCCAACCCAAGGCCCAGGATATGGGTCTGGGTGGTAACTGAGCTGGTCAGTCCAGGCTACTAGGACCACCCACCTCAGGCAAGGGGCAGAACCAGCTCTCCTAGGCCCTTGCCATTAGGGCCAGCTCTCCCACATCCATGGTGATTGGTGGGGCCATCTCTTCTAAGTGTAGGGATCCAGCTCTCCCATGAGGGGCAAGACCAGCTCTCCTGCTGCAGTGTCCAGTGAGGGGGAGGGCCAGTTATTCCAGGGTCAGTCAAGGGCAGAGTCAGCTCAGCATGGCTCCCAGATTTCAATACCCATGGTTTCTATGACACAGACCTCAGCTGCAGGGGGACCACAGACCCAGACATGGCCCTCAGCAACAGCCCAGGCCCAGGCTACGCTATGGCCCCATGTAACAGTGCAGGTCACTCAGATCGGCATGGCCCCAGTGGCAAAACAGCCCTCAGCCACAGGTTGCAGCCTGGACTATGGGCATCCATGTGGCCTTTCATGGCAACATGGGCCATGGACATCTACACAGACCCCAGTTGTGGTAGGACCACGGACCCAGACATGGTCCTGGGCAGCAGCCCTGGCCAGATGTCACCCTGCAGGCCACTCACATCAGCCTGTTCCTCACTGCCTTCATTTCTTCAGTTCTGCCTCTCTCCACAGCACATGGACCACTTTGCTTCTCTTTCTCTCCCATTTCTCCACTATATATTTGCTGTGAGGACCCAGGCTGGCCCATGGTGGCCCTTGGGAGTTTTATTTATTTTGTCAAGGAACTATTATTGATTTTTCCCATCTTCTTTGCTGTCTGCCATATTACTTCTGATTTAACCTTTTTTTTATTCTTAGTGCAAAACTTTTGGATTTAGTTTCTTCTTCTTTGATTATAACATTAGGTCTACAGCCATACCACTATGAATACACTCAATTGTGTTTGAATATGATGTTAGGTTTTGTTGTTGTTGTTATTTTTGGTTTTTGAAGAGAGGTTTTCTGTGTGTAACAACCTGGCTGTCCTGGAACTCACTTTGTAGATCAGGCTGGCCTCAAACTCACAGATCCACCTGCTTCTGCCTCCTGAGGAAAGGGATTTAAAGGCATGTACCACCACCCCGGCAAACATTAAGTTGTTTTTCAGGGGGTATTTCACCTTTTTAAATGTTTATGAAAAGATTTTAGATTCGCAACAGTGTTTATATGACTTTCGTTTGAGAGATCTAAATTAACATTGTGTAGCACCAGTCTTCAGAGTTCTGTGTCCATTGAAAACACTTAATTAAACATGCTTTTCATGTTGTAGGTAGATTAGTGTAATGTAGGAAACAGTTGTACTTTATGTATATAATGTAATTATATTTAAAGGGTGTCTTATAACTTGGATTATTCATTAATAAACTACCTCATATTATGTTTCATCGAAATGTAAGCAGATCAAATAGGTCAAATTGTTTTTCAAGACATTAACTTCGGAGAGTCACACACTTTCTTTTGATTTTTATTTCCATCAAATTTTGTTTAGATTTATTTAGTTTATGTGTCTGCATGCTGTGCCCACCTGTATGTCTGTGTACCCCAGGTGTGACTGGTTCCAGTGAACATCAGAAGAGAGGGGCAGGTCCCTCGGAACTAGTGCCATCATGTGGGGGCTGGAAACAAACCTGCGGCATCTGCAATCGCCTCTCAACCCCTCATAAATTTTTTGGTGGTTTTTTTTTTTTTTTTTTTTTTTTTTTTTTTTTTTTTTTAGTATTTCTGTCTTGTATAAGCAAGAATATTTAGAAGTGTTAATAAAATTTAAATATTAATATATTTTCTATAGCAAATCTCTTAATTAAGCTATTTGTTCTACTAATAGTATACATTTTCATTTAAAATGTACAATAAAATGAAAAAAAGTGTGGAATCAGATGTAGAGAGAACTATTGGAAGATGTGGTCACTTCCAGGTTTATATATTTTATATATAAATTACTATATATATATATATATATACATATACATGTAATTTAATGAAATATGTTCTTTGTTTATCTTCTGTGCAGTGAAGGCCTCCTGTTATTTCAAATGAACAGAGATCAGAAAGTCAGTTCTGCCTTGCATTTAAATGGTGCTTTATCTCTGTAGTAGTGTTTAAGTTCTGCTATGTAAGTGTGAAGTGTATTTCAGAAGCAGTTGCTCACCATCTTCATAGCTGGAGAATTCTCAGAAGCACACAAGAAAGCTGTCTTGTAATATATATTTTGAAATTAGGGGCATCAAGATAGTTCAGCAGATAAAGACAGTTGGTGGCAAGGCTGGTGTCTTAGTTAGGGTTTCTATTGCTGTGAGGAGACACCATGACCACAGCAACTTTTATAAGGGAAAACATTTAAACAGGGCTAGCTTACAGTTTCAGAGGTTTACTCCATTATCTTCATGGCAAGAAGCATGGTAGCATGCAGGCAGATATGACGCTAGAGAAGGAGCTGAGAGTTCTACATCTGCATCCACAGGCAGCAGGAAGAGAATACTACACTGGGCTTGGCTTGAGCATTTTATACTTCAAAACCTGCCCCCAGTGACACACTTCACCCAACAAGGCCGTATGTCCTAAGAGTGTCATTCCCTGTGAGCCTGTGGGGGGGCATTTTTGTTCAGTCCACCACAGCTGGTGATCTGAGTTTGAACTCCAGGACTAACATGGTAGGAGAGAACCAGCTACTGTCCTCTGACCTCCATACTCATTCTATGGCATGTGAATACCTCCTCTATTCCCTCTCTCTCTCTCTCTCTCTCTCTCTCTTACACACACACACACACACACACACACACACAAATAAATAATAAATAAATAAAGATTTAAAAATTAAATGATACATCAACTAATTTGCTTTTGAGGAAAGTCTCAGATATCACTGCTATTAGTGATTTATTTTGATGTGACAAAATAAGCAATATGGCATTAATTAATTTATCATTGAACCACAAAATGAATCTGCAAACTAAATTGTTTTCTATTAAATATAGATGCAATTGAATTATTATTTAAAAGTTCTGGACAAAGTGTTAATTTTCTTTTTACTTGTTTTCATAAGGCAAGATAAATTTGCACTCTGATAAACTGTACCATGATTGCATATGAATCTACACTTAATGCAAATATGGTTTATGTAAAATTGATCATTTTATAGGGAAACTGGTTGTGAAGTATTTAATGAGAAATATGTACTCTGAAGATTCTAGTTAAACCTCTAAAGAGTGCATATATCACAAGAGACACTTCTTGAGGTAGCTATAAAGGTGAAATACTTTGAAAAGCTCCCATTTAAAATTATCCATTGAAAATATGCTTGTGTCTATGTCCATTCTCTTTCCTAAGACTGCATCAGAGCCACAGTTAAGGAGTTAAAGGAAGATAAAAAATTTATAAGGACAAAAAGAAGGAGAGAGACGATGCCTTGTTTATTGACGTAGTTGTTATTCTGACCAATTTTTGTTTTGAATTTTAACTACCTGACTCAGTGAGACTGTGAGTTAAATACCAATTTTTGAGGAACTTAGGCAATCAGAACTGCCTCCCTACCAGGAAATGGATAAAGCTTCTCTATGGTATTTCTCTTTTTTGTTCAGTACTTTGGCTTGAATGTGCTTTGTTCCCTAAAAAAAATCCATGTGCAGGGCCGGTCAGTTCCCAGTGTGGTGATGTTGTGCCTTTCAGAGGTGAGGCCTGGTAGCAGGCAGTTAGGTCGTGAGAGCTTGAATCTCCTTAATGGATTAGTGCTTGTTAGAGCGGATGCTCGTGTGTCTGCCCCTCTGCATGCTGCTGCTTCCTTGTCTGTGTCTTTGCCCTGCCATGCCACAGCTATTGGATCCTCACTAAGATGCCAGACACCATGCATGCTGTTTAGATATTTCAGTGACAAAACCTGTAGCCACATAATTCTTTTTAGAAACAAATTAGGCTCAGATTTATTGTTATAAAAACATACAGCAGTCTGAGACAATGAGCAATTAACCAAATATGGTTCACTTATAGTAACCCTGCTGAGGTTACAGAAGCATGTGATGGGTGTGTGTGTTCTCTGTGTGTGCTATAGAGAGTGGATTCTGAGGTGGGTTACTGAAGCAGAAAGGGACCAGATGATTCCTGTAGATTTTTACAGGATTCAGATTATTGGATTCAGATATTGTGTATTATATATGTGTGTGTAATAATATTTATATAGAATTTTTAAAGTATATGAACCATTTTAAAATAATTGATAGTAGTTAAGAAGTTTAATTTAACCAATTTTGAGTACTGCTAAATTTTGTGTTGTTCATTTAAAAATAGTGTTATTGATTCTTTGAGAATTTCATGCAACATATCTTGATCAGCTCCCAACTCCTACCCCTCAACTTCTCCCAGATGCAAGCACCCCCCTGCCCTTACCACTGCACGACACAAACACAAGCATGTCCTTGTTCTGATCCTTTGGCTCTTACAATCTTTCAAGCTCTTCCTAGGTTTTCCAGAAGCCTTAGGTGTAGGGGATGTGTTTTAATGCAAACCAGGCTCCCCATGGTTAGCTGATCTCTGCATTTTGATCAGTTGTGCCTCTTCCTGTAATGGTCTCTATCTGCTGCAAAAGGAAACGTCTCTGATGAGGGGTGGGAGATACACTTACTTGTGGATATAAAAATAAGAATTTAGAATGCAGTTAGGAATTATACTGCTTTAGCTTTAGTGCCTACTACTATTGTTTATGTCTACGGATAGTGCACAATTGGATGATTGTTTCAAATATAAAAAATTAGACTACTTACAAATAGCTTGCACACATACTTAAATTGTGACGGAGTCAGTTAACGACAAAGCTTTTGTTGCATCAGCAAATGCTGAGGCTTTAGAGGAAAGTAGAAGGCATAAGAAAAACCAAGCCACAGTTTTTAAAGGCTAGAAAGATGGCTAGTGTCATTTTCTGTCTACTGCCAAACTTTGTTTGAATCTCCAGTTTACCATATTTAGGCCATGTAACTATTGCATATTACATGTGCTTTTTTTTTTTTTTTTTTGAGTTTCTATTTTCATACCTGCAAAGTGGGGAACGTAAAATTTATTTGTACAGGCCTGATAGGTAAAGGCACTTGCCACCAAGCTTGATAAGCTGAGTTTGATCTTTGGACCCAGAATGTGGAAGGAAGAACCAATTCTTGCCAGTTGTCCTCTGAGCTCCACAACACAGGCAAAGCATAGCCTGCACGAAGACCCCCTCCCCAAAATAAATAAAAGTAAAAAAAAAATTAAATTATAGTGCAATTTTTGTATTTAGTGAAATTAAGCATATAAAAATTTTAGTGCATTGCCTTGTGTGTGGTTGATAAACCCTAGCTATTGATGGCAGAGTTATGCTAATATTTTAGCATTTTCCTTCTATGCACAACAGGCATAATTTAGGATAAGTCATGTGACTCTTTGGTGACGCTCAAGGGAGCTAAGAACATGTTCGGTACATTTTCCCTCAGAAGACTTTCGATGGAAGTCTGTAGAAAGATGTGGATAACAATTCTTGACTCCCCTGAAGAATGCTAAGGGAACTTCACATATAAAACCGTAATTGCTATTTTGACTTTTTCTGAGACAAGAGGCAGCATCTGTGCTGGGAAGCCTTGCTTCTGTATCCATTTGGTTACATAAATAGCTATTGTTAGGTGGCATCACTGTGCAGGGGTTCAGCTGGCATAACAAGATGCTGAAGTGCTTTAAATGTATGAGCCTGGTATTCCTCTGTGACTAAATGTATTGTTTACTAATGACATTAAGTGTAGGGTAGCTCATTTAAAAAATTGGTCTATTGTACAATATGAGCCTGATTTAAAATAAGACCATGTATTTTATTTAATCCGAAAATTAATGTTCCCGAAGCAAATGCAAACCCATTTTAGTGGTTACCATGTAATTCTAATAAAAATATCTGGCAAAAATGATCAGCAATTACTCACTGTTAAGCCTATTTTACTTGTACTGAATGGAGTGGGATTTTTTCAAATTTTAATTTAAGGCATATATAATAGTAGAAAAATCATAATGTTCACAGAGAGTAATGGTTTATTAACTACAATGCAGACACTGGTGACTAGGTGTGAAATCCTTTTGAGCTTTAACATAAAAAAAAAGCAACAAGCAGAGTTAGTTTGCTTGAGAAGAAACTGACTTAGTTGTAACTGGCTGCCATAAATTATTTTTTTTTTCAACTTAGGCACAAAAGGTAGGAATAATCTAACAAATGGTTTCAAGATGAAGGAAAAAAAAATCAATCAATGCTTAGAGCTGTTAACTTTCAGCTTTGGCCCAGAAATCGTTTTCTGATTATATATAACACAAAAAGCATATTCATAGAAATAAAGCAAAGAGCAGGGAAAATAATTTCTTTCTTCATGTGTCATGATAACACCTTTTTACACTCCTAAGCTTAACTAATAACACTCAGAAAGAGCACTCTTCAAAGTGGGCAGAAAAGTGGCCTAATTTGATAGACAATGGGTCTGGCATGCATATCCAGGAGTTTCTTCTTGGCAAACTTTTGAGAGTTCATGTTAACAGCATGATATACATACAGCCTTGTTCCTTCCAGGCTAAATTTTTCTTTCCCTCCTCAATTAATTAATGATATTTTGTCCAACTCTGCAGCTAAATTTGAAACTTGAGTTGCTGACAGATGTAGGTGGATGGCCTTGAGGAGATTCACCTTCTCTTTTACTTCTTTTCTATGTGGACCTTTCAGGATCAGCCCTTAGAAGGCACAAGATAGACATTAGAATCACAAAGGCATAGCAATTTATTCAGGTGTCGGAGAAGAGACCCATCTGTGACAATTAATCTTGATTGTCAGCTTGATTGGATTGAGAGATGCCTAAGGGATTAGTATAATACACTTCTGAGTGAGCCTAGAATGGTGTTTCCAGAGAGGATTAATTGAGGGGGAAGGTAGACTCACCATGAATGTGTGTAGACTTATCCAAAGTGCAGGAAGCCTTGCTGGAATCAAAAGGGAGAGGAGGAAGCTTGCAGACTGAAGCAGGCTTCTTCTCGCTGTTCCCTGGCTATCATGAGGCACACAGTCCGTCACCATTGTTTTGACTCACCTCAGACCCCAAATCATGGATCCAGTTGGCCTAGGACAGAATTCTCCAAAGCTGTGAGCCAAAATAAGAGCTTCTTCCTTTAAGTTATTTCTCTTGTAGAGACTAAAAATATAAAACAGTATCTTTGACACAGTGTTGGCAGTTGGCTTAGTTTCTTCATACGCAGGAATGAGAAAACACTGGAATCCAGCATGATCATGTATGTGTTAGACTGGTTATCTCTAAGGTCATCAATTTAATTTTATAATAAACTGTTACGTGCAGGGCACGGAGACACACACCTTTAATCCCAGCACTTTGGAATCAGTGTCCAGTGTATCTCTGTGGGTTCAAGGCCACCCTGGTCTATATTGTGGGTTCCAGGTAAGCTAGGGCTACATAGCGAGACTCTGTTTTTAAAGAAAAAGAAAGAAAGGAAGTAGGAAAAAAACAAACAAACAAAAAGTAATGAACATTTTTTGTGTATAGAAGATGGGGCAGAAGCTTGTTTATTTTTAGGATTCAGTGTAATACATACCTATAATAAATAAATGTATGCCTTTATATACATCTTAAATTATGATATATAATCTTAAATTATTCTTGTTTTTTTTTTCTGAGACAGGGTCTTGCTATGTAGTTAAATAGTCCAGGATAGCCTTGAACTCGAGGCAATCCTTCTGCCTCAGTCTCTCAAGTGTCAGAATTTCAGGCAGTTACCACTATGCCTGACCATCTTAACTTATTCTTGAATCTGTATTTTTGAAGAGTCCATTAATTTTAGAATATCAGCAGCCGCTCAGGAGCCTCCAGTGAGCCCATTTTAATTTGCAAGGCTGGGAATTATATCCAGGGCCTCATGCCCACTAGGTGAGCACTGTTCTTCCAAGCCCACCACTCAAGAATTCATGAGTTAAGGACCCCTAGGTCCCCACCTAATGATGCATTTCTCAATTATATTTACATTTTTATATGAAGAGTTTCAGAGACATAAAAGTTGAAAGAAAAGTGAAATAGTGAAATGAGCCTCCATACATTTATTATCCAATTTTAGTAATTACTAAGACTTCAGTAAGATAGTTTCATAATGTCATATGTAGAATATTTTATGTGAGTTTTTTAAGTGTAATAAAGTTTTAAAGGAACACACACATGAAAAGAATACACCTATCAACATCCATGTCAAGAAGTAAAATTGGCAGAAATACAGCCACCTTGTGCCCCTTCCTAGTCATCACCCTCTAATTCAAGGGTAGCAGGCATTACTACCAGAGGGATGTTTTACCCAAATGAAGATGTCGACCATGTGTGTATGTGTTTGGGTTTGGCCTTGTTTGTTTGGCTTGGTTATTTATGTATTTATGTATGTATTTATGTATGTATGTATGTATGTATGTATTTATTTATTTATTTATTTATTTTATTTATTTATTTATTTATTTCAGATATGAGGATTGAACCCAGGGCCTTGCCCTTGCTAGGCAAGCACTCTACTACTGAGCTAAATCCCCAACCTCTAGCTTGGTTATTAGGAGCTACACCCCTTTTGCTGTTCTTTGTTGTGGTTTGCTCACTCTTGTTACACAGTATTCAATTCATTTACAATCTACTGTTCTTGGGCCATTTCTGGTGCTAATGTTACAAAGAGTGCTGTCAAGCCAGGAGGCGGCGCATGCCTTTAATCCCAGCACTCAGGAGGCAGAGCCAGGCGGATCTCTGTGAGTTCCAGGCCAGCCTGGTCTACAGAGCAAGATCCAGGACAGGCACCAAAACTACATGGAGAAACCTTGTCTTGAAAAAAAACAACAACAAAAAAAAAAAAAAAAGAAAGAAAGAAAGAGTGCTGCCATCAATGTTCTCGTACATGTCTCGTACATATTTATGCATTTCTGTTATGCATTTGTTGAATGTCTTAAGTGAAATATACCATATCACCCTTATATACTTCAGTATATTTCAATATTCTTCTCTAAAAAGAATGACATTTTGTCATATACTGTGATTGCTTACAACCTGTGTGGCTGCGTTGTCCTTTATTAACTAAAATCCATTTTTAAATGGGAAAATATTCTTTCCTTGGGATGGCTTTAGAATATAATGAGCTGAAAATATTAAAGTTTAGATGTACCTAGGCTCATAGTAATTTTTTTTTTTTTAGCTTGGATGGACAGCTCAGTCAAATAATCAAGTATTTATTGAGCTCCTCAACTAACAACACAGATTATCTGTTGGACACAATGCTTTTCATTTGTGCACCAACTGACTGGAAGTTAAGGGGAAAACATTCTTTGGATAAATTGTTACAGATTGAGTTATTTATATTAGGTATCACAAAATCAGAACCTAATTCATAAACAAAGTGAACTATGGAACACACTTTAATGAATACTGACTAAAACAACACTTTCTGTTTGTGCCGAATATCTCACATTCAGTACAAATACTTGTGTTCTAGAAAAATAACTCTAATAAATGTAATTGTATACACATAGTTATATATATAGTTCTAGTACATAAATATAAACCTGATTATATACAAATGATTATATTAATCATATATATTAATATAGAATGATTATACATTAAACTTGAGCAATTAATAATGAAGACATTTGAGAGGATGTCTGAACAAATAGATCCTGCATTTGATTTTGTTGTTTTGTGCGTGTAGTACCAATTCCGAACCCCGCATGATGGAAGGAAAGAAGTGATTCCAGAAAGCGGTACTCTGACCATCACACCCAGGCCAGAGGACATGCAAATGTGTGCACACACACATACACTTAAATAAATAAATAAACAAACAAATAAATAATAGGTGTAAAAAACAAACAATATTTGTCATAGAAACATTTTTGGAAACTTGTAATAATTTTAACCCAAATTAAATTAGGTCTGTCATACTCCTGTACTTATAAGTGGTATAATTGATAAAATTGCGTTGAAACTAGCAAGCCCTTCCTTCTTCCTTCCTCCCCTCCTTCCATTTCCTTCTTTCTGGTGTGAACTTCAGCTTCTTGCACACACTAGGCAAAGTGCTCTGTCACTGAGCTACACCCATATTTTTATTTTTCCTGAAAAATTTTTATTCATTTTCATCAAAATTCCTAAAGTAAAGAGAACAATATTATTACTTACCTAGCCTCGTGTGTGCGAATCATGTTTATTATATGACATTAATAATTTCTGTTTATAATAAAATAATAGGATAGTTGATACTATTTGTGATTAGTGATAATGATTTGTTACAATGAAAAGAGAGAGCCTCGAGAAGCTAACTTTTTGTCACTTAGAAAATAATCACTCAGAGGTTTAATATTATTTACAAACTGTATGGTCTATGGCAGGCTTCTTGCTGGCTAGCTCCTATATCTTAATTGAACCCATTTCCAATAATCTGTTTTGCCACGTGTTCTGTGGCTTACCGGTCTGCTGGCATGCTGTTCCTTGGGCGGCAGGCTGGTGTCTCTCCCCAGACTCCGCCTTACTCTTCCCTGTCCCTCTTCTTGGATTTCCCACCTGCCTCAAAGCTCTCTTGCCATAGGCCAAAGCAGCTTATTTATCAACCAATAAGAACAACATATATTCACAGCATACAAAAAGATATCCCCCAGCATTTCTTCTTCTTCTTTTTTTGTTTGAGACAAGGTCTTGCTATGTGGCTCAGGCTGGCTTCCAACTTTTTGTCTTCCTTCCTCAGCCTCTCTAGTGCTGGAATTACAGGTGTGTGCCACCACACCCGGTGATCCAGTCTCTTCTTCTTATATTAAATTTTTTACTCATTTTACATACCAATCACACACCCCCAATCTCTTCTTACTAAAAATCGGAATTACTAATAATATGTAGGCTAATTACTTTCTATGTGGTAAATAAAATATTATTCTAAACTTTATAAAAATGAGTGTATTTGTGTGCATGAGGAGGACTATATCGGTTTGTGAGGAGGTAAGGGGCAAAAAGGAGTGGCAGTGAGAATTATCTTGGGAAAGTAGAGGGAGTAACATGGGACCAAGTGGAGGGACTTTCAAATAAACATTTCCAAGTGTACAGGAGTTTTGAGGTCACTATTTCCCATTGTTCAAACTTTTAAAGTACAGACTGGCAGATATTTGGCCAGGTTATCCTGTAGGAGGGTTGCATCACTTATAAAGAACAAATGGATTTGATATCAAAGCCACTGATGAAGAGATGATTCTAGAAATCTATGATTTTAAAGGGTAAGAAACTGGAGGTCCTTAGAAGGCAGTTATGAAATAGATAACATTTCAAAGGAAAGGGATTTTAATTTTTCTACTTGTGTAGTTAAATGAGTTGTTCAAAGTACATGGTAGTAGCAATCCTTTGGTTTGGTTTGTAAGATGAAAGTTTGATTCTCTTCTCTATCATCAACAGTTATTCCATTGTAATTTTGCTCCAAGTTCCTCTCTTTCATCAGAAGCTCTGTGTTTGCTATGCTTGCATTCTGATACTATACTCCATATAAGGCATTCAAACTGGTGGGCCTATCATTTGATAAAAAGAAAAGAATGCCCCCCCAACAGCACTTTGGAAAAGTGGGTTCAGAGAACAAACTGTTCACTTAGCATCGCAGTTACTTTGTTCTGTTTCTCTGTGATATGCTCCAATTTCATTAACAGAAACAAATGAAAGAAAACACAGGGATAGGAAGTGGGTACAAGCCATATCCTGAATTGGCTTTCAATGGTCATTTGTTCTGATTCCATTTGTATGCTCAGAGATAGCTATTCTCAAATTAAATTTGCTTGGCAAATCTAGACTATCATTTCCCTTTGTTTTATGATGTTTCTCTTCATTCTGCCGGGTGACATAGTTCAGGTTTAGCTGGTCATTCTGTCACTTCAGTGAGTGAAGCCTGCCCTTTTGGAGATTGTGTTGTGTTTAGGAATGTGTATTCTCTTTAGCTGTGTGCTGCGTGTCTGTCACTTGCTTCCGTTTCTCCTCGGTTGTCAGCTTCACCTGGAATGATGGTGCAAATGCATATTTCTTTGCAAACATAGAGAATGAGCAAGGCAGTGATCTGCATTTTAAACACATTTCCTAAATGATTTAATTGAATTTAGCATTTCAAAACCACATTCTGAACTTTTTCTGTGTTGTCATGCTTGAATTGCCAGCCTGCCAACCTATTATACAGATTTCAAATTTCAAACTTGTTAGCACCTACCATGCAGTAAGGACATTTCTTAATTAGCCAGTTTCAACCCCTTACCCCAAAACCTGACTGTAAAAGTACCCTTGAATGGCCATGTGATTCCCATTTTCAGCTGACATTCTTAGGCTCTTTATGGTTCCCTGCCTTAGGTATATGTCTTTAAGGGAGCTAACTCCTGCTTAGAATCATATATTACTTGTTGTCTCTCCTCAACTGGCCTTGAATAAAACGGTGAATTCCTGTCTTTCTACCAACTCATTCTTATTCCTAATTACAGTTCCTTCTAGGTGTCTTGTGTCTTGGTTTTGATTTCCACCAAACAGGTTGAGCATATCAAAGATATTCAGAAAGAGTGCAACATGATATGCATCCTTCCCCATTTGCAACCAAGACAAATTTCCTGGGATCTAATTTGTTTGAAGATACACATATCATTTTGAGGCAGGATAGAGAGACAGGGGGAATCTTGGAGATTTGAGAAAGGGAAAGTAGCTCAGTCTCTCAGAATCTGGTCAAAGTCTCTTGCCAGGAGAGCAAGAATTCCAGCACAATGAACAAGGCTTAGAGCCTTTCTCCCTTCCCAGGGGTAAATGGATCATTTCCTGGTAGTCTCACCAGAAACCACACTTACAGGGAAAGGACATGCTCTAAACTCCTTTTGCAATCCTAGTGGCTTCTAGTTTTATTTTTATCAGATTATAATTTCATCCAAGTCACTTCCAGAGCCACCCCACATACAAGAGGGAGGTTGGGAGGGAGAGCAAGAAAGAGAGAGAGAGAGAGAGAGAGAGAGAGAGAGAGAGAGAGAGAGAGAGAGACAGACAGACAGACAGACAGACAGACAGACAGAAAGAGACAGAGATGGAGAAAAGGTTTTCTGTCAACCTTTGAGATGTAAACTGGTGTTTGCCTCTTGGCTCAGTTGGTTAGTGAGATCATTTAGTGGCTGAGATGTAACCCAAGAGTAGTCTAAATGATACATATGGCTAATGCTAAGCCAATTACTTGATTTCTTTCCCTTGAGGAGCCTGTATTCATACTCCAGGACTTCCTACTTTCTCCTACTCTCCCTCGAAAAGCACACAACCCATAGGGTCTTACTGTCTTCTGAGAGTCTCTCTCTTAACCCTTATGCTTACACCTATACTAAAACACCTTTAACAAAAATCCTCAGGCTGGAGAGATGACTCAGCAGTTGAGAGCACCTGTTTATCTTGGAGAGGCTTTAACCATCCATAATTGCAGTTCTAGCAGATTTAATGGGCTTTCCTAACCCCTGCAGATATCAGGCATGCATGTGGTACACATATATACATGCAAGTAAATACTTAAACACACTACTCCAGCCAGGAAAGCAAGTAGGCTAATTGCGGATCTTCACTTCTCCCTCAGCTCCTCCAAATTCAACACCCCAGTGTCATCCCTAGTTCTGTAGCAGGCTGCCTGTGGAGACCTCCTTTTCATCTCTGTCCCCATCTCCATCGGATCACACAGATCTTACCCTCCAAATGTCCTCCCCCATCCAACCATTGCTTTGTCCCAGCTACCACCCCCATCAGGCATTCCCTAGGAACCTGCAGTCCACTCTGGGACCAGGTAAGCAGATAGGCTAGCTGCAGATCTTCAACTCTCTCTCCTCCAAATCCAATCCCCTAGTCTCATCCCTAGCTCTGTAACAGACCACCTGCTGCAGCCTCTCCTCACTCTCTGACTCCATTCCCAGGACACTAAGCAGATCCTGGTGGAACACCCTACTTTCCTCCCTCCTATGGATACCCACAGTCTACCCACATTTCCTTCCTAAGTGTCAGCTCCCAATACCTAGAAACACATTTTACTTGGAAACTCCAGTGGCCACACCAATCAAGATCCTGCAAGAATTTCCTACCAGACACCTCACTCTTCTAAGAACCAAAGAATACAACCAAGGAACGAAACATACACCCAACAAGGACAAGACCAGATATCAGCACCTAGAATTATAATCTTCTGAAACCCAGATACCTAGATACCAGTGTGAAAATACAATCAATAACAGCCAGGACAATCTGTCTCCGCTAGAGCACAGCAAGCCCTGAGTCTTAAAACATAGCTGAGGTACAAGACAAAATTGCCTTTAGGAACATAGTAGAGGTCCTTAAAGAAGAAATGAATGCATCCCTAAAAAATACATGAAAAAGATCTATGAAAAACAAATAGTAGAACAAAGTGAAAAGAGAGAGAAGAGAAAAGAAAGTTCAGAACCCCAAAGTGGAAACAGAAAAACCTCAAAGTGGAAACAGAATCAATAAAGAAAACTCAAACTAAGTGAAATCTGGAAATGAACAATTTAGGAACTGGAACCAGAACCTCAGAGGCAAGCTTCACCAATAGAACACAAAGATAGATGACAGAATTCCAGGTACTGAAGACATGATAGAAGAAATGAATACATTGATCAAAGAAAGGTTAAATCTAAAAGAAAAACATCCTGACATAAAACATCCAGAAAAATCTATCTTTCCTTTTCTTTTGAGACAAGGTTTCTTTGCATAGCCCTGGTTGCCTGAAAACTCACCGTTTAGAACAAGATGGTCTCAAACTCTCAGAGATCTGCCTACCTCTGTTTCCCAAGTACCAGAACTACCATGCTAGGTTAATAGGCTAAAATATATTCAATGAAATCATAGAAGAAAATTTTCTTAACCTAAAGAAGAAATGCCTATCAAGGTTACAAGAGTCATACAAAATACCAAGAGACCATAGATGTCATCCTATTATACTGTGCAAAAAATTTCAATCACAATAGATGGAGAAAATAAGACATTCCATGATAAAAGCAAATTTAAGCAATATCTACCTACAAATCCAGTCCTACTGAAGGTGCTAACTCTGACCTAAAGAGGTTAAACATACCCAAGAAAACACAAGGAATAAATAATCCCAGACCAGCAAATCAAAGGAGGGGAAACACACACACACACACACACACACACACACACACACACACACACACACACGATTCTGTATAGAAAAGAAAATGTTGGCATTTCTAGTGACTTCTATTCCCATTCATTTTCTGAATCAATAAGACTGACAAATCCTTATCCAAATTAACTAAAATATGAAGTGAGAATATCCAAATTAACAAAATTAGAAATGAAAAGGGGGACATAACAACAGACACCAGAGAAATCCAGAGAATCATAAGGACTGCTTTAAAAACCCATACTCCACCAAACTGGAAAATCTAAAAGAAATGAACAATTTTCTCAATAGGTACCACTTACAAAACTTAAATCAAAATCAGATAAGCAATTTAATTAGATATATAACCACTGCCAAAATAGAAGCAGTAATTAATATCTATGAGCTAAAAAAAAGCCCAGGGATATAGGGTTTTAGTACAGAATTATACCAGACTTTCAAAGAAGAGTTAATGCCCATACTCCTCAAATTATTTCACAAAATGCAAACAGAAGGAACATTGTCCAACTTGTTTTATGAGGCCATGATCACTCTGATACCTAAACCACATAAAGAACCAATAAAGAAAATTACAGACCAATTTCCCTTATGAACATAGATGCAAAAATTCTCAATAAATTACTTGCAAACTGAATCTAAGAACACATCAAAAAATCATCCACCATGATCAAGTAAGCTTCATCCCAGAGATGTAGGGATGGTGTAACATATGTAAATAAATAAATGTAATCTACCATATAAACAAACTGAAAGACAAAAACCACATGATCCTCTCATTAGATGTAGAAAAGTCCTCTGACAAAATCCAACAGCCATTCATAAGAATTCCTGTAGAGATTAGGTTTACAAGGGACATATCTAAACATAAAAAAGTCAATGCACAGCAAGTCCATAGCCAACATCAAAATAAATGGAGAAAAACTCAAAGCAATTCTACTAAAATCAGGAACAAGATAAGGTTGCCCACTCTCTCCATACCTATTCAATATAGTACTTGAAGTTTTAGTTGAGCAATAAGACAAGGAGATCAAGGGGATACAATTTTTTTTATTTCTGAGACAAGGTTTCTCTGTGTAGTCCTGGCTGTCCTGGAACTTACTCTGTAGACCAGGCTGGCCTCAAACTCAGAGATCTACCTGCTTCTGCCTCCTGAGTGCTGGGATTAAAGACATGTACCATCACTGCCTGGCTGGGGATATACATTGAAAGGAAGAAGTCAAAGTATCTTTATTTGCAGATGACATGATAGTATACATAGGTGACCCTAAAAATTTTGCTGGGAAACTCCTACATCTTATAAACACATTCATCAAAGAAGCTGGATACAAAATCAACTCACAAAAATCAGTAACCCTCCTGTATATAAATGATAAACAGTCTAAGAAAGAAATCAGAGAAACAACACCCTTCACAATAACCTCAAATAATATGAAATATCTTGGAGTAACTCTAACCAAGCAAATGAAAGAGTTGTATGATAAAAACTTTAAGACACTGAAGAAAGAAATTGAAGAGGATATCAGAAGTCAGAAAAATCTCCCATATTCTGGGATCAGTGTGATTAATCAAGTGAAAATTACCATCCTATCAAAAGCCCCATCAAAATTCCAGCACAATTCTTCACAGATCTTGAAAGGACAATTTTCAATTTCATATGAAAACACACACACATCACACACACACACACACACACACACACACACACACAGCCAGAATAGCTAAAACAATCCCAAATGATAACAGAACTGTTGGAGCTATCACTAAAACTGATTTCAAGTTGTACTACAGAGCTATAGGAATAAAAACATCATGATATTGGGACTAAAACAGACACATTGATCAGTGGACTTGATTGAAGACATAAATCACACTTCTATGGACACCTGATTTTTTTATAAGAAGCCAGAAATATATACTGGAAAAAATGACAGTATCTTCAAGTGGTGCTGATCAAACTGGATGGCTGAATGTAGAAGAATCCAAAGAGATCCATACTTAACTTGTGCAAAACACAACTCTAAATGGATCAGAGACATATTACTAGATACACTGAACCTGATAGAAAAGGATGTGAGGAATAGTTTTAAACTCATTGGTTCAGAAAAAAAAAAAAAAGACATTCTGGTCAGAACACAGTTAACATAGGCACTAAGATCAACAATTACTAAATGGGACCTTTTGAAACTGAAAAGCTTCAGTAAGCCAAAGGATAATATCATTTGGACAAAGTGTCAGCCTATAGAATGGGAGAAGATTTTAACCAACTACACACATCTGATAAACGGTTAATGTCTAAAATATATAAAGAACTAAAAAAACCTAGATATTAATTAAACAATTAAATAACCCAATTAAAAATGAAGTACAGATCTAAACAAAGAATTTTCGATAAAGGAAACTCAAATGTCCAAGAAACACTTAAAGAAATGTTCAACATCCTTAGCTATCAGCAAATTGCAAATCAAACCTATTTTGTGATTTCATTTTACTCACATCAGAATGACTAAGGCCAATATGACAAGTGACAGCTCATACTGGTGAGGATGTGGAGTAAGGGAAACACTCATCCATTGCATATGGGAGTGCAAACTTGTATGCCCATTATGGAAATCAGTGTGGTAGTTCCTCAGGAAGATGGGCATCAATCTACCTGGAGGTCCAGCTATGTCACTCTTAGCATATACCCAAAAGGTGCTTCATCTTCTCACAGAGACATTGCCTCAATTAAGTTCATTGCTACTCTATTTTTAATAGTCAGAAATTGGAAACAACCCAGATAGCCCTCAACAGAAGAATGGATTTAAAAATGTTATACATTTCTATAATAGAGTATATAACTAAGCCATTAAAAATGAAATCATGAAATTCTCAAGTAATTGGATTCAACTAGAAAAAAAATCATCCTAGTGAGTTATCCTAGACCCATAAAGACAAATATGGTATATGTTCACTTATATGTGGATATTAGCTGTTAAGTCAATGATAACCAAACTACAGTCCATAGAACCACAAAATTTAGGTGTAACATAAAGGATTGTGGGGACAGATAGATCTCATTAGGAGAGGTAAATACAACAGAGAGTTATGGATGGATGTGAGGGTAGAATGGGAGGATCAAGTTAAGAGGGAGAGTGTAGCCAGAAGTTTTCTCTGGTCTCCTGCCTGGGCCCTGTGGTCAGGATGAATCTCTCCCATTTGTATCCCGCAGCCATTTGGTCCCAAATAAACACACAGAATCTTATATTATTGTCAAACTATATGGCCTAATGGCTCAGGCTTCTTGCTAGCTAGCTCTTACATCTTAAGTTAACCCATTTCTATAAATCTATACTCTGCCACGTGGTTTGTGACTTACTGGTACTTTTACATCTTGCTTCTCCTGACAGTGGCTAGCAGCATCTGCTTCACTCTGTTTTCTTCCCTCACTCTCTCTTGGATTTCCTGCCTGTCTCTAAGCTGCCTTGCTATAGGCCAAACAGCTTTATTTATCAATCAATCAGAACAACACATATTCACAGCATATAGAAAGACATCTCACAGCAGGAGAGGGGAAAGAGGAATGAGGAAGGGAATATGGGAAAGGCAGCTAACATTAAAGGCCATTTCAAAGGTAGTATGGAAAATTAATACAGTAGAAAATTCCTAAAATATATACATATGTGAAGGTGATCCAAATGATATAACCCATAATAGGGGATACAAAGCTCCAACTGGCCATCTCTTGTCACCAAACGAAGCTTCCAGTACCCAGGCTAGGTTACATTTAATTGAATTGTTATCCAAAAGGAACGTATGGAATTCCCAAACAACCCAGATTGTTGCCAAGACTATAGGTTGCTCTCCACAAACTGACAACAAGGTCCCATTGCTGAAGACAACATCCATACAACTCATTGAACACAGAGAAGTTGAGCTCATGCCTATCTAGAGCCTTCACCCCTATGTGCTAGTGTTTTTAGTATAGGAAGGATCTCTGTATGCTGCCAAAGGGGAAAGGTAAACACCAACTCAACCACAAACCCTTTGATCTACAATTGTATCTTTCCTGCAAGATATGCTAGGGCAATGGTAGCACAAAGCCTGTAGGAGTAACCAATTAATATCTGATTTGACTTAAGGGCCACTCCATGAGATGGAACCAATACTTAACACTGCTTGGGTGACCAACAACCTGAGACTAGATAGCCCAGAGACCTAGGGTAAAACCAAATATTACTGTTATTAAAAAGAAAACAAAGTAACAATACAAGACTCCTAATGACATTCTGCTATACTCATAGATCCATGCCTTGTTTAGCCAGCATCAGATAAGCTTCCCCCTGCAGCAGATGGGAACAAACACAGAGACTCATAGCCAGACATTATGCAAAGAATGAGAGATCTTGGAATACTCAGCCCTAAATAGGATCAAATTCCTCTCATCAGGGCTCAGGGAACTCTGCAGAATAGGAGGTAGAAAGAATGAAAGAGCCAGAGTGGATGGAGGACACCAAGAAAACAAGGTCCTCTACACCAATATGGTCAAAGCACATATGAAATCACAGAGTCTGAGGCAGCATACCCTCTGCACGTAGCCTCTATTTATATACTATGGCTTCCAGTTAAGTATTTTTTATCGCTGGTTGTAGGACTGAGTGAGTCTGTTTCTTGTGCCTTCTCTTGGGCTCTATTCTTTCTATTTATTTGTCTTGTCCAATTCTGATATGTTAATTGTTGGTTTATCTTATATTTTATTTCATTATTATTCCTTAAGAAGCCTGTTTGTTTTCCAGTGAGAAGCAGAAAAGTGGATCTCCATCAGAGGGGAGGTAGGGAGGAACTGGGAGGAGTAGAGGGAGAGGAAACCATAATCGGGATATATTATGCATTTTAGCTAGGGTTTGTATTGCTATGAAGAGATACCATGACCACAGCAACTCTTGTAAAGGAAAATATTTAAATGAGGTGGCAGCTTACAGTTCAGAGGTTCATTCCATTCTCTTTCTCAACATGGCAGGGAGCATGGCAGCATGCAGGCAGACATGGTGCTGGCTACATTTTGGTATGCAGGCAACAGGAAGTAGTCTTAGACACTGGGCAGTATCTTGAGCATATATTTTGAGACCTCAAAGTTGGCCTCCACAGTGACACACTTCCTCCAACAAGGTCATACCTACTCCAACAAGCCACACCTCCTAACCACAACATTATGTGAAGAAAAAAAGTATATATTCAATAAAAGGAAAAACTATCTTTGGTCATTTATATGTACATTTATACATATAATTGTATTTGTATAGTTATGTTTTTATGTATATTATGGTCATTCATATGTACATATGTACCTTTCTACAATCTGTGCTTATGGCTTAATTATGATTTTGTGTGTGTGTGTCCTCTGACATATATTCCTTTATCTAGATTTTATATTTTTTTGGCCTATAGTTATTGAAAACACCCACTAATTATGCTGACTAGTCTTATTGTCAACTTGACACAACCTAGAGTCACCTGGGAATAGTCAATCTCAGCTGAATCACCTAGATTAGGTTGGCCTTATCTGTGAGGAATGGTCTTGGCTGCTGACCTATGTTGGGAGGGTCCAGCCCATTGCGAGTTCTTCTCTCCCTAGGAAGGTGATCTTGAGCTGGTCCTCCAAGGTAACTGTTCCTCCAGGTTCTTGTCTCGAGTTCTTGCCTCAACTTTCCTCAGTGATAAGACTTTGACCTGGAAGTGTAAGCTGAAATGAACCCTTCCTCCAACATACAAAAAATACTCATGGACATAAAATAAAATCTAAAGAAAAAAATAAAAAGAAAATACCGAACTTTCCTTCATAAACTGGCTAATGATGAAATTTTTTCCACTGTAAAACCAATGAACCCTGGCTTGGCCTGAGATGAGGTCCTTAAAAGCTTAGGGGGGAACTATTTAGGTCACTGAGTTGGTAATTTAGCTCTGTGGCTCTCTCCCCTCACTGATGATAATTTTAGATCCTTTCTACACTCCTTTTTTTCTCTCTCTGTCTTTCTCTATTTTCCCAGGCAGACCATCTTGATTTGAGTGATAACTTGAATTATCAGGATAAACACATGATCAAGTAATATTTGATCAAGAAATATTTTCCTCACTTTGTTTTATGCCAAATTTTTATTTCAAACTCAAAAAAAAAAAAAAAAACAACCCAAGTGTAATGAGGTGACAAGAGATTTTTTTTTAATCACTTTATTAATTGGACTCAGAATTCCTTTCATGGTGAGAAAAGTTTTGGGTAAAATTAATTTGAAATTATACTGGAAAGCAAAATGCTATGGTGGTTCAACAGCTAGGCCTTATGTTCAGATTGCATTAGTTCAAATGTCAGCTACATCATTAGCTGTGTGATCATGGAAAAGTTATTAGACCTTTTCATTTGCTCATTTATAGATAGGATGATAATGTTAGTTGTTAATAAAAGGATGTTTGAGTACTGTGGTACTATCTATAAAACAGCACAGTGTCTGAAAAAGGAAATAAGCTATTGTTATTTTTGTTATCAGAAGAGGAAAAGTTGCTCTGCCCAAGACAAAGAGGAAGCAGGGGCTCCTAGGCGATGGAGAAAACTTAAAACAATATTATGTGAAAGACTGACAGAAAGACATTTAAACATAGCTCAGAATCAATAGACTGTGAAGATTTAAGACTATTTCCAAAATCTTCCTCCAGAGTCTATACAGTTCCTTAAACTCTTGACTGCTTGATGCTAATACACATATTCTCCCCTAGCCTCTCAGAATGCACTTCAGAGAGAGCGTTGATTACATATCTAGGTTCAGGTTGTATATCATGAACATTGCATACATGCAACAGCAGTAACAAAGATGGCAGAGGGGTCCTTGAGAATATGTGACCCTCAGCAATTAGTTCTCATTTTTCATAGTATTACATTTTGGAACTCAGATCAAGCCAGGTTTTCTCAGTCCAAGAGGATGAGCTCTCCAGCTGATGCTCTGATTACTAAATAATATTTTCTTATTGTAAGACGGTAGATCATGATAGGTATGGTGTTTGATATTGCTAATTTTTTTTGGTGTGATAAAAATCAGTGAACATTAATACTGTAGTAATAACTAATACTACAATAATCACTAGAATGTAATTTCAAGCACCCCTTCCATGTTTGGATCCAGGATGAGAATTAAGTGTAAATTCCCAAACTATACTTTCTGAAATAGCCTTTACTAACCTTGTGATCTCTCTGAAGGGGGTCACTTAAGAACTCCTCAAACTTTCCCAGACACTCAAATCTTTCATTCCTCTACCCCTCCCCAGTTCTTTGTTATGTAAATGGTGTACTATTGTAGTTAGGGCCTCCCTGTTCCATACCTCTCTCAGTCCTCTCCTTTGTATACTTTTGCATCACAAAAGAATAGTTTCAGCAAAGCAGGGCTTCTCATCAGAGAATGTGAGGGAAAGACTCTAAGTGGGCAAAGACAAAATTATTTTTAGTAATAACATCAGGAAGAGGAAAACATACCCTTATGTTCCCAGGGCTGTGGACTTACTTCAGAGTTAGAGATTTTGCCTAGCATGTTCAAGGCCCTGGGTTTGTTGAAACAAAATACTGACTTTTTTTTCTTTGTCATACCCAGAAAATATTTTTTACAGCAACCACCTGGGATGCAATCATCACTGTGCTTTAAGCTTTTCAAGGGGCTGATCATCACCTCCATCAGTCCGGACCTAACAATTGAGATCATTCCTTCTATTGCTATTGTGGAAGGCTTGGATATGATCACAAAGGTTTATCCCTGGCATGTTTGTCTGTCTTGTTCATGATGCCACTCATGTCTAGACATTTCCATGTGGCCTGTGCTTTTTTAAAAAAATAAAAAACATTTGAACAGAGTTCTTAAATAGTATAGTAATTTCATTTTTTTAAAAAAAAAACGGGATCAATTTTATAAATTTTAGTTATTTATGTTTCAGTTTTATCTAAATTGTAAAATATTTGGGCATGAAGTTGATGATGATGTACTTACGTAGTTTTGGCACCTTCATTGCCTGTAATCATTTTCTTGTTGATGATCGTATTGTCTACGAGTTCAATGTCACTATCTTTTCATTCTAGAATCGACCAGAAGTCCCTTTCTTTCATATCTCTTTCTGCAAAATGTCTATGGGTCTCTCTACTTGAGAATGCTATGGTAGATTAAAGGTGAATGCAAATTCTTTGATATTCTTTCTGCAGTGTGTGGGGCTCTAGATTCCCTTGTCTGTAATCTGGGACAATAACTATAATAAGTAGGACAGTGCCAAAGAAGCAGTGGCTGTTTCTGGGCTTTGGTTTTAAAAAGAGCCACAATCCCACCTCACCCACTTGGCCCTCTCAGATACCATGGAGAAAAAAATCTGACTTTGGCTAGTGACATCTTGCAAGGAATCCCTGTGGCTACAGGGGCTAGAGAAAATCCACATTGATCCCAATATGCAGCGACGACACTCATCATGGTACAAGGAAAGTAACTGATATCACTCAAGCCTATGGACAAGTCTCACATTTTCTCACCATCCCTGAATAACACTTTGTGGTGTTATGTGGAGAAGAAATGGCCAGTTAAGCCCTGCCTGGAATGTTTACTCACAAAGTTGTGCTATATGATACAATGGTACAGATTTAGGCACTAAAATTTTAAGAGTTTATTTCATAGTCATATGAACAACAAAGGAAGGACTGCTTGTTTCACGCTCAATTTGGTTCTCATTGCTCTTCTGCATGCTCTCTGAACATGTGCTCTGCTTATGGGAAAGTGTTTTGATGGACTTTCCTGGATCTTAGTGGGATGCTGGCTTGAGTATTAACAATAAAAAGGATTGGCCTTTGTGAAGTAATTGATACATATAAATTTACTGGTTAGAGAAGACATGTATTGATTGATATAATCATTCTATGAAAAATCATGGAGGTAGAAAACAAATGAGATGTGTTTATGGGCTTTGAAATAATAAAAAATACATATATTGATTTCTGCCCCCAATTTCTAGCCCAGGGCTCTTAAACTCTCTGTAATATCCTAAGCAATAGGGGTGCTAGGAATCTCTTTGTTCTAGTGAGACAACTCTTGGTGGTCCTCTAGATAACTTCAGGAGAGGAGTTGGTTACCTGGAAGAGCCAACTGTAGGATTAGATATAGCTCTAACTTGTAGGTAGCAGAGAGAATTTCTAAGTTAAGTTAATCATCAGGAGCTGACAGTATAATTAGTCATGCCTCCCCAAAGGAAAGCGGTGGATGGCTTCAATGTATTTAAACACAGGGGATTCTTAAAAGGTGATTTACTGGAAAAATTCACAGCAGTTTCCTGCCTCTTCTCCCATAGTTTGTTCCATGCTTCTCTCCTAGCTGGATGCTCATCTGTATCCTTTATAATAAATTGATAGATGAAAATATTTTTCCTAATTTTGTGAGGGACTCTAGTAAATGAATGCATTTTTAGTTGGGGCTCCTGTGATAAGAAGTTGATAAGAAGTGTAGGCAAAACGATCCAGGGCTTGCAATTGGTATTTGAAGTAGGGAACATTTGTGACACTGAGTTCTCAACCTATAAGATCTGACATACTCATTTGGTGGTCTCTGAGTAATGAATGACCTTGTACAGTTGAATGGGAAGGTAAAAGTGATCTCACATTTATGCTAGGTGTTGTGAGAGGAAAGATTGTTACTATTTTTACTTGCATCCTCAGAGGGGTAATATCCTAGTTTTCTGAACAGAGATTTTTTTTTTTGAGATGAAGTTCTGGGGAAGGAGATTAGAATTCCATATAAAGGCCATATTCTTAATATAGCATTTTTTCAAGTGTTGCATAGAACACTAGATTATGAAGTATCAAAAATTATAAAAACAAAACAAAAATGAGAAATGAAGAATTTCTGAAAAATACTAAAATGTCAACTTAATACATATTTATTGAATCAATGAAATGCTGTGTTGAAGTTTAATGGTTTTATTTACATATGGACTTGGAATGTCCTTCCAAGGGACATTGTAAATATCTAGGAGACATCATGCAGGAAATATTTAGCAATGTGTCTTGTGGGTTGTTCACTTTAAGGACCTATTTATGTTCTACAAAACTGACATTGGGAAATGGTGCCTTAAATTTAAATGAGTTCTACACAATCATTAAATTCTGATTCTAGAAACAGCCAAGGATCTAGTATTTGAGTAACTATTCTGCATGTAATAATTACAAACTATAGATCAAATTAAAAATCCACATATATTTAAGAATACAGCATTTAATTAAAAAGAAACAAAAATAGTAGTGATAACAAAACTCAAACAGAAACTTGATTCTTAAACAATTATATTTATGTTGACCTGTTTTTCATAGACTGTCTAGTCTGTGCAGTGTGGTGTAACCAGAATGTGAATAAAAACTCTAGAGAGATTGCCTTAGAGCATCAGAGATGGAAGATGAGGCTATCATGGTAGCTTGAAACTACAAGAATTAGTGAAGGACATCAAGAAAACAAGGCACTCTAAATCAATCTGAGCAAAGCTCCTAAAAATTCACAGAGACAGACTGTGTGTGCACAACCTGCATAGGTCTGTACCAGGTCCTCTGTGTATGTATTATGGCTTCCAAAGTTTAGTGTTTTTATGAGATTCTGGAGTGTATGGACAAGTGGGTCTCTAATTCTTGTGCCTTCTCTTGGGCTCTTTTCTTTCTGTTGGTTTGTTCTGTCCAACTTCAATGTGATAGTTATTGTTGTATCTTATATTTTATTTAGTTATATTCTAATATTATCTCTTAGAAGGCTGTTCTTTTCTAGTGAGAGACAGAAAGGGAGTGAGTCTGGATGGGAGAGGATGTGGGGAGGAGTAGAAGGAGGAGAAACGATAATCAGGATATATTATGTGAGAAAAGAATCTATTTTCAATAAAAGGAAGAAAAAAAGAAGAAATTGCAAGAGCTAAATGACATAAAAGAGGAGTTCATATTGAGGAGAGCACCACAAAGGTTTCATGTTCTAGGTCATACTGACCTGGACACAGGCACGAAGAGAACTCTAAGTAGTTAGGTTGATATAAATTGGGAAGGTAGTGAAGGAGGGACACACACACACACACACACACACACACACACACACACACACACATACACACAGAGAGAGAGAGACAGAGACAGAATACTGAAATTGCTGTCTGTCACAGGGAGATGTTGGAGCCTGGATCTTACCAAGATAACTTCATTACTGAATGGAGATTAAAGAAATAAAAACAACCCTTAAAACTCTTTAAAGGAAGACCCCAAAATTTAGAGTTTTGGCAAAATATCATCCAGTATGCCCAGTATACCATATAAATTTGTCTTACCCCTGACGAAAACTGGAAAATGTGACTGAGAGTACCAGAAAGAAAAGTAGCAAGTGGATGCTAATTCTTAGATAGAAAAATTAAAGCTTAGAGGTTACTGAATAAAAAAATAAGATCTAAGTTTATGTTGTCAGTGACAGTTGCTCTTTTAAAAAAATGTAACTAATTTGAAAGTAAAAGGTAAGAAAATATATATTACATAAATAAAAGTATGTGATAACTATGATATCCTTAATAGCTATATTATCAGGTAAGAAGATTGCAAAACTGAATTATCAGAGATAAGCCTATATTTTAGGATAAAGGGTGAGTTCAGCCAGAAGACACAGCAATCATAAATATGTATACTTCTAATAATAGAGAGTCAAATGAAGCCAAATTGAAGCAAAGAGAAAAAACAGATAAATGCACAACCAAAGATAAAGATTTCAATGCTACTGTCAGAAACTGATAGAACGAGTCAACACAAAGTTAATGAGGACATGATCCACAAAACAACCAATAGAGCTAATAAACAAATGAAGCAGGTAAAAGTTCAGCATGTAATCCATTGTATTTCTGCATTTAGCACAAGTGATTTAGAAAAGGGAAAGACAATTCTGTTTATGAAAGTATCAGTAAACACAGAATACTTAGAATAATTTTAATGAAATATGTGTAGGATTTCTATGCTGACAACTTAGAAATCATTAATGAGTGAAATAAAGAAGTCATAAATAATATATTATAAGGGGCTTGATAGTGTTAGAATGAAATTTCTATAAAAGTTAACCATAGGTTGAATGCTGTCCCAGTCAGAATCCCAAGAGCTGTTTTTGGGACATTGACAAGTTGATTCTAAAATTCATATAAAATGGAAAATACTTAGAATGGCTAAAACAGTGGGATCAGACCATCTCTCAGCCTTAATCAGAGAAGCTTCCCTTGTAGCATATGGCAATTGAGAACCTGTAGTGGTTTGAACGAGAACGGCCTTTATATGTTCATAACCTTCCAGTTCTTTCTGCCTTATGCTTGTGATCAGTTGTAACCTCTCATATACGCCTCCAGCATCATGCCTTCCTGCTGCCATAGTCCTCACAATGATGGTCATGGACTCACCCTCTGAAATGATAAGCTCCCATTAAATGCTTTTCCTTATAAGGTATGGTAGTTAAATGAGAATGGCCCTCATATTTGAATGTTTAGTCACCAGGGAATGGAACTGTTTGGGAAGGATTGGAGGTGCGGCCTTGCTTGAGAAAGTGTGTCACTGAACACGGGCTTTGAGGTTTCAAAAGCTCATGCCAGGCCCAGTATCTTTCTCTCTGCCTGCTGCCTGCAGATGTGGATGTAAAGCTCCTAGCTACTGCTCCAGCAACATGACTGTGTGCTTCCTGTCATGCCGATTATAGACTAACTCTCTAAAACTTTGCGTAAGACTCCAATTAAATGTTTTCTTTTATAAGAGTTGCCTTGGTCTTGGTGTCTCTTCACAGTGATAGAAAAGTAATTAAGACAAGCCCCATTTTTTTAAAAATAAAATTTCTTTATTGATTCATTGGGAATTTCACATCATGCACCCTAATTCTACTCACCTCCCAGTCCCCCCTTATCCTCCCCTCACCCCTGCAGCACCCCCAAAAGAAAATTAAAAACAAGACCATAGCTAGAGTTTTCCTGCCTGGCCCACAGTCAGGACAAATCTTTGTCACCCGCCAGTCCCATAGCCACTCAGACCCAACCAAGTAAACACAGAGACTTATATTATTTACAAACTGTATGGCTGTGGCAGGCTTCTTGCTAACTGTTCTTATATCTTAAATTAACCCATTTCTATAAATCTATACCTTGCCACGTGGCTCATGGCTTATCAGCATCTTCACATGCTGCTTGTCATGGCAGTGGCTGGCAGTGTCTCTCTGACTCAGCCTTCCACTTTTCAGAATTCTTCTCCTACTTGTCCCACCTATACTTCCTCCTGCCTGGCTGCTAACCAATCAGTGTTTTATTTACTAACCAATCAGAGCAACACATCTGACATACAGAACATCTCACAGCACAAGACAAACCAAAGCAAGCAAACAAACAAATAAAACCAAGAACAAAACCAAACCAAAAAAATCCCTCTTTGATTCTCCATCTTTCCCACCTTTCCTACATTTCTTCATTTGTCCTGGTGGCATTGGTGTGTCACATAGTATACCCTTTTGTCCAGTCAGCATTACTAGCAAATGTTCATTGCAGTGAGTCATTGGTCTAGTTCAAGGCCTCTGGTTTCTGGTACACCATCATCACTGGATCCTCACTGAAAGTCCTCTGGGATAGCCTGTGGCTGCCCCAGTCATGGAGATCCTGCAGTTATTTTTCCACAGGACCATTCCCCTTCTCAAGCTCCAGCAGGTCCTAGATGATGTAGATGTTGTTAGGGTGAAACCCCAATTTTTTTTTTTTTTTTTTTTTTTTATTTTACAATACTATTCAGTTCTACATAACAGCCACAGATTCCCTTGTTCTCTTCCCTCCTGCCTCCCTCCCCTTCCCCCAGCCCACCCTCCATTCCCACCTCCTCCAGATCAAGGTCTCCCCCGAGGACTGAGATTGACCTGATAGACTCAGTCCAGGCAGGTCCAGTCCTCTCCTCCCAGATTGAGCCAAGCCTCCCTGCATAAGTCCCAGGTTTCAAACAGCTAACTCATGCAATGAGCCCAGGACCTGGTACCACTGCCTAGATGCCTCCCAAACAGATCAAGCCAATCAACTGTCTCACCTATTCAGAGGGCCTGATCTAGTTGGGGGCCCCTCAGCCCTTGGTTCATAGTTCATGTGTTTCCATTCGTTTGGCCATTTGTCCCTGTGCTTTATCCAACCGTGAAAACCCCAATTATTAAACAAGCAGAAAACAAAAGATGCTGGAGTGCTCAGTACCCCAAATCATATCTCACTGGAAGGCACACAGATCTTTGTAGTAGAGGGATGAAAAAATTGTAGTAAGATCAAGAGGTGACAGCTAACTTCAAGGAAACTGTGTTTTCCAGACACAACAAGGCAGAGAACTCAGTGTTTGTGATAGCATGCACAAGATCTGCATAAATTCCATCCAGACAAAATCCCACAGGGGAGGGTAGAAATGTAGATATGTAATCTAAATCCTAGCTGAGGAGCTACTGGCATTTGATAGAAGAAGGGGAGTCAAGCACCAATGTCAAGACTAGCTTGACAACACAAACTGGACTTGATTGGGAAAGAAGAAAGAAAGGAAAAAAAGCAGTTATCTCCAAGTTGGTGGGAAAAGATGTCAGGATTGAGGGAGTATAAAGGGGAGGAGTTGAGGGGGTAAGTGCACTCAAAATACATTGTATGAAATCCTTTAGGAATTAACAAAACATATATAAATAAGGAAAACAATGGTGAGATTGAAAGAATGATAAATAGCGCTGGTTACCATGCAAAAAGATAATGAGGTACCACCATGACTACTTAGTAGTAGAGAGCTTTATTAGGAGGAAAAGTGGTGGGGGAGAAGAACCAGGTCTGGGGGAGACAGAACAGAACAGAGAGAGGGTGGGGTCTGAGTCACCGCTTTTTCAGGTGCAGGTGGGCTTACAGAGCCACGCCATGTATGCAAAGATTGAGTGGCCACGCCACACATGTGATCACCAGTGCACACTGATGATATAAGATGCAAGACCCATTGTCTAGCTCCTGAACTGCGCATGTGCGGTCATGCAACTGCAGTCGGGCAGAATCCTAAAAGTGATATTCACCTCATTTGATTTAGTGACTTATTTTCAAGTTGTTGTGATCATACCGATATGACACCAGTGCAGTGGTAGACTTTCAGAGAAACAAGACATAGTAGTAGGTCCAAGAATGGATCCACAGATGTGAAACTGATTTGAAATAAATGCTTGCTCAGCGTTCAGTTCTCGACAGAAGGAGGGTGGGGAAAGTTTTTTTTCTTAAAGGGGTATATAGTAAATTATTCTGAATTGCCACCTATCCTGCCTCTGCTGATCCTACTTGGCTCGGCGTTTGTAGCAGCTATAAACATGGAAATGAATGACTGTGGATGCATTATGCTACGATTTATTTACAAAAACAGATGGTGGGCTATGCTGATTCCTCCTATCAAAACATAAGGAAAGCAAATACAATGGATAGATGAAATTAAATACAGAACAACTTGGCTTATGAAGCTTGTTAATATAAAGCAAATGCACTGACACATGAGTGGTGTGTGATGCATATAAAAGAGGTGGAAGAGTTGACTGTGTGTAACTTATTGATAGAAAGACTGAAAGAGTAACAGAGACATGGCATCTTTGTAGCTATTATAGATGCAAGTCCTGCAACTACTGTAATATTCAATATTTAGTTTCCTTTATTTTTGTTAGTTTGAATTATGTTCTTACTCTAATACCCAGGGATTGTGTAACTCACTCTAGCCCAGGGTAGCCTTGAATCCACATCAGTCCTCCTGCCTCTACTTTCCAAGTGCTGAGATTACAGGCATGAGCCACCATGCCCAGCCATCATGGGGATGTAAATAGGCTGCTCGCTGATGACACCTAGTTTGGCCTCAGTGCTTTTATTCAAGAAGCACAGTTAGTTTAGACACTGCTTTTTAGACTAACTGTCCAAATGTGCCTGTGGAAGTCCTTCCTGGAAAGGTTAAGTGGGAATCAGTTTCTCCATCCCAGCAGGGAATTGTGTGGGGGGATCCAGCAGTGTGGGACTACCATTTTGCCTGAGTCTACGTCCTGGATATGTTAGTAGACTCAGCATATCCCACTTCTGTCTTTCTCTTTGTGTTATACTTTAATTTGATCCGTACACCTTCCATTTCCTCTGACCTGGAAGGAGGTTTTGCTAGTTGTATGTCTGGTGGCTCGTTTATGTCAAGGTGTCCTCCATATGGGAGAATGAAAAGCTTTTCCAAAGAATGCTGTTGAAGCAATGAACAAATACCTAGGACAAACAAACAAAAAACCGACAACTTGATTTACTCCCAAATTTACAGTGTACTTCAGATCAACCTCAGATGGATCACAGAGTGTAAAAAATACATTTCAAAGCTTCTAGAAAAGAACATAGGCTCATGTCTTTATGAACTCAAAGAAGGGTAAGATTTTTTGTTGTTGTTGTTAGGAGCCATGCAGCCTCGTCTCAGATCAGCATATGACTACCCGTCCAGTGGGTTTTCTCAGAGCAAAGCACCTGGGAAACAGACTCTCACTTGGCAAGGACCAGTAGTCCACAAGACAGCACAGGAATTTGCAAAATTGGTGCAGCTTGCAGGCTTGTTTCTCTCTCGTTATACTGGTGATTCTTTGGGTGGTTTTTAGTTTTACTTTGTCAGTCACACATACAATAGCTGTAGTTTTCCCTTGAAATTCTGCTCTTTCTCGAATATTTTCCCCTAAGCTTCAGCAGGGGACTAATGCTTCTAGAATCTCTTATCTGGAATTACTGACTACAACTCCTAATCATGGGAACTTTTCTGACTCAATAGAGACAGTTTAGGTACAAATGAGAAAACAACACTTGGAACATTAACCACATCTCACAGTTCTGGAAAGGAGAGTAAGGCATGCATACACAGAATAGGGAAAAAGCCTCAGGAATATACATAGTGCCAACTGTTGAGAGTAAGTTCCCTGAACACCAAGCATGGAATCATTGGTAGGATCTGGTATGCTCCGGGAGGAAAAACTACAATACAAAATGTGAGGTGGATAGGTCCATCTGTCCATCTGTACCATACATAGGAGCTTATATGGTGGAAGAAGTATGGTATAGTGAGATGGGAAAAGAGTACTTTATCAAGGTCTGCCTTTTACAGAGAGATTAAGACATGGGACCCTCTTATAGAAAAGGAAACCGTGTAACAGCATTTCTTGCAGACATGAAAGAATTTTTTAGGTTTGAATATTATACCCATGTCTATTACTTTTTAACTTTGTAATCACAAGTAGCTGCCAGCCAACGTAAGTGCTGTGAGAGCAGGATGTGTCTGGCTCAATATTTAGTTAAGCCTTCAAAAACGCTGAACTCTATGTCTAGAATAAGGTTATGCGGGGGTGGGGGTGGGTGGGGTGGGGGGGGTGGGGTGGGGTGGGGGGGAGGTGGGTGGGAAGATGTATTTCTGGAAGTATAAAGGTGAACAATGGGGGCTTTCATAATGATCATGATGTATTCCTTAAGTTGTGTATATTTCTTAAAGTAAAAAAATAATAGTCAATAATGTAGCTGTTCATGTAGCCCTGGTAAGAAAAACTCTGTTTAAGTATATACAAAGATGGCCTGAGCTACTTGGGGCCACTTAAGTGCAATCCACTTGGTGGTCAGAAGTTTTCCTGCACCAACTCCCCTTCCCCACCTCAGGTCCTGAACCCAAGCTGAGGCTGGACCCTTGCAATTTTTAAAAATTAAAAAGATTTATTTTTATTATATTTATTTATGTGTATGTGTGCCTATGTGAGCTATGTGAGTGAACCTTATGTGTGTGCTGGTGGCCATGGAAGCCAGAAGGTGATGTATCTTGACTCCTGAGCTGGGGTTACAGGAGGTTGTGAACCTTTCCACATGGGTGCTGGGAACTGAATTGCATTTCTCTAGATAAGCTGCAAGTGCTCTGAACCACTGAGCCATCTCTCTAGAGATAAAGATTCTTAAAGAGAGCAAAAATTATTAAACATAAAAGAAAAAATGAGAAATTAGATTTTTAGCAAAATCCCCAGCCATAAATTAAAAAAGCAAGTCACAGAGAGAAATATTTGTTGGTCTTTTTCTCTGTATGTCTGTGTATATGATAATTTAGGTTAAGAATATATAAAGGTGTCTACAAAGAAAAAAAATCACATAACCCCACATAAAAATAAGCAAAAGAACGGCCGCTTCACAAAATTATATATATACATTTAAAACATATACATATACATATACATTTAAAACACACACACACACAAACACATAAAGGAATGGTCAATATAAATATGGAAAATGTCCAGTATTAAGAAATGCAAATGAGAGATATTTTACACTGCACCCTAATAAACTTATCTGGGGTCAGAGACAGAACAGCCACTAGATACAAAAGCTAGAAAATAGTGGCACTCACACCTTTAATCCTAGCACTCCAGAGGTAGAAATCCCTCTAGATCTCTGTGAGTTCAAGGCCACATTGGAAACAGCCAGGCATGGTGACACACGCCTTTAATCCCAGAAAGTGAGACTTTAATCACAGGGAGTGGTGGTAGAAAGCAGAAAGGTATATAAGGTGTGAGGACCAGAAACTAGAAGCATTTGGCTGGATAAGCTTTCAGGCTTCTAGCAGCAGTTCAGCTGAGAGCCATTCGGATATGAGGACACAGAGGCTTCCAGTCTGAGGAAACAAGATCAGCTGAGAAGTTGGCCAGGTGAGGTTAACTGTGGCTTGTTCTGTCTCTCTGATCTTCCAGTTCACCCCAATACCTGGCTCAGGTTTTTGATTTTATTAATAAGACTCTTTAAGATTCATGCTACATCACACTGTCATAATTAGGTACAGTTGTCAATATGACCCTCTTGGGAAGAGGGAACCTCAATTGAGGAGCTGCCTCCACTGGTTTAACTTGTGGCCATATTTGTAGGACATTTTCTTAACTGTTAATTGATCTTGAATGGTACAAACCATGTTGGTGATGCCATCCCTAGCAAGTGGTCTGGGGTTGTTTCGAAGCAGCATTCCTCTTTGATCTCTGTTTCCATTCCTGCCTTGGTTCCTCCACTTGATGACATAAACCAAATAAACTGTCCCACAAGATGGTGTTGGCCATTGTCTTACCACAGCAACAGAGATGTGGACTAGACATACAGCCATAAAGAAGACAAAAATAAAAATATTTAAATAAAACAATATTAAATTGTGTAAAATGTGAATTTTAAGTGCTAGGTGGGTGTGAACCAAACAGACTGAGAAGATGATGAAGAGTCTTTTTTTTTTTTTTTTTTTTTTTTTGAGCTGAGGATCGAACCCAGGGCCTTGTGCTTGCTAGGCAAGTGCTCTACCACTGAGCTAAACCCCCAACCCCGATGAAGAGCTTTTTAGTGTATCAGAACGCAGTGGAAATTACTTTGGGGGATGTCTTAGCTTTGTTAGAAGAGAAATTCCAAGAGAGACTGATGTGGCCCCAGAATGAGCAGAGGTCAAGGGAACAAAAACTAAAAGGGAAAAAATCTAAACATTTCCTAGAGAGTAAGACCAGTGCATTCTTCACACATAATATGGAATTTCCCCCAATGAACAACCTTGATGGGATAGCAGAATTATTTTAAGAAGGAATAGACAAGGGGGTAGGAAGAATGGTAAGTTACAGGCTATGGGGACCAAGATGAGACCAAGAGACGATTTCCTTAATAAAAAGACATTAATGGCACAGACTTGGCTTATGAGTGACTTGAACATCCCCTCTTCCCACTTCCAGGTGGGATATAGTTCTTAGCAATTTTGGGAAGAAGGCTTGGGTATTCTGTCCAATAAAATTTACTATTCTCTATTCACTTCTCATGAAGAGATGAGAAAATACTTTATGTGCAGAAATTTATAAGCTCATGAGGTTATTTCAGCTGATACCTTTGGTATTTTGATATAAGAAAATAAAAACCTAAAGACTACTGTTAGACAGAATGTCATATAATGACTGACTCAAAAATGTCAACTTTGAACATAAATTTTATCCATAGAAATATTGTAAACAAAATGAAAATATTCATTTGGAAAAAATCTGTGATTCTATTTTGGTAAAGAGAACCATATTTTTCTCTTTCTTTCTTTCTTCCTTCCTTCCTTCCTTCCTTCCTTCCTTCCTTCCTTCCTTCCTTCCTTCCTTTCTTTCTTTCTTTTCTTTTTTTTTTTTTTCTTTCTTTCTTTCTTTCTTCATTCATTCATTTATTTTTGTTTTTATATTCCCAACTGAAGTTTCCCCTCCCCTCTTCAATTTCCTCCCTCACCCCTCACCCCATCCACTCCTTCTCCACTATTTCTCTTCAGATATAGGTACACATCCCATGGATATCAACCAGCTATGATATAAGAGACATAATGAAACTAACAGACCTTATGACTCAAATGGACCTAACAGATATCTACAGAACATTTCACTGTAACATAAAAGAATATGCCTTTTTCTCAGCATCTCATGGAACTTTCTCCAAAATTGACCATATGTAGGTCACAAAGCAAGTCTCTACAGATACAAGAAAAGTGAAATAGCCCACACACCTCAACATCAAAGATAAACATCACCTCAAAATAAAGGGTTGGAAAAAGATTTTCCAATCAGATGGACCTAACAAGCAAGCTAGTGTAGTTATCCTAGTACTTGACAAAATAGTCTTCAAACCAGAATTTATCAAGACAGATAGAGAAGGACATTTCATACTCATTAAAGAGGACAAATCCATCAGGATGATGTCTCAATTGTAAACACCTGTGCCCCAAATGCAAGGTCACCAACATTTGTAAAAGAAACATTACTAAAGGTTAAATCACACATAGAACTTTTATTGCTTCTCTTTCCATATTCATTCATGTCATGAATAGTTTTCTTTACCTGTTCTTTTTTTTTCTTGGCTTTCTTGGCATTATTTAAAGGATTTGTTGATTTTCTCTAATTTTTTGTTGTCTTTTCTTTAAGGGAGTTTATCATTTTCTCTTTAAGGACATCTATCATCTTCATAAAGTTGTTTTTAAGGTCATTTTCTTGTGCTTTAGCTTCATTGGAATATTCAGATCTTGATGTAGTAGGATAACCCTGGTGGTGCCCTATTGCCTTGGCTGTTGTTGGTTGTATTTTTACGCTGGTGTTTAGGTATCTAGGTTTGGGATGATTAGTTCTAATCCCTGATTTCTGAGTTTGTCTTTGTGAATGGATGTTTCA
Organism: Peromyscus leucopus; assembly: GCF_004664715.2. Lineage (NCBI taxonomy): Eukaryota > Metazoa > Chordata > Mammalia > Rodentia > Cricetidae > Peromyscus > Peromyscus leucopus. The sequence continues at coordinate 94,690,517 of NC_051064.1, forward strand.
TTCCTTGATTTCTGTTTTTCTCTTTGATTGTCTAGCCTTTGTGGCCTAAATTTCTGGTGGCTGGAGTGACCTCTGGTCTAGTTGGGAGTTTGTGTCTAATTTGGGAGTTGGCCTTTGGGTGGTTAGCTTGGTCTTTGTTGAAGTGGGAAGGGGGTTCCTTTGTTCTTTTGATTGGTGTGACCTGCACCTTAGCAGCTGAAATCTGTTCAAACTGGTGTGGCTTGCATCTATTCTGACTGGTATGGCTTGGCTTGTTCCTGAGTGACAGAAGTGCACTGGGTTTGGAGGCAGGGTCCAGCAGTGGGACTTGTTATGCGCTGGGACAGCATGGGTTATGGGAAGGGTCTTGCAATACAGAATCTAGAGAGTGGGGCCATTCTGTTGGCAGGCGGGCCACTCAGAGAACCATATTTTTTTTTTTAATTTGATTATAAAAAAAGGAATCCTAGCCAGGCATGGTGCCACACATCTTTAATCCTAGGACTTGGGATGCAGAAGCAGGAAGATCTCTGTGAGTTTGAGGCCAGCCTGGTTTACAGAGCAAATTTCAGGATGCCAGGACTACATAATCTAGCTAAAAACACACAAAACAAACAAACAAACAAAAAAGGAAGCCCAGATTCTATTGATAGTTTGCAAACAACTTCCAGTGGGAATCAATTGGAAATTTTTAAACTTTGTTTTTAAAAATTCCTAAGACAAGATGTCATTATATAATTCCATCTGCCCTGGAAAGCAGTGTTATTATGGAATATTATTTTAAGATATGTTCCATCCATTTATGCTGTAGAATATTGGCTTAATGATAGAATGATGTGTTGCATTCTTTTATGTTGCATTTGTTTAACTTTGTGAAACTGTGTTACTTTGATTACCTAATACACCTTATTGATCTAATAAAGAGCTGAATGGCCAATAGCTAGGCAGAAGAGGCTAGGTGGGGCTGGCAGGAGGAGAGAATAAATGGAAGGAGAAGAGGGGAGGAACAAGAAAAGGAGAAGGAGAGGAGGGCATTATGGGCCAGCCACCCAGCCACCCAGCCAGCTATGGAGTAAAACATAAAAAAAGGAATATAGAATAGAGAGAGGTAAAAGCCCAGAGGCCAAAGTTAAATGGGATAATTTAAGAATAGCTGGCTATAAATAAGCCAAGCTAAGGCTGAGCATTCATAAAAAAGAATAAGTCTCTGAGCATTTATTTGGGAGCTAGGTGGTGGGCACCCTTAAAGCAAATAGTAAAAATCCAACTACACAGTGTTGTCCTTGAGTTTTTTTATTCTATTGCCTTTCAAATGCTTGTTTTACAGGATTGTGCCACCTTGCTTGGCTTTGTGGTTGAATATGAAATGTCTGAACAGTTGGTCCCTTGCTGCTGGTGGTAGTTTGGAAAGCTGTGTAACTTTAAAGAGGGGAATAGCACTGCCCTGTAAGCTTTGTGGTTTCATAGACCAGGCTGATTTCCTATTTTCTCTGAATAAATGACTGGATACCTCATGCTTCTGCCATCATGCCTTCACCTCCTTATTGGTAACTACAGCCCATCTTAAACTGCAAGCCAAAATAAACCCCTTCTTCCTAACTTGCTTTAATTGTCAGGTATTTGATTGCAGCAATGAGAAAAATAATTAATACACCCGGTTAATTGGAGAGCTTTTTTACCTGGAGGTTGAAAAGAAAAGGGGTATGTTTAGTGCCATCTGAGTTGCCCATTATTATTTTTTTTTTTTTGCCAGAGACTGTTCTAGAACATTATTTTAAGGTGTGTTACATTTGTTTATGCTCTGAAATATTTGTTAATGATGCAAAGATGTGTTGCATGTTTTTATGTAGCATTTGTTTAACTCTGTGAGGCTGTGATACTTTGCCTGTCTAAAACACCTGGTGGTCTAATAAAAAGCTGAACAACTAATAGCAAGGCAGAAGAAAGGATAGGCAGGGCTGGCAGGCAGAGAGAATAAGTAGAAGGAGAAATCTGGGGGTGGAGAGAAAGAGCAAGAGAACAAGGAGAGGATGATGCTAGGGACCAGCCACCTAGTCACACAGCCAGCCACGGAGTAAGAGTGAAAGTAAGATATATACAAGTAAGAGAAAGATAGAAGGCCAGAGGCAAAAGACAGATAGGTTAATTTAAAGTTAAGAAAAGCTGGCAAGAAACAAGCCAAGCTAAGGCCAGGCATTTATACTTAAAAATAAGCCTCTGTGTGTTTATTTGGGAGCTGGGTGGTAGGCCCCCCAAAAGAACAAAAACAACCAACTACAAGCGATGCTGGCCTGGCAGTGGTGGTGCACACCTTTAATCCCAGCACTCAGGAGGCAGAGGCAGACAGATCTCTGTGAGTTCAAGGCAGCCTGGTCTACAAAGTAAGTTCCAGAACAGACTTCAAAGCTACACAGAGAAACCCTGTCTCAACAAAACAAAACAAAACAAAACAACAAAAGAGGAGATCTGACACTATTCTTTCATAGTACTTACATGTAATATTTTACTTGTAGACAGATTCCATGATGTCTATGTATGTGTATTATATATGTATGTAATGTATATGTATATGTTTTATGTATAAAACATTTATCTAATATCTTATACCTTTACTCTTAAAACTGTTATAACTTTACAGGGACCAAAGACTTGATCTTCACTGTTTAAAGAAATGATTTTTATCTTTCTCTTACATGGGAGATGAGCATATGTGTACATAAGGTTGTTGATAATGTGCAAACACCAATAGACAGGTAGCAAAGATCAGATATAATTAGTTGATATAAGGAAGCATGCTCTATTTTTATTAGTTAATATAAGGAAGCATGCTCTATTTTTTAACAGAGAAAAGTGAATTTAATAAGATGCTATTTCCATCTACTAAATTGGCAAAGATTCAGAGTTGTCAAACATCATGAAATATAATGCATAAGACTTTCACTTTGTGAAATACAATAGTATTATTTATGCAACTTACTCTCAAACATTTCAGGGAAAAATTATGGCTGTGTCTACAAAGAAAGGAAAAATAGGGTAAATGCAACTACATGTTAACATTCAGAAAATCTGATAAGAAATCTTGGAGAATTCTTTGAATTGTGTCTTTTCCATCACTATTAATTACAAAAACATATATTCTTCAAAAAATAAAAAGAAAATATGGTAATAGAAATAGATACAGTGAAGCTGGTGGCCATGTCAGAGGAGCAGCAGGTGGCAATTGAAGTTTGAGGTGTCAGCCCACCAGGAGGAAAATCCCTGATGGGTGAATCTCAGACAGGCAAGGCCTTGAGACGACAGACTCCAGAATGTCTTTTGCTTCGGCTGTGCCTTTACATGTTTGCCTCTGCTATCTTTCTCTGGTATCTGGCATGGTGTGAATTGGTGTGGTGAGATACCCACTGACTGTAATGTAGTGTATTTATCTTATGGAAACATCCCATTCTACTGGGCATTTTTACCTGTGGATTATTATGAAGATGATTTCTTCCTAAGCTGGACTGTCCAATTGATAATAATAATGTTAGTTTAAATAGAGTTTTGATGATTAGAAATAAGTATAAGGAAGTGTTACACAGTTAGGACCTAGGGTTTTCACCTAAGGAACTGCAGGGATCACAGTTCAGGTTAATGATTAAGGAGAACAATTGAGTCCCAGGAGCCAGGCTGGCTTGAATTCTTTTAACCTTAATGTTGGGAGACATGTTCACAGGTTTCAGAGTGCATCATAGATGAAACAAACCTTTGAAAATAACTTAAGGTTAAACTAAGATGTTTTTGTCAAATACCTTTGAGGTAAAAAGAAGATAATCTAAAGTTTTAGAAAGGTACATAGTTGAGTGAAGAACTCTTTAAGGTCAGGGAATAAGAACAAAGCAGCCCAATGTAGCTGAAGTTTTCTCCAGTGCTCGCTTGGCACCAAGGATATCCCCAAGTGCTGTGTATATTGCTCTTTATGCTGTGAATGTGTTGCTCTGATTGGTTAATAAATAAAGTGCTGATTGGTTAGTAGCCAGGCAGGAAGTATAGGCAAGACAGAGAGGAGAATTCTGGGAACAGGAAGGCTGAGTCAGGAGTCGCCAGCCAGACAGAGGAAGCAAGAGGTGAAGGCAGAACTGGGAAAAGGTACCAAGCCATGTGGCTAAACATAAATAAGAATTATGGGTTAATTTAAGATGTAAGCTCTAGCTAACAAGAAGTCTGAAACATCAGGCCATACAGTTTTAATTAATATAAGCCTCTGTGCATTTATTTGGGTCTGAGTGGCTGCAGGCCCAGGCGGGACTGGAGAAAAACCCAGCTACAGCCCAATTATCATTAGTTGATGTGCCTTTCTTGCTAGGATTGGTGATGACCAAAGGTGATCATTAATTCCTTATACCCATTTCTGCCCTCAGTCTCCTGATACAAGAAACCATTGGTGAGTGGGTATGTACCCTAAAGATATAAAGTAGAGCTGACTGATTCTTTTTCATATAAAACAGTTTAGATTTGTGATTCTTTTAAGATTTCTTATAAGATTACCTTTTAAGATAAGTAATAAAGAGACTGGTCCTGTCTTTATAACTTCTAAACACATCCTGCCAGTAGAAGAATATCTTGCTTGCTTACACGGTTAATCTATAACAAGTTGCTTGGGTATGAATGTATGTTGGTTCTTGGAATAATTTGTTTTTTACCTGTAATACATAAAGTGTTTAGTCATGTAAGAGATGTAAAAAACATGCTGTGTTTTACTTATATTCATTGTAATAATTCACTTGAAAAACAGAATGTATCCACATTGTAATTTTTATATTGCCTGAAAGATTTTGCTGGAGTATATAAGCTGTCAGGGAAAGAATAAAGATAGAGTTAAAATGAATTTGGAGGAAAACTTGAAAAATGAGAGCATTAGAAGGAATTAGAAGGAAAACATCAAGAATAAAGATAGAGTTAGAAGGAAAACTAAAGATGAGAGAAGGAAATCACCAGGAAAATAAAGAATAGAGAGTGCAAAAGAAGAATAAAGAAACAGTCTGAAGGAAACCATCAAGAGAGTGTGTGTCCTTTTCCCTTACCCCCTCAGATAAAAAAGTCATAGTCTATGCCAACTCCATGGATTCCCTTTGAGTTCTATGCTGCTGGAGGTTGCCCCCCCGCCCCGCCCCCAGGCAGCATTACACTGGGAACATAATTAAAATATGTGGGAAGGTACTATGAAAGAAATTGAATATTGATGTTGTAGCCAATCCTACATATTCTGAGTAAGAGAAGTTAATGAACCTTCATGAAAAACATTGTCTTGAGCAATGTACATTCCATGTTGTTTTGTATGGTTCAATTCTGAAAATTGTTCTTAATAATATAACAAGGTATACCAAAAACTTAATGTATCACATTTATTAAATCAAGTATTATTTATTTGTAAGGCTAAAAACTAAGGATGCTAAATATCTTTTAGTAATCAGAGTCATATCTAAATTGATAGAGTTTTATGACTGGGTATATTAAGAAGTGATCAAGATATTATTGGACATATGCTAACATATACTTACTTGATACCATGATCTAACTATTCTAGGTTCATTTAATTTTCATGTTTCCTTAAATTGTCATTCATGAATAGTTTGACATGAGAGATATTATGAGACACTGAAGTGTAAAGTTCAGGATATACAGCTATACAAGTAATTAGATCTGGTTTTTAAAAATCTGTGGAAATATTGCTTCCCCACACTCGTGCATATAGAAGCAGTACTAAGTGGACTTAGTGGGTTAAAAAAGGTACATAGAATTGGAAAGGGTGGACATAATATGGAGTGAGGCATTAAGTACACTATATGTATAAAATTCTAAAGTAATATTTTTTTAAAAAAATCTAAGTAATAGACTGGAAGGAAAATTGCCAAAAGGGTAGTTAAGATTGTTTTTATATGTTAAGATGCCAGATGTATTTTATTTCTGTATTATTCTCTATTTTATAATTTTGGGTAATAATTATATGCTAAATTTATAATGAAAATGATAAAATGTTTAAAAGAAAAAGCCATAGCAGAAGTGATTTCAGCTCAACTCTATATATGACTTCATTTAAAATATCATAAAATTAAAAATATTGTTATAAGTATCATCAGGTTAATTAAGAAAAATGCAAGTAGGGTTCATAGTTAATTCAAATTGATTTCTTAGAACATAAAATTATTAGATTTTTATGGCAACAGCAACATACATTATAAAATCTGTCAGATGACAGTTGATGTCTGGAGAAAGCTTAAAGAGAGATAGAATTTCCCTAACTATCTACTTTGTATTGTAGCTCATGTGAATACTTAATTCAACAGTCTTGCTTCTGGCAAAAGAAGACAAAGTAAAGTTGACTCATCACGTAGTCCTGAAAAATCATGTCCTTTGGAATAGGATTTTAAAGAGGAATACATTTTTTAAAAGACATTTTAGTTAGCAATGTATATTTTACAGATTTTCATTTTATAAAAAAATACATTTGCTATTAATACATTGGCTGTTAGATGGGCATTAACATTAGATGTGAATAAGAATTTGTCAATGGTGCACCTGCAGTCGTGTTGACTTTTACAACAATGAAGATGTTGGAAAGACTATTCCAAGAACCTCAGACCTTGAGGCTGAGGCTGTGTGCAGCTGGAACAGAATTATGTGTCAGGAAACAGCAGGAAGGCGTGGCTGGAATCTCAAGGGAAGCTCTAACAGCTTCCCTGCCCTTCCCATGCAGGAAAGTCAACCTGCTGGACTTGAGGGCCAAGAGAAGTTCTAATAACTTCCTTGCCCTTCCCATGTGGGGAAAGTCCACCTGCTGGACTGGAGGGTCAAGGGAAGTTCTAGTAACTTCCCTGTCCTTCCCATGTGGGAAAGTCAACCTGCTGGACTTGAGGGTCCCTCGAGAGTGGTCACAGCTGCTTTGAACAAGATGTTACTGGCTGTTATGCTCTTTGGACAGTGTTCAACAACACCATCTCCTGCACAAATTCTCAGGACATTTCGACTAACTTTTGTTGCATAAGAATAAAACTAAAGGTGGAGACATGTCAATAAATATGAAAATCTAGGATGACTATAAGATTGAACTGATCTTTTAAAGTTAATGAATTTATAAGACACACATATCTTCTTCCAAAGCTTCCTTCAAGTAAAACTTGAAACCAGCTGATTTTTCATGTATGGCACCTATATAACATGCTGAGGAAGAAATATTAAAAATCTTAAAGGTAAAATAATTTATTTCAGAAATGGGAAGGAGAAAATAATCACTGAAGGTATAATAGGCCCAAAGGAAGCAAACCTGAAGAGGAGAGATGTCAGTGTCATTTTGAAGAGATTAAAATAAAAATCATGTGTAATTATCTTGTCAGTTCTCATCCTCTGAAATATTAAAAGCTTGATAGGTTTATGACAATATTTATATCACTTACAATGTATTTTTTAATTTTGGCTCATATACTTTAGTAAAAGAAATGATTTTCTCCTCTCAGTAGTTAAAAACCAACTTTATGTGCCAGCTCTAATGTGCCCTCAAGTATTTCACATTTAAGGGAAGAGAATGTGGAACCATCTTATGTTTAATATAACTAACCTTTTAAGATGAAGGCATAAAACTTGCTGTTTTTCCCTTTTCTTAGCAATTCAATTCTACAGGTTCATGAGAGTAAATTCTAGAATATGTAAGAGACTGCAAAAATGATGCATTCCAGCATCTTTACCCTCCAGATGAAAAATTTAGGATCCTGAAAGACCAAATTCCTACAGTCTTCTCTTTTAAAAATATACTAATTTAAATATAACTACATCATTTCCCCCATTTCGTTTCCTCCCTCTAATGCTTCCCATGGCCCCTCCCTCTAACCCCTCACTTCCCACTCACTCCACCCTTTCAAATCCTTGGCCTCCTTTTCTTTGGTTATTATTGTTATAGACAAGCACACATATATAAATGCATACATATATAAATACAAGCTGCTGAGTCTGTTTACTGTTGCTTTTATGTTTTTCAGGGTTGATGATTTGGTACTGGATTATCTATGGATGGGGCTCTATGAGATTGTTCCTTCCATGCTGACATATCTATTGAATTGGTATTGTCCTTTTTTCAGGTCTTGTTCAGGCAGCCATCCTGCTGAGGTGTCATGGATGTAGTTTTCCTGTCACTTCTAGGAGACAGACTTTCAGAGCAGACTTCTTGATCCTCTGGTTTTTACAATCTTTCTGTCCTCTGTTCTGTGATCCTTAAGTACAGGAGTTGTGTTGTAGATATATCAGCTGAGGCTAAGCACTCCACAATTAGTTGATCGTTGTGTTTGGACCATTTGTGGTTTTCTGTTACGGTATTTGCTGCAAAGAGAATTTAATGAGGGGTGAGAGCTACATTTATATGTGGATATAAGGATAAGTTTTACTATTCTTTTGGATTAAAAAACTTTACTATAAAAATCTTGCAAATAAATAATACTAGTACATACCAAAATTAAACAGATCCATACTCTATACAACTCAATGAACTTCTATACAGTTAGAGTAAGAATTTAGAACAGAAACTGTGGGGCTTCACATTAAATTTTATACTTTCAGTATCAAATATATTTTATGAACTTATCCAGTGCCAAAAATTCATGACAGATTAGATTTACATATTCCTTCATAACTTGTGTCCATTATTGCATTAGAATGCAGTTAGGAATTATGCAGGTATAGCAAAGTGCTTGGCAGTTGGTTCTCTTCTAAGATACATTTTCTTTTTTTCTTTTTTCTTTTCTTTTTTCTTTTTTTCTTTCTTTTTTTTTTTTTGGTTTTTCGAGACAGGGTTTCTCTGTGTAGCTTTGCGCCTTTCCTGGAACTCACTTGGTAGCCCAGGCTGACCTTGAACTCACAGAGATCCGCCTGGCTCTGCCTCCCGAGTGCAGATACATTTTCTTCATAAATCAGGAACTTGGCTATACTTCAAGTACCAGGGATGATTTCTCTCTTTCTGAGTAGGCCTGAAATCCAAACAGACAGCTGTTGGTTACTGCCAAGATATGAGTGCCACTATTGCACCTTTTGGGATATCTTGCCATGCTGGTCATTGTTATGATTCACAGGCATCACAGCTCAGTAGTACTATTGATTTCTCCCCATGCACCCCCCACCCCGCCCCTTACTCAGCATCTTCTAATATTATGAAAGCTAGATCTCAGGGAGGAGACTTTTAGGGAAGATCTAAGCCTTATGTCTTAAGTGTGTGAATTCTTCAGGAATAGGGACTTAATCTCTGGCCTGAAACCAAGGGCAATGGCAATAGCTTATATTGTTTTGGAAATCTCTTGGACTACCTTGATCAACAACATGAAAGGATATTTCTCATGACTGGTACTGAGGTTTTTATTAGATAGTCTATGTCTCTTGGTGGGAAACATTGTCAGACCAAGTTGCATAACTTCATTTAACATTATATATATATGTATATATATATATGCATATATATATAATGTTATAAAATATAAATATATAATTTTAGGTATGAAATCATACTATTTTTCATTTACAGTCTTCTCTTAACAATGGAATGTCTTCAAGAACAGTCAAGTCTTCATGTGAAGGGATTCACATCACCTCTATTATGCACTTTCTTTCCATAGTTTCTCTTTCTTGAGAAAATGGATTCTGTCCTGAAAACAGATACTGGAGATTAGAAAAAAAGTATGTGGAACCCATATTTTGTAGTTTTAAATGAGATACTTTTTGCATACTCCTCTTGGTATAAATATCAATAGCTCCTTCTTACATGATCACAACTCTGCCCATCCTGATCTGGAACCTCTGAATATTGAGTGATGCATTTGACTGCACCATCCTGATAGACTAAGTGGAGAGAAAATAGAATGAGGTGGAATAGATGTTCCTTTTTCTTACATTCTTTCAGCTAAGCCAGAAGACTTATTAGAATTGAATAAAATTAGAGCTGAAATACTCTATCTCTTTAATTTTATATCCCTTGGACAATGTGTATTCACTTGACAGATGGGTTAATCATTTACAGGCATCATTTACATTGATGTTGTTCAAGGACACTAACGGGACAGACACATGCTGCATAACTCAATACAATTTACTGTTTTGTCACCTCTTATCTTCCCCTATAAAAACACAAGACTTGGAAAGAAACTGAAGAAGGAAGAAGGAAAAATATCATGAAATGGCTTTCTGGGAAGTTCTAACTGTGTTGGAAAGGTCACAGGCATGCCAATTATTGGCAAATGTGTGTGATCTTCTTAATTCCAACACCTATACATTGAGTAAAATTGCTCTTTAAAAGACACTTATATCATTATAACATTGAGTAACAATAAAATCAACAATGGGTTTTAAAAGGAAAAGCTTAAGTTTATAAAATTTTCATCTTGGAATTTCGGTAGCATTTTGAACAAATCCCATCTTATGTAATTGGCATGCCAAATGTTTGTATTTTCGAGATGCGGTCATATGCAATAGTAGGCATTAACTTGAGGTTTCATGGTGGTCATGGAAATGAGTCGTAGCTTCTGAGTTGATTAAACTTAAGCTTGTATTTTGACAGACAAATGGATATAAATTCACCCTACATGAATAGAGTGAAGTTCTCATGTTACTGAAGTGAAAAGAATGTACTTAAAGAAAATCTGTCTAATTTACACATATCACATTTTACACGTACTTAATATATGCCCCAAATCCACCAATCCTGGAAGAACAAAAAAAAGTGCATGTAACTTATACATTGTCAGAACATATCTGGACTTATCAGTCAATCCCATTGTCTTCTTTTACCCAAACCCACTGTTATTGGAGGAATAATAATGAACTGGCCACTGTTTCCTGAATAAGATAATTATGGAAAAATTAAATTTATTGTTACTTGTGTCTCCCCTGGGAATAATAACTTTAGTTCCCAACTAAAGTGAATTAGTACTTGGTACCATGTCTTACTGTTACATATGGGTGAGGGAATGAGGGAAGTGGAAAGCATTGGCTTTCATAAAATCATAAAAGTAAAACATTACAATATGTTAAAAAAAGGAGTTGTTTGAAAGGGAAAACAGCAGCAGCTGCAGAAACTTCCTGTTCACCAAAGCTGACAATCGGTAGGAGATATTGGCATCAGTACGTACAATGATTTCTTCTACTGAATGATGAATCTGTTCTCCCAACTAGGAAGGCTTATACCAAGGTGTTTGAGGGTGAGGGGAATGGGGAAGACAAAAGCACTCATCCTGAATCTATTAGCTATAATGAACAGGTACTAAGGAGCAGACACTGCCACACAACATAAATTACAATCTAAATGAGATATTCGTATTTACATAAGCAGTTCCTCAGGCACTCTAAGCTAAGTTCATGGGAAGAAAGTCTTCGAAATGCCACTCATACCACCAGGGATAATTGCAGGACTAGACGCATCCATGCCATTGCTGGGGAACTATGTGATAGGGTTTTAATTTCAGTTTGACTTACATGCTGCTGTCATATCATGGGGACTGCAGTCGCAATTTTGCAGTATGGTTTTTCTTGGCTTATTTTAGAACCACAGAAAGAGTAAGCTTGCAAATCTTTTAATAAGGCAATTACATTCAGACAAAGATTAGATCTCAGAAGCACAATAGGTTTTTGCTATAGTATTCAGTATCTTTTTGATACTCCACTGTCACTAGACAAAGCTGTGAATAGTTATGTGACAAGTCTATTCAGAAGACAACAATGAGGGTCTCCTTAATTGTGTTCACTTGTGTGCCACACAAACCCTCACTTAATTTTTTTTGCCTGTTTTGAAAAATCAAAAAGAAAATACCATTTAGAGTCACAAAAAACAGTGTTGAATCTATCTTTGAAATCTGCATTTTGTATCTGTAAAATGAAATGTTGAGATATTCAATCATTTAATTTTTTTATTTGGTAAAAATATCTTGTGATTCATAATGTCAGTCAAAATATATAAATAAATTACTTGGTATGAACAAGAACAAATTTTGTAAGAATCTAAACTTGTTTTAAAGAATCTGCCTTGGGTGAGGGGTCTTGAGTTTGGAAAACTCACATGTTGAGTTCTAACGTTGCCAATCAAAAGGAACTGGGCAATTAGTTGTCTTCTATTTTTCAACTTAAATTTTCTTAAAATAATTACAATAGAAATATAAGAGTATGGTCAATTTTAGAAAGTCTAATTTTACATGATTATGTTAGCTTTTGGAGAAAGAAAATCATGTTCTTTTGATTTAGCATTTTGTTAGTTTAATAAATTAATATTCATGAGTTAATTCTTAGAAATCAAGTACAGTGGCACTAAGACATAAGTTACTGCATTTGAAATGAATGTGCCTACAGGGAAAATCATACTTCACGAGTAATCCAAGTAGGCCAAATAAAGTCTGAGCTTTAATCTTTTTGTGTCGGAAGATTTTGAAATCAAATCTAGGGCTGTATGCAGGTGAGGCAAGTCACCCAGCCTGGGTTCTACTCTTGATTTACTAACTAATGTTTTTTCACGATAGTTTCATTTAATCTCTTGGCTTCTGTTACTTCATGATAAAAACAGAATAAATACCTGATGTGAGGATGAACTAGAAAACAGGAGAAAATTTCTAAATTTGTGAAAGCAGCCCACAAATTTTCTGTTCAAACACAGAAGCTCCAGGAAGTTTATAGAAGCAAATGTGGCAGAATCATCTGCTAAATCACGGTAAGGGTAGGATGTCACTAAGACTTTATACCAATAGCCAACCCCAGAAAGTTTTGCAGCTGTAAATTGAATACATGGTCCTCAAAATAAACCTTTAAATGTTTATTTGTTTTGCCTGAATGTATGTCTGTGCACCTCTAGTATGCATGGTGCCTGTGGAGGCCAGAAGAGGGTATTAGATTCTCTGGAATCGGAGAGTTCCAGATGGTTGTGAGTTGCCACGTGGATGTGGGGAATCAAACCCAGGTCCTTTGGAAGAGCAGCAAGTATTCTTAACTGCTGAGCTGTCTCTCCAGCCTCTGAATTTACGAAGTTCTAATGAGTCAGTGAGTTTGTCAAAACCACACAAGAGACGCTTTGTTTTGAGAACTTCAGCTTACAGTTCCCCTATTAGCCATCACATTTTGTGCACAGAGAAGCCAAATAGTTTGTGTTGTAGTTCTAGAGAGTGTAATTCCTAGCGTCTGATAGAGATGAAGCTGACTAGGCAGGGCAACAGTCTTCAGGAGTGTGAAGTAGTTATTAAAGCTATTAAGAAAGCAGCCTCTGGATTGTACTGACATTCTTTATTTTTCTTTCATTTTCTTTATTAAGAAATTTTCTACTCACTCCAGATAGTATCCGCAGATCCCCCCCTCCTTCCTCCTCCCACCTCCAGCCCTCTTTCCCAAGTCACCCCACATCCCCACATCCCCTAAATCAAGGTCTCCTATGGGGAGTCAGCAGAGCCCAGCACACTGAGCCTAGGCAGGTCCAAGCCCCTTCCCACTGCACCAAGGCTGTGCAAGGTGTCACACCACAGGCACCGGGTTCCAGAAGCCTGCCCATAGACCAGGGACAGATCCTGATCCACCTGCCTGGGTGCCCCACAAACAGTTCAAGCCAAACAAACATAGTATGTACTCACTCATAAGTGGATACTAAATGTGACGGAAGAGATGGACAGACTGCAACCCACAACTCCAGAGAGTCTAGCTAACAGGAAAAGACCCTAGGAGGGACACATGAATGACCCTGTGAAGAAGTGGATGAGATCTACATGAGTGGACTGGGTGTTGGGGGGTGGCAGAGGGTGAGGAGTGGGGGATGAGAACTTAGGGAAATGGGAAGGTCAAGCTGCAACAGGGACAGAGTGGGAGGGCAGGGAGGAAGATACCATGTTAGATGAGGACATCATGGGAATAAGAAGAGGCAGGGTGCTGGGGAGGCTCTCAGGAATCCACAAGGTTGACCCCACCTTGGTCTGCTGGCAGTGGTCCAGAGGGTGCCTGGACTGGTCTACTCTAGTGACCAGCCTAGCAAATAACCTAGCTGTCATCACAGAGCCTTTGTCCAGTGACTGATGGAGGCAAATACAGAGAGATCCATGGCCAGGCACCAGGCTGAGCTCTGGGAATCCAATTGATGAGAGAGAGGAGAGATAGTGTAGGCGAGGGACTTTGAGATCATGATGGGAGGACATGCAGGGATGACGGTCTACACTAGTGGAAGCCCATGAACTGTGGACTGGTGGCTGTGGAGCCTCCATGTACTGACATTCTTAGTGATCATATTCAGCCTTTTTTTCTATCCTCTGTATTGATATGCCATATACACATAGCATATAATAGAAGTCTTATCATCAAAGATAAGACAACCAAGAACATAGTATGTCTTCAAGAAATAACTAGCAGATGAGGAAAACATATTTTAACCACTATCACCACTAATGAAAGTCATCCTCTTTAACCAGACTGACTATATTTCCAGAGTGTCTAGAGTCATTTGTATCCTATGAAATATTTTATTTGATATTTTGGACTTTTGAAATAATTTATTATTGCCTTAATTTTTCTTCTAGATAGTTTGATTTAATAACCATAACCACATGTAGAGTGACTAGTTCTAATTTTAGGAAAGACTGGATTTTTCTTAATCAATTTTTTTATATTGAAAATAGGTTCTTCTCTCATACAATACATTCCGACTACAGCTTCCTCTCCATCCTCCACCCTTCTCCCCAGATCCACTCTTCCTCCCTTTCCTCTTTAGAAAATAGTAGGCCTCCAAGAGATGATCTCAAACAGGACAAAACAAGGTACAATAAGACAAGACAACAGCCTTCATATTGAGGCTGGACAATGCAACTCAACAGGGGGAAAAGAGTCCCAAGATCAGGCAAAAAAGTCAGAGATACCCCTACTCCCACTGGTAGGGGTCCCACAAAAACACCAAGGTAACAGACAAAGTAAGGAGAGGATCTGGTTCAGACCCATGCAGGCCCCATGCTTGTTCAGTTTCTATGAGCTCATGTGAACCCTGCTTGGTTGATTTGGTGGGCCATGTTCTTCTGATATCCTCCATCCCTCTGCCTCCTATAATCTTTCCTACTCCTCTTTCACAGGGTTCCTCAATCTCCATTGGAGATCCCCAATTTAGACTCTCTGTTTGTACAACGTCTGGCTGTGGGTCTCTGCATCCATTTCCATCTACTGCTGGAGGAAGCCTCTCTGATGATGACTGGACAAGGCATTAATCTATCAGTATAGCAGAATATCATTAGAAATAATTTTCACTTTTTTTTTTTTTCAAATCCTGTTTAATTTACCCTAGATCTCTGGGTTATCCAGTCTCTAATTCCTGGCCATTAAGAAATGTCTGGCATGAGCTTCCTCTCAGTGGTAGGCTTCAAGTTAAACCAAACATTGGTTGGCCACTCCCACATGTTCTGTGACACCATTGCCCCAGCACATTTTGTAGGCAGGACAGATTGTAGGCCATCAGTCTTGTAGATATTAACTGTATGTAAATGATAATCAAGCTACAATCCACAGACCCAGAAAGGTTAGGTAAAGAGGAGGACTCTAGGGGTGACCAATTGACCTTCCTGGGAAGAAGAAACAATAAATTTTGGGGGTCGACTGGGGGTGGAGGTGGTGGGAGCCAGAGAGATCAGGTGATTGAAAGGTGGAGAGAGAATGTGCTGGGAGGGACTGCTGGGATTGGGAAGCTCTGTGTGTGTGTGTGTGTGTGTGTGTGTGTGTGTGTGTGTGTGTGAACCTAGTGCAGTGGAAACTTCCTAGAATCTATGAGGGCGACCCCTAGTGAAGACCCTGGAGGATAGGGTGTCTGAACTGGCTATCTTTTGTAACCAGGCAAGGCTTCCAAGGCTTCCAGTGGTGGCACTGGATTGCATTCGGTGAGTTGCTGCTTGAGGGAATCTCTTGAAGATCCCTAAGCAACCCAGGCTAATGCTATAATAGAAGAAGGCCACTTTCTGAAAACTGACAGTGGGGTCCTATTGTCAAGGACAACATCTTCACAGCTCACTGAATGTAGAGAGGTTAAGCTGGTGCCTTCATTAAGACTTCACGCCTATGTTCTAGTCTCTTTAGCACAGGAAGATACTCGGCAGGCTATGGAAAGAAATATTGCATTTTAATGTTAAAATTATTGTAACTGTTATTTGTGGATAATAATTTTATTTGTCTTATTATCTTTGTATTACAACAACTTCCCGTTTGGAGAAATGAATGGAAAATCACATTTGGGAAGAAATCAGATTAACAATATAATATCATTTTAAGTTCTCTTGTAACAGCATTGTTCTTTCCCTGTATGGCAAATATTATTAGTATGGTGGCACAATCAAGACGCCATAATTGACTCTATAATTGATTTTATAAATTTTATAGACATAATAAAATCTTATTTCTTAAAAAACAAATAATTATTATTGTATGCATGTGTGTGCAAGTGGGAGTCTTGATTAAAGGGGGGCCATGAGTGCCACAGAGTGTGTGAAGGTCAATGTGTGAAGGTCAAAGGACAACTTTGTGGAATTGGTCCTCTCCTTCCATGTTTATGTGGGTTCCAAAGATTGAACTCAGGCCCACAGGCTAGTATCCTTACTCACTGAGGTCACCTTGCTAGTCCCAAAGTCTCATGTTTTAATTTTAGTATCAGGAAAGAAAAAGGAATTCCATAAAATTCCTTTTGTAATATAGGCCATCTACTTCTCCCTGGCAAAACTGAGTATTATTTAGTATTTCTTTAATCTTGACTAAAAAATGTACCATAGGATACTTGGAAGACCTGTTTCATCAGGACAAACAGACTCAGTGCTAAGTTTAAAAGCCTTTTTTTTTCTGAATGTCATTTTGTCTTTTTTTTTTTTTTTTTTTTTTTTTTTTTTTCGAACAGTTTCTCTTGTACTTTCGTTTCTGATATTGTCCCTCCTCACTCCAAATCTGCCTGCTCTCTGATCTATTAAGGTGCCACACACTCCCAATCCTTTTTATAAGGTGAGCCTCCCTCTCTCCCTCCCTCCCTGCCTCCCTCCCTCCCTCCCTCCCTTACTTTCTTTCATTGTTTTATAGTTCCTAGTTTAGTACCTACACCCAGAGAGGTCTTGCTTTGGCTATAGGCTTTGTTTGATTTTTCTAACAACAACAACAATAGCAACATGAATGTTATTGCTGTTAGAGACTGATGGTTTTCTGTAATTTGGATAGTAAGATTCAACTCCAAATCATGACCATCCCTAACAAGAGCTAATAGAATCAGTTACTCCAAGGAAAACAGAAATCTGAGTATTCCACAGGGCTTCAGAGAACCTGTTATTTTTTGTATCTTAACTTTAAAAATTTTAAAGGCTACAAAGGAATCGAACTAATTTGACCAAGTTAAGGCTTTTCCCCTTTTCTTAGTAGATTTTAGAACACAGGATATCCCCCCAAATGGAGTTTGCTTTGGAAGATTTAAAATAGGTCTTTGTCAATCTAAAAACTGGATTAATTTTCTAAATGAAACTAAATACCGAGAGAAACTGATGAATAATTTGAAGTATTTTTAACCATAAAGGCTAGGTTCAAGTGAAGTAGGAGTGCAGGGTATGCAAACAAGATTCATGAGAAGACACAACCATCCTCATTTGTAGTTTATCATACAATCCTCATTAATACTTAAATCAGAATTATTACTCTCATTAGGAAGATATACTAAGGAAAATTCCAAATACTTCAGAAAATTAAAAAAAATTCTAAGCACAAAAGGGCATATGAAATGTATTACAAAGGAATGAGAGCTAATAGAAATGATAATATGATGCCAAAGGTGTTGGGGCACTCACTTTTCAGGGACAGCTGAAGATGATTGTCACCCATCTTTTCTGAAGCTCAAGTGGTAGTGTCTTCAAAAGTTGACGCATGGAGGATGGACAGAGGCATCTGTCTGCTGTCTTTTCTAATTGATGGAATGACCTGCCTTAGCATTTGCTTGTTTAATTCTTTGTTTCCTTATTCTTCACTGAGGAAAGACCCCATAACCAGCTCTGAATTTTCATTGTCAATTAAAAAAAAATCCCTTATAGTAATGTGTCATGTTTCCTTTTAGTAGAGATGACCCATACAGTTCTTTGCATCTTTTCATTGGATGCTCAGGAATTATTTTATAAGGGATATTTGATGTTTTCCAAGTGGGATAGATTTAAAAGAACAAATACATTGTAATATCTTTGGCCAAGGGAGACAAAGGTTATTGTCAATTGTGAAAATTAATTTCTACTGATATTTGTTTATCTAATCAGCAATCTAGAGAATAGAAAATTCATTATAGGCACAATGAAAAATCTGTACAGTAGCTCAGATATTCCAAATAGATTAAAATACCCCTTCAGTAAAGTAAGTTTCACAACCACTATGTAATTTAGCAGGGTCCCAAGTAGGAATAATTATTTTCAATGGAATTCCTACTACTGCTAAGGTGGTGGCTTTTTAACAATGAGAGACTTCAAAACAGTGGGGAAACATACAAATGTAGCATTTTACAACATATTCACATCTTCTTGATGGAGGTCTACCTATCAAACCTCCGCATAAGGTTTCAAGTGACCCACCTAGCAAAGGGATATAACTTTAAATCCTGTTCTGCAAGCTTTGTTTTTTACTTTGCTTTTGTGAATTTAAAACATTTTTCTGGAACTACCCAGGCCCAGAACCAGGTTTAAGTGTTGGCCAACTCCAACAACCACCCCATCTGTGATCTGCTGGAGCACAGGTAGGTGTGTGTGTGTGTGTGTGTGTGTGTGTGTGTGTGTGTGTGTGTGTGTGTAGTATCTATAGTGTAGCAGAGACCAGGGGCCTTGAACCAAACCAATAATTCTTTGAGATGAATGTCTGAATGTACAGATAAATGGATAAAGGGGCTTACTTCGTACTTACTGTGTCACACTGCAGCTTCCATGGTAAGACTTTCCCTTTCTTCCTTTTTTTTGTTTTTCTTTTTTTTCCAGAAATTTTATTTTAATTTAATTTTTAAGTGGGGGATGGGAGGTTGCAAAGGCAGAGGGTGGCTGTGAGGGGATGGAAGATGGATGGGATAGGGATATATGAAAAAAACATCCTGTTGGAAGTAGAAAGTTAGATTTTCTGTCTTTTAGTGTATTTAATCTTAACCCAAGGACTTTATAATAGCTTTTAATTATAGTGAACTTGATCATGCATACATTTCTTGTAAGTTTTCTCTTTCACAAGCCTTCTTATTACACACTTTAGCTTTCTTGTCTTGTACTTACCTGTTTGTTTCTATTTCAGAGTAATTCTTTTCTTTAAAAAATCATTTTCTTGGGAGCTGGAGAGATGGTTTATGGATTAAGAGCACTTGGCTGCTATTCCAAAGGAGCCGAGTTCAATTCCCAGCACCCACATGGCAGCTCACAACTATCAGTAAACTCCAGTTCCAGGATCCAACATTCTTACATAGACATACGTGCAGGCAAAATACCAATGCACTTAAAAATAAAATGAAAAAAATTAAAATTTTTTTTCTTTTTCTTCTCTTCTCTTCTTTTCTGTGTATGAGTGTTTGCCTGCATGTGTGTCTGTGTACCAAATGCATGTGGGGTGCCCACAGAGGACAGGCCAGGGCATCAGGTCCCCTAGAAATGAAATTATAGTTGGCTCTGAGTGCTAGAATTTGAACACAGGTCCTCTGGAAGAACATCATGTGCTTTTGATGCTCTGAGCCATCTCTCCAGTTTTTTATTCTTTTAAATTCTTAAATTTTATGAAAAAATTAATTTATAGTCTAAAGTTTTTCCTTATCAAAAATTCCTTTTACTTTAACCATTTTTCAAGAAAATCTAGTCCATATTTGTACCTTTTTATATCTCTTCCTTTTTAAAAAAAATATTATTTATATATATTATATATGTAAATACATATACTATCTTTCTTATATTTGATGGTTCCTGTGTCCTTACTTTTCCTTTATACAATTTCTGAACTTAGACAAATCTTTTTGTGTATATGCATGTATGAATATGCATATATGATGTTTGTGCATGAATGTGTGTTTGTATGTGCATGAGTAGGGAGGCCAGACATTGAGGTCAGGTGTCTTCCTCAATCACTCTCTGCTGTGTTTACTAAGGCAGGACCTCTCACTGAACTCCTACACCTGCAGCTCTCTGAGTGAGTCTAGCTGATTTGTTTGCCTGAGGGATTCTAAGTGCTAGGGTTACAGGCAGACTGATCCAGACTCTGGTCCCCATGCTTGCGTGAAAAGTGCCTTATCTGTTGAGTCATCTCTCCAGCCCAACAGAAACTTTTTTTTTTAAGCGAAATAAAATTACTTCATATTTGGATGAAAGCTCAGGAACCCGTGTCTGAAGATTCAGTAAATTTTATTAATGGCCACAGAGATATTTCTGTTTTTTCTTTACTCACAAATTTAAACGAATTACTTGTTTTAGATTTAAATTTGACTGTAACAAGAACTTAGAATCAGGCTTCCCTGAAATGCATGGACTTCTCATTAGGACCTGGAAGCTACCCCCAAACAGGATAAAAGTCTGACATTTCGGCTTTAATTTTGTGTGCCTCCTGTAATTTGGGTCAGATTTCCACCTGACTTTGAATAGTCATGCTAATCAGACAGAGAGTAAGTATCTCTCTATCTAACCCATTTCATGCACTGTCAAGTTGGATTCCAAACCTGCACCCACCCTGGTTGTAGAATATTATTTTAAGAAACGTTACATTTGTTTATGCTGTGAAACATTTGTTTAATGATGCAGAGATGTGTTGCATTCTTTTATGTTGCATTTGTTTAGATCTGTGAAGCTTTGTTACTTAGCCAGTCTAAAACACCTGATGATCTAATAAAGAGCTGAATGACCAATCGTGATGCAGGAGAAAGGATAGGCAGGGCTGGCAGGCAGAGAGAATAAATAGAAGGAGAAATCTCAGAGAAAGGAAAAAGAAAAGGGTGAGTTTTGTAGCTAAAAGGCCTAGAATCTAGTGTGGTCATTGACCAATAGCATAGAGGTCAGCAGGCCATAAAGTACATGTGACATCTCCCCTAAGGATGGGTAATGGTCTCAGGAAGAAACAGTCTGGGACAATCATTCTCGGGAATTTGGGTGAGGTCTGCCTCTACAGCAAAAGGCAGGTGTGGTCTTCCTCCACAGATAGCAAAAAAGGTCATCAAGTTCTGAAAAAAAATCCTAGCTTTTTGAGTGGAATGCAGGTATTTGATTTTATCTCCTCTGTTGAGGAGACACCCCTGTGTGATGACCACTCCTGATTCTCTTAGTGCTTCTGTGTGAATACAAGGACCTCTGTGCCCCCAACACCAGAGCATTCTGAGATGACTCTGGAAACCCCATGAAGTTTTCAGCACAGTTTGGTGCAGGGAGTATAGATAGCATCAAGATCCCTTCTTCTTCTAGTCACTGTCATTAAACAATCCTAACAATCTTTTCCTTCCACATAGAATTTTGTTCTGCTTGGGAATTACTAGGAAAGAAGAGAAGGAGGCAGAAATGAAAGAGCTAAGAAAAGTCAAGACTAGAGAAGGACAGCTGCAATGTGAGGTTAGTTCTGAAACAACCTCTAAAATTTCTTTTCAGTATTAATTTTATTATTTGTTTATAATTGTGTGTTATATCTGTGTGTAAGTAGTGCACATGTGTGCAAGTGCACACAGAAGCAAAAAGAGGCAGTCAAATGCCTGGGCACTGGAGTTACAGGCAGTTGTGAACTGCCTAGGATGTGCTGAGAATCTGATTCTGGTCCTCCGTGAGAGCAGCACATGCTCTTAACCTTAGCACCACCTCACCAGATCTATGCTTTCTTATCCTTTAATATGTTGTTCTTTTGTTACAATTTCCAAGTTTTTCTCTTTTTGAAATCAGCAATGTAATTGTTTCTTTCCTTACATGCTTTTAAATTCCAATTAAAGTAGGATGTTTGTTTATGATCCTTGATTTTATTAACTAGAACTTCTAGTTTAGAGTGCACCAAAATTGTGACTATCAAACATTCCCCATTTTTACTAAATCTTACATAAACTCACCTAGTTATCAAACGAAAAATGGGATGGAGTACCAGTGGCTATTTTACTCCAGATGCATCATGTATCTTCAATTTTTATTTCCCATTTTGCTGTCTCTGTCTTACCTGAAACCCACAACCTCCTGTGCTGGCTGGAGCCATTTGTGTTCTGGATCAGATGTTTGTGGGGCTCATGGGACTTGCTCCTTTGTGTCTCATTCTCAGTTTTATTCTTACTACTGTGTGTCACATTTATCCTGCATATGTGTGGGAACATGAGAGGGCTTAGGATACTTGATCAGCCAGTCCATTTGTATATCTTCCTGGCTTTGCCAGTAAGGTTTCTTCTAACCTAGGAATGGGGTATGTTGTCTTGGGGTGCCCCATGAACAATTCCACATCCTGGGAAGTTCTGACGTCATCGTATTGGGCTGGAGGGAACTAGTGTCTCTGAAGTTAAGTATCCCTATGATCAAGCACTCATAGAATCTGCCACTAACAGAGGGAAGGTTCCAATAAATAGGAGAATACACTTGACCAGGAATGAGCTATTCAAGGAGCAGCAGAAGTCAAAAGATGGAGTGCTAGTGATCAAATGCCCTGGCAAATACTCCGGAAACAAGCAAATGATTGGAAACAGATAAAGACACTTAACAAAAAGCTCAGAATAAACAAGTGGATCATCGGCCAGAAATAACTCACCAACATCCATCTGATGAGGCAATGAAAATCATGGGGCACAACAGTCCCATAATAATATGGGTGACAGTAGATTGTCCTCTAGTGCCTCATGTTGGACCACCAAAATTGGTGATACAAAACAGTTTTTCCTTGAAAATGAATAGGAGAGTTTACTTTAACTCAAATATATGTGATCATGACCCAGGACAGGTTGCCCCAAATAACATTTTTAATGTGGAAGTGGTTACAGAATGAAAATGTCCTCTTGAACATCTCCAAAATATCCTGGAGGGGATATCCAATAGCCAGGTTATGGCAAAACAGGAAAAACTCTGCTATAGTTTGCAGATGCTCTCTGATGACATTCTTAACTTTTGGGTTGGTGGAAGGTAGTGGTTTGCTAATAACACATTCCAAAAATTTTAGCAGACAGCTGGCATGACCTTAGATCATACAGAGAGGTGGACAATGAACAATTTTAAGCAGACTAAAGGTTGTTCAAGGTTTTTATTTTTTTATCCATCCATCCATCCATTATTTATTTATTTTATTTAATTTTTATTTTTATTTTTTTATTTTATTTATTTTTTTTTTTTGAGACAGGATTTCTCTGTGTAGCCCCAGCCATCCTGGAACTCACTCTATAGACCAGGCTGACCTCGAACTCAGAGGTCTGCCTGTCTGCCTACCAAGTGCTAGAATTAAAGGTGTACACTGGCCAAAGATAATTCATGGATGTACAACATTCTAATTCTCCATAGTCACAAAGTTCTGATCAATTAACCTTGTAGCATCTTTAACATACGTGTAGATTATTTTTGTTGTTTATAGAGTGAATGTGATAAGAAAGAAATAAAGTTTTTCTCTTTAGCTTGGCTGCTTTTGTAAGTATTAATTGCGGAGCTTAGTTGACCTGGTAGTATTGAGCTTTGAGATTGCTACAGTAGTCTGTGCTTCTTTGTGATTCCTGGTAGCTCATCAAGCAATGAGCTCTGGCCAGTAGCAGTCAAATTATAATACTGTACTGTGTTTCCAAGAATTAGAAAGAAAACACTGCAACTTTTTAATTATTAATGAGCAAATTAATATTCATAATCTTGTTACAAGGACCCCAAACACTGTTAGATTCTTTTAAAGTTATTTTCTTCTGCAGTAAAGCAATTAGATTATTCAAAAGTAATTTCATACAAGGTCCAAGTTTATCTTGATAGTGTCCTCCATACAGATTTGTGATGCACATTAAAACTCCACAAAATGCTTGATATTTACCATACAAAATCTTAATGCATGTTTTCAGCACTAGGTTCCACTTCTACAGAGTCTAATGAATAAATAAATTCTTTATTGACTTTGGCTCAAATGGCAAGGCTATGTGACCTGGGGAATAACCAAACGTTGGCAGAACAAAAGTGAAAAATCAATAGCGATTGATTATTTAAACTTGGAATTTCAGGGCACTCAGAGAGGATTTATTCTAAGCCAAGCCCCAGTAGGAACACTCTTTGAATCTATCTGATTTGTAAACTGTCTCCAATACTTCATCCTACACAGTTAATTTGCAATGAGAATTGCTGTTTCAAATGTGGGGACCTAATTTGTTGATGAATTTTATATACTTCTTGTGATTTATTTTCATTGGTATGTACATCAGTGTCTATCCTGCTCCCACTAGTTTTATCTTCTGAGTTCTGGTTCTTCTCTTTAGAACTTGCTCCATTATTCCATTGTGATTTTTTTTTCTTTTTTTAAATTAGGAGCAGCTAAAAAGCCCTTTAGGACTCCAGCAACTCTGTGGTGTGAGCATGTTAAATCTGTGGGGAGGGAACTGCCCAGCTGATTTCAGCCATTTAATTGAAAGCCAAGAGGGACTCAACTGGAAAGCAGTGAACCATGCCTTTTGTGTATTGCACCTGCCCTGGGGAGGGCATACCAAGAGTCACAATACTCCCAGAAACGAAATAGTTGGCAGACATTTAAGGTGATTAAAGGGGTGATTGCAAACTGGCACATTCTCTCCAAGAAATTATGTCTATGTAACACCACACATAGAACTTGGCAGGCCTTGGAAATCTGGCTAGACAGCCAAAGTTAGTAAGACTTGTGTTACTCAGGAATGTCTTTTACCAAGACATTGAGACCAGTTGATGAGTTATTAAATTTTCCAAAATGTTTAAATTTCCTTAAATTTTCCATAAACCCAGTAGATCCCAAGAATGTCCTCCTCCTCCTTCTCCTCCTCCTCCTCCTCATCAAATTATCTCGTGTTGGGGGATATATGGTATGTGAAGTGCGTGAAGTGAGTGAAGTGAGCAAAGGCTTACATGTGACATGGTGTGTGTGTGTGTGAGGTAAAAGGACAGGTTATTGGAGTAGCTTCTCTACTTTCATCTTTATGTGGTTTCTGGGGATTGATCTCAGGTCCTGAGGCTCCAACTGCAAATACCCTTACTTACTGAGCCATCTCACTCTCCCCTTAAACACCAGTTCTGAAAACTGGAGATGTTTGGTTTATAATGCCATTAACCCAAACTTGTAAATATTTTACTGTTAGCATGGACACAAAATGTTATGTATGAAAGAATTTGAAATTGAAAATGCCTAAATAAGTTGGCTAGATTCTTATATTCATGTTTATGCTCTTTTCCCCAAAGAGAATCTGTTTGTTAATATTAAATTGAGTGACTTACATAATTGTAAGGTCTAATCATCCTTATGACTTTATTTAGTATTTCCATTAAAAATGGTTCAACTAATTTATCCATATTTTGTTGGCTCAGCAGAACCTGAGAACCTGAATTCAATCAACTTCATTTTAATTTAAAGTACCCACGTGGTGGATGGAGAGAACTGATTCAGCAAGATGTCCTCGGACATTCACACACGCACCAAGGCATGTGCACTGGCACAAAAACACTAAACAAATGTTTTTTAAAAAAAGATATTTTATCAAGACAAATGATAGCTAAGCTATGTGCTGGCCCTCAAAGAATAACTCACAAAAGAAAATAGCTCACAAACTACAAGAATAATTCATTCATAGATAGTACTAGACTTACAATTATTATAAGGAGCATAGGGGTCTGTAGAGTTTTAACACATTTTTATGTGACCTTGTAAATTAATTATAAAAGTCAATTAGAAGCTGATTAATCACTTTACAAATAGCCTATTGAGGTAAGTAGATTATATTATGCTACATGTGTAATTAACCTTTAATAAATCTAGACTAATATTAATAGGAGAAATGGGTCTCAGAATTCAAGCTTCTCCCTGGTATTTTTTGAGTATGTTACCCAACATCATTAATGAAATAATTTAATTGAGTTTTTTCCAGTTACTTCCCTATAATCCCTTTCATAAAATTTGTTCCCCCCCCTCACATTTCTGTGCCCTTGACCATACTTCCCTGTTAATTTTTTCCCCCACTTAAAAATTCCAAAATGTTTCAAGTGCTATCTCTCTAGGGAAAAATCTTAAATTCTGCCAAATAAGGTAAAAACATCCTTTGTTTCCTGCCACCATTATGGTGTTTACCCAATTCTGCTGCCATCACTCACTGCTCCCATAAATAATTCTTGTGACTTGACACAGTAGAATTAATTCTTACAATTTTAGATCTTAGCATGTAGTACTCATTCAAGAAATATTTTCTGATTTGATATATATCTATATCTATATAGATAGATAGATGAATGAATGATATTTAATTGGGCTAGAAGGAACACCCCAAATACGATATAAGCAAAAACTGAAAAAGAGGTTTTATCTATTTCAGTTATGTTTTTGGAGACAGAATCTTATGTATTCTATAAGGGCTGGCTTCAAACTCACCTGGTTTGTGCTAGGGAACTATCACAGGGCTTTGTGTATGCTGGCAAATGCTCTACCAACTGAGCTATGCTTTTATCCTGAAAATGGAGGCTAGGAATATGAGCTTTTTACATAAAAAGCAAGTGCTTGACACAGATGAGCTATTACTAAAGCAACCATGATTCTCCAATGTTTTGGAATTAAAAATATTGGGTAATGGTAAGCCCAACTTACCATATGAGGTCAGTTTGGACATAAGTGTGGAGAAATAATTTTTTTCTTTGCATAGGGAGTTTTGATAGGAGAATGGAAAAAGCCTTAATCTGCTCAAGTTCTGTGTGCGTCATGCCGTTGATGTTCATGTGTTTTGTCATGCTCAGAGCCCTTAAACAAATAATAAATATGTTTAAAATAGTAGAACTCACATTTCTTGGAAAATAATAATTATTTACCACTGTCCATGCATCTTGATAATTGCAATAAAGCCAAGAGATATTTTGGATGTCCATAAATTATTAATCTTTTTTAGTGTAACACTAAGTGGGCTAAAACATTTGATTTTTCTTTCATTGTGAAATTGTTGGGGGCCTGTTTGTTCTATACTCGTTGTTTGAAAGTAAAAACAGGGTTGGAGAGATGGCCCAGCCGTTCAAGTCTAGGCTCGCAACCAAAAATATAAGAAAGTAAAAACACAGGGGCTGGAGCAATGGCTCAGTGGTTAAGGACATTTGCTCTTGAAGAGGACCTAGGCTCCATTCCCAGAACCCATGGCTCATCACTATCCAGAACTCCAGTTCCAGGAGATTCAATGCCCTCTTCTGACCTCTGTGGGCACCAGGCACAGATGTGCTGCACAGACATATATGTGAGCAGAACACACTCATGCACATAAAATAAAAGAAATAAGTCTAAAATAGAAAATCAAAATAGAGAAAATAAACATATAAGTGCACCTACACACAGTGTGATTTGGGATGATGCACACTTTCATGGAACAAATAGTAAGACTGAAAATTACTGATCTGAGCTTATTTGTTCTTTGGCTGCTGTTTACTTCCTTGACTGGAAGGGATTTTTTTCCAGAGTTGGTAGAGTCGTTCTGACTATTCACACATTTGAATTTTGAGCATTAAGCTTTTAATCAGTATTCTAACAGGGTTAGCATTTTCACAGAACACAGTTCTCGGTAAATCTCACAGAATGAAGCTTCTCAATGATTGTTTGAAAATACAGCCTTACTGAAAAGTCTCGACTGGATAGTGATAAATTTGCTGCTACTCATGTTGTCTATTAGGCATCACCGGCTTCCAGATCAAGTTTTCTTCTGAAACATTGAAGTATATATTTATGATTTATTTGTATGTTTACATACAATTAAATAATAAATTTCTTCAAGTATTCTGAAATGATAAGAGATGCTCATGTGGTAACTGATTTCTAATGGAAAGATAAATGTAACTAAGAGAAATCACCTCAAGAACTTTTGAAAACTGATCTGTTTTTGAAGAAGTGTATAAATTTTTCAAGAATATTAATGATTACAGTAATTAAAATTGGGAGTTTATAATTCTAAGGGATAAACAGAATAGCAAGCAATGGGGACAAAATAAAATAAAACATATGCCACTCAATAAGAAGTACCTGAGGTACCAGGGGAAAAGGAGTTTCGGGGACCCAGGCCTGGGACACAGGCTTGTAATCTCAGATGCCCATTAAATGAAGGCAGGAGAGTCACAAGTTTAAGGTCAGTTTGGGCCACTTAGAGAGACTCTGTCTCAAAGCAAAAAATTGAAATGTCTGAGGGTATACCTCTGCACCTGAGCTCCTGGGTTTAAACTGCAGCATTTAAAAACATATTTTAGGGAACATTTCAAAAGATTATGCACACACACAAATATGTGAAGTTACATAGGGGATATTCATGAGTTATCACTAGTTGACTCAAAATTTCAAACTCCCAAGAAAGTATTTATGTCTAAGGACTGTACTGAGGCAGTATGACCTGAAGTCTTGAAAATCAGAAAGCCAAGACAAAAGGAGCTGCAACCTAGCACTGGAGGATGTTGTGCTGTTAGTGGCTTAAGTTTTCTTTCAAATCCATAAACAGTTCTAGTATGTAAGGTTCTGATTTATCTGCTGACTACTGTGTTTTGTTACCAGTTAAATTGACATAGAACTATGGAATATTGGAGGTTTTTCTTTTGAAGTAAAGCTAACAAATTAGTCCTTTAAAGGACACATTAAAGATGCATTCTTTCACAATGTTTTAAAAATTGAAATGGAATTGCATCATTCTCAGGAAAGAAGAGGAGCTAGTGGGGTTGTACTCCATAGCCACTTTGGTGTCTAGCCACCTCTTTAGAAAAAGAATGTGCAGGGAGATGGATATTTTACTAAGACTATTGCTAATAGGAAATGCAAAAAAAGATAACTGAGATTAAACCTTATAGATAGTCATCTATCTAACCGTTTGTTACCTAATTCTATCAGACAATAGAACTGGGTATATAACAATAGACTAAATAATCGCTTTTTCATTTTGTTTTACTGTGAGGAAGCAGACAATAGCAACAGCAACAACATAATAATAAAAAAGCAATTGTTATTACTATATTAATATAGAAAATATAATCATCATCATCATCATCATCATCATCATCATCTATACCTGCTAAAGTGTGAAAATTGTCAGAAAAAGTCTGCACAGTTGATAGGTTATTCTGTGGATACTGTTTTAGACAGTTGATAGATAGTTTTAGGGTGATATCTTAGGCAGTAGATAGGTAGTGCTAGGATGTCTTCTCATACAGAACAATTAGGAACAACATTTAAATGTGACCAAATATAAAGAAAGACATAAATGAAGTGAGAGAGCAAGCCATGTGGTTCTACCATGGAGGAATAGATATGAAAACATTGCAATGCTTTGCAAGTGTGTAATTTCGCTCAGGTTCTACACAACTACACACACACACACATACACACACACACACACACACAGTTTTTAATCTTGTGGGAAAAGTCACTTAGTCACTTGGCCTGGTAAATAGAGGTGTTATTTGTGTGAAAGTCAAATGCTGTTAGTTCAGTAAAAATGCTACCACTTGTCAGGCAAGAAAGCATTTCTGCAGCTCCTTTCCCTAAGCTTAAGTAATCTGGTTAGTCCAATGAGGAAGAGAATTCTTGGATACTCTAGGTTTGGAGACTTACTGAGCAGTGTGCACAGTACAATGTTGACCTGTGGGACTGCAAGCCTTGACTCTACTTCACAGGTAGGAATACCACAGCCCTTAGAACAAATCCCATCTGCTCTTTTGGTGAGGTGAGTAAGTTTAAGTGTGCTTAAAACAAGCAAATGAACATTGTATGGAGTTAAAATTTCATAGTTCATGAATAAAGTTTTCCTGGAACACAGTCATATATACTTTGTCCAAAAAAGCCTCATGTTATATAGCAACAGATCTGAAGAGTTTTAACACACCATGTGGCCTGCAAAGCTAAAAGCTTACTAGCTTCCAATTCTCAGAAAACTGATTGTTGACCCCTATTCTGGATGCAAGTGCTTAACTTGCTTAACTTTATGGCCTCTGACACATTTATTTTCTTTCGTTTTAGAACTCATTTACTATAATACTTAGGTGTTAGGGATCTAGACAAAGAGCCATTCTAGACCCCTTTCCCCCCACTAACGCTTCTGTGTTCAATTTGTTAATAAGTAAGGTAGAGACTGTAGCCAAATGGTGTGAATCCAGTCGTTTCCTTCCTAAACCACCCTGTCTGAGAGGATTAATGTGAAAACAGACATGGCTGGACCACATATAAAGACAGAATGCTGATCATTGTCTGAAGCATCCTGCTGAAGAAACCCATCATCTTATCTATGAATAGATAGTCCAGGTAGACTCTCTGCTATGTTAGATTGAAGGAAACCAGGTGATTGTCTGTCTAACAACCTAGGAAGCTGAACCACAGCTTCTGTAATAATTGGACTTGGACAATCAGAACTTGATTCATCATTTTCTGTGATGTTTGTTTTTCCATATATAACAATCTAGAGAAAGCCAATGTACACCCATAGCCCACCCTAGTTTGCACACCTGCAGTTTCCTATGCCCAAAACTCCCAGTCAATGACATTACTAAAAGGTTCCCTTTTTTCTACTTGTAAAGCTTTCCCACAGCTTTGCCAAGACACAAATGGCAGTAGCTGACTCAGTCACTATACCAAATTATGAATAAATAGCCTTTGCTCTTCTCAGATGGGTACTCTGTAGGTTTCCAGGCATGCCAGAGCAAACCACCTTCAGCTCCTGCCTCCACAGTGTAGAGCCTGCAAAGTGTGCCTTCCTGCTCTTTATCCTTCTTGTCTTTTATCTCCTGATGCTTTGCACCCAGCAGACAAGTGGTCACTTTGAAGTGATAAATTTGATCATATCAAGCCTGGGCAAGGGATTCAAACCATAACATTGTGCTCAGAAGAAAACCTACATCCCCATCTAAGCTTACACATCCTAAGGGGTCCTTTCCAGACTACCTCTTAAGACTTCAGTTCTCCAGTCTTTCTCATTCATTGGGGCTGTCTTAAAATCACTTCCTACTGTGCCATTGTGTTATGGCTCAGACCCTGAAGTCAGTTCTGGAGAGAGAATTCCATGAGATCATTCCAAGCCACCCACCCCAAATCAGTTCATTCCATCCCAGCCATAATCCTCCCCTTATACTATTTTCCCACACTTACCAGTATCTTTATTTATTTTTGACTTATTTTCTGTTTTCTTCCTGCTTGAAATATTCTGTTAGAGTAAAAGCTCTGTCTGACATCTTGTCAGTAACAGTTACAACGGAAGATGATGTCATTTCCTCTATTTCTCTTTTCTTAGTTTTCAGTTTCTCACAAGCTCTGAAGAGGGAAAGAATGTTGTTGACAGGCTCTGCTCACAATCCCCAGAAACATGTACTGGATTTCCCTTTTCTTGGAA
Source organism: Peromyscus leucopus (assembly GCF_004664715.2). Taxonomy (NCBI): domain Eukaryota; kingdom Metazoa; phylum Chordata; class Mammalia; order Rodentia; family Cricetidae; genus Peromyscus; species Peromyscus leucopus. The sequence continues at coordinate 94,721,982 of NC_051064.1, forward strand.
GAATAGGGATATAGATCTTATTTAACTTTCCTGCTGCTTATCTCACCTTATTCCTTTAATCACTTGAATAAATACAACTAGACAATTATACGAGAGGACATCTCTCATGATTTATTATTACAAACAATGATAGAATAAACACTTAATTTATTAGGTTAGTTTTATGTCAACTCGACACAAGTTAGAGTCATTTGGGGAAAGGAAACCTTGAAGGGTTTACAACACAATCGCATTTACCAGGCGGACACTTCCGCCTAGCCATTTCCGGATCAAAAGCGTCTCGTAGCTAGGATACCCGGTGGGCCTAGATATCTCCACCTAGCAAGTTCCGGGCCAAGGGGTCTCGCGTGATCAGGGTCCGTGACATTGCATGGTCATGTAAGCACGCAACGTGACCATGTGATCTACGCACACTCGTAGAGTAGTGACGTGACCTGGCCACGCCCCCAGCCGGTTTTAAAAGTCCAGCGTGATATTCCCCACTCTCTTCTCCACGCACGTGTCTCTCCCACAGGCCTGCACTCTCTGTCCCTTTGTTTTCTAATAAACTCTCATAAGCGGATTCTGTCGTGTTTCGTGACGTTTCCTTACAGGGTAAGAACACAACGCAGCCAGAAAACTAACAAACCTCAATTGAGAAAATGTCCCCACCAGATTGGCCTGCGGACAAGCCAGTAATCAACACTCTTCCACGGCCCCTGTATTAGTTGCTGTCTTAAAGTTCCTGCTTTGACTTCCCTTGCTGATGCTACAAGATGTAGCTAAAATAAACTCTTTCCTCTCCAAGTTGCTTTTGGTCATGGTATTTTATCACAGCGACAGAAATCCCCACTATGACAGAAATTGGTACCAGGTCGGGGATATTGCTGTTATTGGTAGCATGCAAGTCCTTGCATCCACAGACATTCAGGAAAACCAGGAACTTTCAACACACAGGATTGTCTTTCCAATGGGAAAGATGAAAAACCTGTTTTTCCATCCAGAAAGCTGGGAATTGGAGGTAATTAACAAACAGCTTGGTGATCTGCTTTATCTGTTGGGCCAGGCCTTATCAAGCTCCTACAACCAGGACCGGAGGTGACTAGTAGTCTAAATGACCCTTACAGCCAAAGACTCCCCCAGGATTCTATAAGTAGGAACAAAGGTGGCTAATAGCCCGAATGACCTCTACATTATCTGTATGACCTTTCCTAGGCTCTTAAGCTAATGTAGGTAGCTTTCTTTTTGGGAGAAATGATAATGTACCCTTAGTTGACTTTTTATGTAATTATGCTTCCTTGTGCACTGGGGATTGTATTACAGGAGCCTTTTTTCATTCTTACCTCTTTGCCTATTGATGAACATGTAGGCTGATTCTGTATCTTGGCCATTGTGAACAGTGCAGCAATAAACATGAATATGCAAGTGTCTCTGTGGTGTGCTGCCTTAGTGTCCTTTTGGGTGCATATTCAGGAGTGATATAGTTGGATCATATATGGAAAATCAAATTTTAGGCTTTTGAAAAATAGTGTTTTTTCATAGTTGTTGAACTGGTTTGTGACCCCACCAACAGTATACAAGAATCCTCATTCTCTGCCATTGATTTTCATCTCCATCTGTTTGTTTTAGATACTTCATGTCTTTTGTGATTCCACAAAATTTTAGGATTGCCTTTACTACTGTGAGGACTATTGTGGAAGTTTTTATTGGGATCACATGGAATCTGTACACCACTCCTAGTAATACAGGCAAGAGGTCTCCATCAATAAAGTATTTGCCTTGCAGTCATGAAGACTAGAGTTTGATTTCTGGTATATACATAGAAGGTGGGCACAGGAACATGCACTTGTAATCCAAAACCTTAGGCAGCAGGGCCTGAAGGATCCCTGGAGCTTGTTGCCCAGTCAGTCTAGCTGAATTGGTGAACTCTGGGTTCAGTGAGAGCTTCTGACTCAAAAAATAATGTTTAGAATAATTGAGCAATACATCTGGCATTGACCTCTGGCCTCCACACTCATCCATTACACACATGTCAACATATATAAACACATATGAACATATACATATTCATATACATAAATTTTGCAATATTAATTCTACCTACCCATAAGCATGGGTGATCTTTCCATCTTCCAATATTTTCTTCAATTTCATCAATACTTTAAGATTTGTTACAGAAATCTTTTAATCTTTCATTTCATTGATTGGATTTACTCCCAGGCATTTTACTGTTATTTGAAGCTATTGTGGATGGACTATATTTTCAACAATTTTATTACTGTGCTATAGGAATACTACTGATTTTGTACATTGGTATTCGGGGAATTTATTAAGGCAACTCTGTGTAGTTAAAAAGGAGGTTTATTTTGGGATAACTTACACCCAGTAAAGGGGTTGGCTACAGGATCCAGGAGAGGTGAGGTGCAGTGGTGTTCTCTGGAGAACTCTGCTTGGTCTACCATTCAGCATCCAGGATCACTAGAAACCAAGAGAGCAGGCACATTCAGATCTTGAGTCTTAAGGGCTCCCGTCTCAGCCCTGCCTCAGGGATGTGTCATAGGTAGGCGTGACAGTTATCAGAAGCCTCACTAGGGGTAGTACTTCCAGGTAATACACATTGGTTGTGTGGTTCCACTGGAACAGCTACCCACTACACATTGGTTTTTTGTTCTGCCACTTTGCTAAAATCTGAGTTTTCTTGTGAAGTCTTTAGGATATTTTATTACAGAATCAATTGTATCACTTGAAAACAGTGGTGATTTGCTTCTTCCTTTCCTACTTGTATGTCTATTATTTGTTTATTTTGCTTTATTTCTTTAGCTAAGACTTCAAACACTATATTATCTAAGAATAGGGAAAGGAAAATATTTGTCTCATAATATTAGAGAAAATGTCCTCACTTTTTGACTAATAGTATGATGTTGTTTATAGACTTGTTATATATTGTTTTTACTATATGGAAGTATATTCCTTCTATGCCTAGTCACTTTGGGGATTTTATCATAGAGGGCCGTTAAACTTTGTTAAAGGTCTTTTCTGTATTACTTGAGATGACCATGTAATTTTTGTTCTTTTTTTTTTCATTTTTTAAATTTATTTATTAAATTTAATTTTACATATCAGCTGCGGATTCCCTTGTTCTCCCCCATCCCACCCGCCACCCCCACCCTCCCCACCCTGCCTTCCCCCCAGCCCACCCCCCATTCCCATCTCCTCCAGGGCAAAGACTCCTCCGAGGATTGAGTTCAACCTGGTAGATTCAGTCCAGGCAGGTCCAGTCCCCTCTTCCCAGGCTGAGCCAAGTGTCCCTGTATTAGCCCCAGGTTCCAAACAGCCAGCCAGTTCATGCACTGAGGACAGGACCTGGTCCCACTGTCTGGACGCCTCCCAAGCAGATCTTGATTATACTTCTCTGTTGCTGCACTGCACTCATTAGTTTGCATATGTTGAGCCGTCCCAGTATCAATGGAATAAAACCAATTTAGTTGCACTGTGTTGTCTTCTCAAGGTGTTCTTGAATTTGGCTTGCAAATATTTTATCGAGAACATTTGTATCTACATTTATGAGGGAAAATGTTCTATAGTTTTTCTTTATCATATTTTGGTGTCAGTTTAATGCTAGCCTCACACAGTGAGTCTGATTGTGTGTTTTCCATTTAACAATTTTGTGAGTATCTGTGTTGCTTCTTTGAAGATTTGATAGATTTTGGCAGTGAGTTCATGTGGTCCTGGGTTTTTCTTTGTTGGGAAACTATCTTTGTTTCATCCTCATTGTTTTGTTGTGGATCCCTTTAACTTATTTATAGACTCTTGATGTAATTTTGATTGATAATATGCATTCAGGAATTTGTCCTTTTTTTTTTTCTATATTTTTCCAATAGTTTTGAATATACGTTTTTCAAACACTACTTTCTGGTCCTCTGTGTTTCATTGGTGCTTACTGTAACCTCCCATTTTATGTGTCTTGTGAATTTTTTTTTTCTCTTTCCTTTTGTCAGTTTCACTAAAGGTTTGCAAGTCTTGTTTAATTATTCAAAGAGCAGCTCTTTGTTTTGTTGATTCTTTGTACTGTTCTTTTAGTCTCTGTTTCATTGATTTCGACTTGATCTTTATTTCCTTCTGTCTACTGCTTATCCTTGCTTTTGAAGGACTTTGAGGAGCATTATTAAGTTACTTTCTTGATATTGCTGATTTATTTTAATGTAAACCCCAGTAATTATAACTTTTCCTCTTAGAACTACCCCTTCGGTTTCCCAAAGGTTCTAAAAAATTGCACTTTTATTTTAATCTGATTTCTTTGCATACCAAAGGCCCTTGATGGCCACATTTACCCTTGCAATCTATGGATTGCACAGGCTCTCCTGCCCTCCTGAGAAACCCTACTTTGTCTACCCTGTCATTCTAGCTGGTTATTTTTCAAGTGCATTAGGAATTATTCAAGGGGTGGGACACAGCACTGAGATATATACAGGCAGATCCATACCTTTATACTTCTAAGACTAGGCTTTCATCAACCTTCTGGAGAGATGCAGTTGTGGATATCAAGTAGTTCATTGGAGGGTCAGAGGTCAGAGTTCTGTTTCTACAGCACTGCACTTCATAGAAACAGAGTCTGATATACCTGCAAACTCAGTCTTAGGGCTATCAACCTCCAAGTTATTCTCAAAAGATGAGGTCAACTTCTGGCACTGAGGGAAGCATCACCTTCTCTTGGATACTTCATTGCTTGAGCTGAGCCTTTTCTGGACTGGATTTTTATACCTGTCAGCATCTAGCCCTCCTGTTCTGTTATCTCTTACCCTGCAGTTGTGGAAAGTTGACTTCAGTCTTCCAGACTCACAATGGTTTCCTGTTCTCAGGCCCACAGAGTAACTCAGTTTTGAACATTAGGTTCCTTCTCTAGATGGCATCCAGCCAGAATACTCTGAGAAATTATTTTCCCATATCTTAACCAATACTGCATATTGGTAAAATTTAAGTTTAGATATAACTGATGAATGAAATGTAATAGTAGATTAAACCTTCAGATGTTTCCTAGTTACTGTATGAGACTCAATACGTTATATTAGTTTTAAAAATTAGCATAAAAAGTCATGAGTTATTATGGCATTTTCACACATATGTACCATTATGATTTGTTCTAATTCATTCTCCTCCCTACATTGACTTTCCCTGTTTTTTCTGCCAGCTTCTGACTGGTTCCCTTTCTCACCTTGCATGGTTTCCCTTATACTCTCATGTCACATGTATTCTATTACCCTACCCTTTTTCTTGTATGTTCACACAATGCATTTCAACATATTTACCCTACCCCAACTCTTCTCAGATACATTATCTCTTACAACTTCATTGTTTTCATAATGATAGCCACTCTGATTAGGGTGAGATGGAATCTTGAAGAATTTTTAATTTGCACTCTTCTAGTGGCTAAGGATGTCAACTTATTTTCAAGTATTTATTGGTCATTGATATGTCTTCTTTTGAGAAGTGACTATTCAGTATTTAGCCCATTTCTTGATTGGATGATTTGCTATTTTGAAGAGTGAATTTGTTAAAATTCTTTTCCTTTTTTGTTAAAACTAATATAAAATATTGAATAACATATAGTAAGTGGAAAAAAACTAAAGGAGCAATGTAATATTACATTTCACATCTCGTTTTGGCCTAAGAATTAAATTTTACCAATATTCAGTGTTGGCTAAGATATGGGAAAATAATATCTCAGAGGACTGTTCTTTTCTATTATTACTCTAGCAAAGACTTCAGGACCATACGGAATAAAAGTGGAGGAAATGGACATTCTTACCTTGTTCTAGACACTAGTAGACATGTTCTTAATTTTTCTATGTAGAATAATATTGTTATATGCTTATTATATATAGTCTTTGTTATTTTTAATGTATGTTCCTTCAATTCCAAGTTTCTTCAGGGTTTTTACTTTTAAGGGAAACTGAATGTTGTCAAAGACCATTTCTATATCAACTGAGATGTGAATTCGGTCCTTAAACCACTATGATAATGTTGTGTGTTCTTAATATGTTACTGATTCTCATTAACAATAATTTTATTAAGACTTTTTCCATCTATGTACATCAGGAAATTTAGTCTATAATTTTCTTTTCTTGGTATGTACTTCTGTAGTTTTGGCATCAAGGTAATGCTGTCCTAATTGAATGAGTTTAGCAATGTTCTTCTCATATTGATAGAGAAGTTTGAGGATCATTAGTGGTACCTTTTCTTTAAATGTTTGGTAGAACTTAGCTTTGAGTCCATCCAGTCTTGAGCTTTTCTTGTTGGGAGAGTTTTGATTTACTGCTTCAATCTCATTGTTTTGAAATGTCCCCATTTAAAAGATAGCTTTATCAGATATATCAATCTTGGTTGACAATCAACTACTTTCAGGGCTTGAAATACAATGCTCCATGAGTTCTTGGCCCTTAGAGTTGCTAATGAGGGATTTGATGTTATTCTGTTTTTTTTTGATTCTGTAATTGTCTTAGTTACCTTTATGTGTCACATTGACCCAGTGTAGGCTCCTAAGAATGGAGCCTCAGTTAAGGGATTGTCCAGATCAGATTGGTCTGTGGCTATGTCTGTGGAGAATTTTCTGGATTAATAGATATAAGATTTCCCCAGCCTCTGTGAATGATGCCATTCCCTGGGCTGATGGTTCTGGGCTATATAAGAAAAATAACTCAGCCTGTGTCTGCAGGACAGCCAGCAAGCAGGCTTCCTCTGTGCTTTCTGCTTCAAGTCCTGTTTGAATTCTTGCCCTCATGTTCTTCAGTGATGGACTGAAACCTGTAATCTGAAATAAGACCTCTCCTCAACTAAGGTGCTTTTGGCAAGGGTGTTTTATTATATGACATAAAAGAAAGTAGAATAGTAAGTGAGTTGTCTTTTTCTTCTTACAGCTTTCATTCTATTTAATTTATTTTCTGTGGGTGAGTGTGTATATGTGCATGTGTCGAGGCCAGAGGACAGCTTGCAGGAGTCTCTTCTCTTTTTTTCATCTGTGGGTCCTGGGACTAGAACTCAGGTAGTCAGACTTTGTGGAAAGTACCTTTACCTGCTGAACCATCTCACTGTCCCCTCTCCAGCTTTTAATATTATTTCCTTGCTTTGTATTTTTGATATATTGAATATAATATGTTGAAGGGAGGTTCATACTTGGTTGAATCTATTTGGGATTTGAAATGTCTCTTGTGTTTGGATGTCTATTTATTTCTTTAATTTTGGCAAATTTTCCTTAGCTAAATTAACCAAAATAAAGACAGAGAAGATGGAAATCAATAGAGTTAATATGGGTAGCTCTCACCTCTCATTAAGAGGCTTCTTTCTGTCAGAGACAGACACCATTACAGGAAGCTACAAACTCATCAAAATGCAAAGAACAACTGACTGTGGGGTGTCCAGCCCCAACCAATATATCTGCAACACAGCTCCTACACCTAAGGTTCAGAGGACATTGTGGAAGAGGAGACATAAAGATTATAAGAGATAGAGGACCAGGACATCTATCATGACATAGTGTCTTCTATATATTACAGGGAGGCTGTACCCATGAAATTTCAATGATATGATCTTCTAAACAAGATCTGAACAATGACAACAGCAGTTGGCTTATCAAGATGGATGGGCTCAATCTCTCATATCATCATGCCTAGATGAAGAGCTACAGGAGAGTGATGGTTGTTAAAAGAAAGAAAATTAGTTTTCTCCAGAAATAAGTTCCCTGACAGATTATCCAATAGTAAGGTCAGACCTAAAGACATATTCATACAAGCAGCACTGAATAAACTTAGCAGATTGTATTTATAAATGTCTGTGTGAATGTAAAACAATAATAAAGAATAAAATCTGTGGAAAAATTAAGACTAGAAAAGAATTCAACATAACAGACACCAATGAAATTTACAGTACCATTAGTACATTCCCTGAAAGCTTATATTCTAAGAAAGTGGAAAATCTAGAAGAAATGAATAAATTTCTAGACACATTAGACCTACCATGATTAAACCAAGAAGATATAAACAACTTATATAGATCTAGAGCAATGAAATTGAAGATAAACAAATATTCTTCCAACTAAAAAGAGCCCAGCCCTCTAAAGAGGATATAATACCAATGCTTCTCAAACTAGTCCATAAAATAGAAATTCCATAAAATAGCATTTATTATTCTAATACCCCAACTGGATGAGGATCAATAAATAAAAGAAGAAATTTTAGGCTAGTCTTTCCAGTGAACATAAACAACATTTTTCAATAAAATTATTATAGTCTACATTAAAATACACATAAAAAGATCATTCGCCATAACTAAGTGGGCTTCATTACAGGAATTCAAGGACAGTTCATCATATACAGATAAGTAATTATAATACATGACATGAATATGATAAAAAACAAAAATCACATGATTATTCCAACAGATATATAAAAGGCTTTAGACAATGATGAACTTCCTATTTGATAAAGCTATTGAAGAAAGTAGGAATAAAAGGAACAAATTTCAGTATAATAAAGGATATAAATGACAAAATTAAGGGTAACATTATACTAAATAAGGAAAAACTCAAAGATTTTCCACTAAAGTCAAGAATAAGACAAGGGAATCTACTTTTTCTATTCTTATTCTATATTGTGCTTGAAGCTTAGCTAGAGCAATAAGATAAGAGAAAGAAATAAAAATGTGTAAATTAATCCAGCCATTAAGGAAGTTAGTATGGTTCCTCAAGAAGCTAAAACAGAACTTCCACATGACACACATGCACTAGAGCTGGGTATATACATTCAGGAATATAAGGGATTACACATCTATGTTTATTGTAGTGCTATTCATAATAGCCAAGTTGAAGCATTACCCTAGATGCCTGCCAAGAGATGGCTATTTAAAGAAATTGTGGTATGTGTGCATAATGTAGTTTGTTCTTTCAGCCATGAAGAATGAAATTATGTCATTTTCTGGAAAATGGATACAACTTGAGGTCATTAAAAGATATATACAGATACGGTGCAATTATCATATAATTTTAATATTCTTCAGTTAACTAAAAAAATTCTAAAATTTATATGAAAGCACAAAACACTCTTTATATTGAAAACATTTATGGACAAAAAGGAAACAAAAAAGCAATATTAAGAGTGTTATCTATTACTATATCTAATTTCAAACTATGCTATAGCACGTTAGTAACAAAATACATCACTATAAAGAGGATTCAGAAATAAATCTATACAACTATAGTCATTGGATTCACAGCAAACATGCCAAGACTTACATTGGAGAGAAGACAGTTTCCTCAGATAAGATAGTCACCAATCATGCTTAGGAATCTAGATTTCTCTATATATAGAAGATTGAAACTAGACCCTCGTCTCTCATGAATACAAATGGACACTGAATACCTGAAACATTTTAAAACATATTTAACTATCAAGAAAATGCAAACTAAAAATATATTGAGATCTCAACACAGTCCAATAAGAATGGCTATCATCAAGAATATAAAAACAACAAATACTGGTTAAAATGGGGTGGTGGTGATTGGGTAGGAATATTTTGCTCTGAGAATATAAGAGTGTATAGACACTGTGGAAATCATCATAGAGGTTTTTTAGAACAGGACAATATGTAGAATTTAGTAGGTAGCTTAAAAATGGAAACAGCAGGTTGGGTGGTGGTGGCACATGCCTTTAATCTCAGGACTTGAGAGGCAGAGCCAGGTGGATCTCTGTGAGTTCAAGGCCAGCCTGGTCTACAGAGCAAGATCCAGGAGAGGCACCAAAGCTACACAGAGAAACTCTATCTCAAAAAACAAAGAAACAAACAAACAAAAAAAAGGAAACAGCAACTTACTACATAATGATAAATCTCAAAATAAAAACAAGGTAATAGATCTTCATCCTTCTTCATTTTTGTCTCCAAATTTTAAAATTTTGATATAATATTTTAGCTGGTTGTAAAACAAGAAGACCTAAACTTATGTCCTATTTCTCCATATTGAGTCACTATGGTTACAAATGTAAGCCACTCATTGACTATCCAACTGAACATTTGCAGTTATTATTTATAGATAATTTCCTTCATAGAGCTAAGCATCTCTTGATATAACCCTGCAGTGATTAGTGTGCTTTTATAATTTTCTTATGTTTGATGATTTTGTGGTCCTTGGAGAGCTACTGTCCATGCCCTCTCTCTCTTGTTCAAAGTCCTTGGGTATATCACCCTTGGGAAGTGCACCAATAGAAGAGCAGCTCCTGATCTCTGGGTTTTCCCTATGGCATACACCATCAGGAAAATGGAAAGTAGGGGGAGATTAGGTTAGCATCTCTCTGTTGTCTGCCTATCCATAGCAAAGCTTGAAATTGCTGATAGCCAACTGCTCTTGTAGTTACTTACTTTGTTGAGATTCACACATCTGTTCTCTTCCCTTTTAGTTTGTAGTTGTGTAGTTGCAACTCTAGCCTGTTGATTTTCCCTATGCCCACACTTTGATAAATTGTTCCTTTGTTATGCACTTTGAGTGTAATCCTGAATGGCAGGTAAATATTGTGCTATGTATTATTTTCTACAATTGAGACAGAATACTAGGTGATTCTTGATTTAGGGGAGATACTACTAAGAGTAAAAACCAGATTTCATACATACATAACAAAATAAATACCAATTAAGAAAGCCAATGGTCCAATAAAAGAATGTGAACTTGGAAAACAGAAATTGCATTTAAATCATATTCAAAAATATGGTTTTATTAGACTAAAATTGGGTGCTTGAAAAAGTTGCTCTCAATATTCATTCTTAGCCATAATCTTCTCATCAGTGTATAAAATATAACCGTTCAAGGTATAACCTAATGGGAATTACAGAATTGGGTTACCTTTAAAATAAACACATAGTAAGCGCTTCATTCTAGAATATGATACATTTGAGGTCTTCTGTACTTAATACATCATTGGCATGCTATTCATGGAACTGAGTTGTATGGTATAAATTGTATACAAATTGACTTCTGAGTGGCATACTGGTTTGGAAATAAAATAACTTATGGTAGAGTCTTTATGGATACTGCCTTTTGGGTGATATAGTTCTTACAGAATTTAATCTTGAATGGTATGTTTTTTGTCTGGTTTGACCCATATAGCTATTGGGTAAGTATTAATGGACGTGCTCTTTAGTAGTCAATAAGAATTTATAATGAATAATAATAATAGTAATAATAACAATGCATCTCAACTTAAAACATGCAAAACATTTAAGCTGACATTTCACTGTAGAAGCTACTCAAATATAAACAGGCACAGGAAAAGACTCTCAACCTAGTTATTAGGAACGCAAACCATATTGGGATAACACTCTACATCTGGTGGACTGGAACACAAAAGACTGATAATGACACTGATGTCAAGGTTTTGGTAAAACTCGAAATGTCCTGTGTTATTGACAAAAATGCAAAGTGATATTATTTCTTTCAAAAAACTTTGGCAATTTTAAGGAAAGAGAAACATCCTTGTATGATCCAGCTATATTTCTAAATTTTCATTAAAAAATACAAGTAGGGCCGGGCGGTGGTGGCGCACGCCTTTAATCCCAGCACTCGGGAGGCAGAGCAGGCGGATCTCTGTGAGTTCGAGGCCAGCCTGGGCTACCAAGTGAGCTCCAGGAAAGGCGCAAAGCTACGCAGAGAAACCCTGTCTCGAAAAACCAAAAAAAAAAAAAAAAAAAAAAAAAAATACAAGTAGGTTCATACAAAGGCCTGCTCTCAAATTTCTAAGGAAGATGTATTCACAAAAATATAAAGTGGAAATAAAGTTAATAGCCAAAGAGCAATGAATACAAAGATATATTATGTTATAATTATATAATGGGAAAATATCCAGAAATAATAAGAAATGAACTCCAGTTACTCCAGAAACATGGGTGAATCTCAAAGACATCATGGGAAGTAAAGGGATATTCAGGATACCACATATTATTCGACTCCACTTTGTTGCATTCTAGAAAAGGTAAATATACAGAGACAAAAATTAGGTCTGTGGGTAGTGGGTCTGAGAGTGGGCCAGTGGGGGCTGATGACAAATGGCAAGAAAGGAACCTTCCCAGGTGATGGAAATATTCTGATTCTTCATTTTGGAGGTGTTTATAAATGTGTGTGTACATTTGTCAAAACATTGTATCTTTGAAAGAGTGAATTGTGTTGTATATAATTATAACTCCATAAACCTGGGCTAAAAAAGAAGAGAAATATACAATTTGGCAGCCTACCCCTTGATTACAGGTGAGTATTCTGTTTCTGAAGATGTTGACAGTGTATTTTGATATTGGCATGTTTCAGACTAATTCAGCCTATTTAGAATCTGAATCTCTAAAAATCTCAGATTATTTATACTTTTGAATAGCTTGTTATTGGAAAAGTAGAGTACGCTAATAGAATTTCTTTTTCTAAAAGTCTTATTGACTCGTGCAATAGAAATACTAGTTCATGCTATGAATGATGGATCAGGATGAAGTAGCTCAGAAATCTTGAGAGGAGGAAAGACTATGGAGTCAAGGAACCAGCAATTAAAAAAATCCATATCCAGCTATAACAACAAAAACCAATTTTGCTTATGTCTAAGCTTATCACACCAAGCAATTTCTTTCAGACACCAGTAGTTCTCAACCTTCCCAATGCTTTGTTCCCTTAGTGCAGTTCCTCATATTGGGGTGACCCCCAACCACAAAATAATTTTTATTGCAGATGACATATGATATAATGATATTTTGGATTTATATGATCATAGATGTAATTTTGCTACTGTTATGAATTGTAGTGTAAATACCTGATATTGCATATGGTCCTAGATGACCCTATAAAGGGATAATTTGTCCCCTAAAGGGTTATTGACCCACAGGTTGAGAAACATTGAGTTATACAGAAGTGCTGTGGAAGGATCGTCACACTTGTCAAATTAGGCTTGTACTTCAATTCAGCCAGATTCAGAACAAACTACAACTGCATTTTGGAGGTGGAGGCAAGGAGACTTATTTTAAATTACCAAAGAAATGCCTCAAGAATACTTAAAGAGTAGAACTGTTGGGTCTCAGCTGTGGGTACCCTCATCTTACCCCTCTGTGACTTTCCTGCATCCCCCTCTGACACCTGCGGAGCCCTTCTTCTCTTCTACTCGCTCTCCTGCTTTCATGATGTATACAGGTGGTCCCAGGGACTGCATGCTCGTGATCACAATAGCTGTGGCAGATCCAGAAGACATCATTTTGCAGTGCTCATTCTCATCCTTCAGCTCCTGGAGCCTTTCCATCCCTCTTCTGTTGTCCTGCGTACCCTGGAGTGAACTCTGATTCTCTTGTCTTTAACTCTTACGGGCTAGGATTGGTGGTGTGGAGCACTAAGCCAGCTAGCTCTATTCTTGCATTTTTAGTTTCAAGTTTCATGAAACAAAATCATTTTTTTTGTCATTTTTTTTGATTTGGTATTTCATAAATTTGTGGCTTGTCTTTTATTGCTTTTGGGATGTTTGTTTTGTGACTGGCAACTTATTACATTTGTATCAAACACAAAGATATTTTGGTACCTGACCACATTTTCATAAATATTAAATTATTTATCTTTATAGTCCATAGACTCTCTGTGGATTCTCTCTTTGATGGCATAAGACAAATGTTCTTATATTTTATGTAAACTCTGTGTGCTTCAAAAAATAGAATCTTCCTGAGCTTTCAAATAGTATTTGAGGAGCCCATATTCTTGTCAAGAGCACTTAGTTATCGTCTAGCCCCCCTGTACCTTATCAAGTATGGCAGTATTCTCAATTTCTCCCAGTGATAGAATTTTTTTAGAAGTTCTAAGAATTAGCACTTCATATGCAAGTGAAGATTACACGTTATGAAAAGGACTCCTGTGGTGCCCACTGTTAGCCAAACATCAGCGGCTATTTGTGTGTGTTTCTTGAATATTTTAAACTTTCTGAGTGAGGAAGAGCCAGAGCTGACACACAGTGACTGGCCTAAGTTCACATGATGTAGTGAAAAACACAGGTAGGTAGAATTTAGTCCAGGTCTATCAGATTTCGAATATGAAACCTTCCCTCTGTCTCCTGTAGAAAAGAACACGATACATCATTTAAGTTTCTTGTACTTTGACTTTTCCAGGATTTTGTAAAAACACTTTTTTTTAAAAAAAAATTTTTTTGAGACAGGGTTTCTCTGTGTAGCTTTGCTCCTTTCCTGAAACTCGCTTTGTAGACCAGGCTGGCCTCGAATTCACAGAGATCTGCCTGCCTCTGCCTCCCGAGTTCTGGGATAAAGGCGTGCCACCACCACCCAGCCGTAAAAACTTGTAAAAGCCATCAAAATCACACATATTCATGTCAATTTGTTTTAAAATTATGTTATGCCCACATGAATAGATGATACAAGAAATAAAGTTTCATAAAATAACATGAGATTTCTTTGATTAGTTTCCAAAGTTTCCACAGAATTAAATTTCCTGTTGAAAATGTCTATGTTCCAAACATGTGGTACTGTGGTTTCTATTTTGACTTTTATGTTGTTTACTTCGATGCCTTGGACCTTTTTGAAACAAGAACAATCATATTTTCATGTCTATGCCTAGGCCTAGGCGGGAGAATTGCAAATATATATTGTGCTGTTGTGGTGATCACACAAACTAATTGAGAGTGTGTTCTGTAGTCTCTGATGGGCTCAGATGAGTCTGAGAAGGCCTCAGCTGTTACCTGTGAGTCCAGTTCTGCACTTCCATTAGATATCTCTGTAAAATATAATTTATCCAACTTTTGTTTGGTTATTTCTTTGAAACCTGAAATAGCTATTAACCAGAATGTTTTTGACATTATCTGGCACCATCCACTAAATTACATAAAGAAAAACTAAATTTCATATCCCTGTGAAGTGGGTGTATTAAATGCCATAGATTTTTCGGATGATTCATTTAAATTAAAATGGTTGAAAGCCTGCTGACAGAATCCAAAAGGAACTTGGCAGTGCGTGCCCAACAGTACAGGCTTTGAGCAGATAGAATCTTTGCAGATTTTATTAAAGAGCGCTGACCTCCCTTCTTGCTTTCTCCAGTCAGTGAAACCGTTGTTATGGGAGATAATGGAAATCAATGCATGGGCTGCCTTGGTGTATTTCTGATTACACATGGGTTAAACATGTTTGAAGGGTAGAATTATAATAAGTTAAATTAATGGTATTTCTGGCTTTTTAAGATGCTTAGTGTGTCCATCCATCTATCCATCCATCCATCCATGCATGCATCCATCCATCCATGCATGCATCCATCCATGCATCCATCCATCCATCTATCCATCCATGTGTTCATTTAATATTTACACATATATATTGCCTTCCATTCAAATAATTTATGGTAGGGAAAGTAAGATATACATGTAAACGTAATATAAAACAGACAGTAGTTTCAGTGAAAGACATAATCTGTATTTATTAGGTCAGAAAGAAGCATGAATTTTCAGGCTTTAGATCAGTGTGTCCTTTCTGGAGGATGTATCATACGGATTATACCTCGCGATGATGGTGGGACAGGAAAGGGTGTTCAAGTTGGAGAGAATAGATGGACTAGAGAGGTATGTATGTACAATTTGGCATAAAACAGGGCAATAAGGTGAGATGATCAGGATGTATTGGGATTCTGCTTAGATTGCATGACAGGCCTTAGCATTTGGCTTTTATTCTTCAAGCAATTGAGAAATCAATTGGCACTAATGCCTCTACCAGAGAACTCAGTGTACCACAGAGAATTTCAATTGTGAGTGGTGATAAGAAGTCGTTTAAGCTGAGCATGGTTGCACACACCTTTAATCCCAGCACTTGGGAGGCAGAGGCTGGAGGATCTTGGTGAACTCCAGGCAAGCCTGGTCTACAGAGTGAGTTCCAGGACAGCCAGCATTTACACACACACACACACACACACACACACACACACACACACACACACACACGAGTTATTTAACATAGTTTTTTTTCCAGGTTTTTTCTTTTTCCTTCTTTGTCCTATGATGTGTTATCTAATCTATCCAAATGAGACTTTCCAAGATTTATAGTTGTATCTAATGGCATATCCAGTGAAACCAACACAATTCATACTGATTGCCTCTCATATGCATGACACATTCCCCAAATAGTGTGACACCAGTTATTGAAGCTTTGAACAGCAATCACAACAAAAATTCCCAAATGTAGAACACAAACTTCTTGGTTTCAGGGTTCTGGGGAAGTAGCTCCAAAGAACTAATCAGTACAGTGTTTCTTTGGAGTTTTGTTTGTTATTAATTTGTTTTATTTAAATTGTAAATTTTATTTTATTTTTTAAAATGGTCTACTTGTTAACTCCTTTTTTACATTTTACATGCAATGGTGTTTTGCCTGTGTGAGGGTGTCAGACCCCTGGAACTGGAGTTACAGGCATTTATGAGCTGCCATGTAGGAGCTGGGAATTGAACCCAGGTCTTCTGGAAGAACAGTGCTCTTAACCTCTGAGCCATCTCTCCAGGCCCTGAAAACAAAATTGTTGGTCATACTAAAGATGGTTCATACTTAATTGTTTTCACATACAAAGAATCTTTGAGTAAAATTGACACTTAAGGAAGATGAGTGAAATTCATGCTGTGCCGTGTTCATGCACATGGAACACTTGTTCTTTTTGAGTTTATTTTTCCCCATTTTGAGCAATAGGATGACACTTGTCCATATCTTTAAAAATCCTATAAGCATATCATGGAAGTTTAATAAAAATTTTTGTGCTTACTGGGCTTTTATTAAAATTTCAGTGCAGCTGCTGGAGGTGTATCCTCAGGCTACGCTTAAGTGACAGCTGCCCAGGTAAGACATTGGCATAGGGAAGTCCAAGAGAGTAGCAGAGAATGGCTTCAGCATCTGAACTTGATCTCATAATGCTAATGTTGTACTGCACTTACCCTCTTAACAGAAAGTTGATTTTGTTCATGTGCTCTTGAATGAATACCTTGAAAATTAAACTATGATCTTGAAAAAGCTAAAGGACTTAAGCATTTTAAATCAGATTAGTGGTAAAAACTGAAGAGTTTAGTTGTAAATATAATCATAAAGACATTTCACCATATTCTCTTTTTTAGTTGACCCTCAATTTCTTCCTCCCTGTCATTAGTATTAGTTTCTATCTTTAGATTTTATAAACAGCTTGCTAGTATTTTTCTTAGTGCTTATGACAGTTGAGACCTTTTATTTTGGCAATGGTTGTTTATCCAATTTACCCCACATTTTTATTTAAGAAGGGTAGCCATTTTCTTCCATTGTTGCTAGTTATGGTATAAAACTGTAGCAATTAACGTGAAAATGCTACACACTCAGAGGGTTGATACAAGGGATCAAGAATTTGCGGCCAACCTGAGCTACATAAAAAGACTGCCTAAAAGTGAAAGAAAGAACAGAGAACATTAAGTTAGCAGGGAGATGTGAGGGAAGATCCTGAAAGCAGATGGGGAATGGCGGTGGATATGATGTAAACACATTGTACTCATTAATGAAATTATGAAGAATACATCTCTTTAGAGTCTAAAAAACAAACCTAATCATACCAAACTATACCAAACCCAACATGGAAGTACAATTACAAAATGGTATGGTAGAAGAAAGCAATTTATGTTTTTTTTTTCAGCAGTATTCCATTAAAAATATATATGCATTCCAGTTATTTTGAAATTATATGTAATAAAATATTAGTAATTGTCTTTAAGTATTTTTGTAAGCAAAACAGTTTTAATCAAAGAAGTAATAAAAGCAATTAAAATAATACTTAGACTATTCTGCTAGGTTCTTTGACTGGGGTGTTCACTCTTGGGTACTTCATGTTTTCCTTGGTTTCTGAAGAGCTAATGTTAGGTTGAACTGCTTTACTTTTCATTTCTTATTTTTAAATTCCTTGCAGACATATACATTGTGTGTGATTATTTTAGATCTAAATAGAAGAATTACCAGTTCCACAGTAAAGCCACTGGAATGTCATTCCAATGGCTCTTGTGTTAATACCATTTCTTGGTTTCATTCATATTCTTAGAAATGTGATACTGTAGGACATATGTACACAAGATGTAGACTGTAATACTGGGCAGATGCATGATTCCACCATATCCCAACAGAGATCATTTGTGTGTCCATAGCAAGTCTGTTTCTCTAAACCCTTGGTCGTTGGCAAGACTGGTTAGCACAGCTGACCTAAGACATAGATAGATGCTCACTTCCGTGAATATTCTCCAATGTGTTCTTTTCTTACCTTTTCTGAGCCAATCTTATGTCTCTGGGATCATAATATAATTGCTCTTATGTCCATTACTTTATTTACTTATTTATTTTTAGAATTAGGTTATCTATTTATGTAGATGAATCTCAGATTGTGTAGAGCAGGATCCACAGAGGTAATCAATCACAAATATAAACTCTCATGTCCTTCATCCTTTCCTGATGGGATTGTGGAATTCTCAAATATCCTAACTTCTCTTTTTTAATTGTTAAAGACTTTGATAGATGCATATAATGTGTTTTGATCAAATCCATTCCACCTTTTTCTATATTCCTCCCCTCTTCTTTCAAACTTCAAGTATTCCTTTATTTTTAAAACTCAAGTCTATTTAATATTGCCAGTATGTGTATGTGTGTGTGTGTCAGGGGTGGGGGTGGGGGGATGACTGTAACATGGACAAGCTAGTAGAGATTGTATTCTAAAAGAAAACCAACCTCCCCTAGTAGTTATCTGCTGCCAATAGTTCCTCAGCTATGGTGGGACTTCATGGGTCCCTGTTCCATTCTTGTGGAGCTCAGCTTCCTAAACTGTGTATTGCAATCCCACATGGTACTGCTTAGCTGAATGTGTATGTTGGGGGTTACAAACTTTTGACAACTACAAAAGGTTTCTGAATGGGAAATGAGGAAATATTACTTGAAAGTCAAACGTGTAATGTGTCCGAGTTATTTCTGGAAGCATCCCACAGCTTTATTGCAGCTTCCAAACACACAACATGCACACTGCATTGCTCATGATGTCCTGCACATACCACCAGTAGATTTGCCTGAAGCACTTCATTTCAGATTTGACAGTATTTTTTGTTATAAGTTGCAGATTTTACTGTATACACAAAATGTTATACTCTTATAGAACACACTGGTTTAATTACAGAAAACAGAGACTTAATTTTTTTTCCTGTCACCCATCAAGATGAGGGACTCAAATCAGTATATGCTTGGATTATATTATATTAGAATCTTTGATTTTTGAAACTTGCTTTGTAAGTTGAAGAGTTGGGCTGTTAAGTTGATAACTGTGTTGCATAATAAATCATTAAATGAATTCTGACTTGGGATTTAAATAGAATTTCTAGTGATTTCTGAAATGGCTCTATACATCCCTTGTCTTTTTTGAATAGCACATCTATGTGTGAGTGTCCTTTGCTTTCCCAGTATTTTCAGCATTGCTGAATTAAAATATCAATAGAGCCTGAAAAATGTTGAAGATCAAATATTTATTTATATTTGGTTGTGAATCTAGCCTTCAACTGCTGAGCCATCTCTTCAGTCCTAATTATTTATGTAAAAATATAAAAGAACATATGTTTCATTAGTATGCAAATTTACACTAATCTTTAATAAATGGTAAAATACAAAATAATTTTTCAAATGAATTTCTTTTTATTTTAAAATTAAATTATTGTTATTTTTTTGTGTGTATGATACAGGTTGTTAAGCAGCCTAGGTTTGCCTGGAACTTACTATGTAGTTGAGGATGACCTTGAACTTTTGAACCTCTCACTTTTACTTCCTCAGATGCTGATATTTCAAGCATGTACCACTAAACTTAGTTTAATGCAGTTCTGGGGATAAAACTCAGGGAACTGAGCATGCTGGGTAACTACTTCTATTTGGGCTAAGTCTATAGTGAGAAATCCACAGAGTCTGCTTAAAGGGCAAAGGAATTTATTAGGGGATAAAAACTCACTCTAAAGAACAGAATTGTTGCAGGATCTGGAACACTGTTCTGGCTGCCTGTCCCAGTCCTGCATCCAAACCATGAGGGAGTGAAGAGACAGTGTCTAAGTGCAACTCAGGTCTTAAGGGTCGCTGAGAGGTCACGCCCCAGGGTCAGGTACTTCAAGGTCACAGGCAGGTAGAACAGTTACCTGCTGTATCTCTAGGGGAAGTGCTTCAAGGTCATAGACAGAACAGCTATCCACTGCATAAGTTCCCAGTCCCTCTTTATGATTTATTACCAGTATTAGTTTGGCTTATATACCCATTTTATATACCTGCAGTGTGTAAATATTTCTGGTGCAGGAGGTAGTCACTAGTGAGAAAAATTTTAAGGATAGATTCCATATAGGGATCAATGTTGCCTTTATGGCATTCCCATCACCAGACAATGTGATGTCTGTTATTGTTACTGTTTTTAATGTAAAAATAAAAAATAGTATTTTTTTATTTCCTTAATATATTTCATGTTTAATTGTATTAATTATGTTTGTAGTATAAGTTATGTTTATATTTTATATACTGTTTCAAAGTACCACAATACTTTAATGTGCACCTCTCAACCCAGTCTGAGTTGTCATATTCTGTTTATCTACAAATATGAATTTGAAGCTACAGTAAAATAATGAGGACTGGCATAATATTATTGCATGATAGTACAGTACTTGGCATGTCAAAGAACAGACAGATCTGGCTTTGTGATCCTTTTCCATATTTGTGTTTTGTGACTGTGCTCAATTTTGACCCATCTGAGCTTAGTTTAGTCTTCTGCAAAGGGCAGGTCATGATTCAAGTAAGGATAGTATCTGCAGATTATCTCATGTTGCATATGATAGCTGTTATCAAAATGTATATATGTGAATGTAGTTTTAAAACTAAACTACCCTATGAGACTAGAGAGATGGCTCAGTGGTTAAGAGAATCAAGGGCTCTTCCTGAAGATTGACATTCAATTTCTAGCACCCACATGGAAGTTTATAGTTGTCTATAACCAGTTCCAGGAGATACAACTCCCTATTTTACCTCTGCAGGCAACAGGCACACATGTGGTACATAGACATACCTGCAGGCAAAACACTCATACCTGTACAATGACAAATTAAAGTACCTTTATAAGTGGGAAATTAAGGCCCTCCTAATACACAAATGTCTAAAGCTTCCAACATACTTTGCACTCACCCAGATCTGTAACGTCATTCCCTTTACCCATTTTACTTTGGATCTGTTCTGTTATTTTCTCCTCTGTCTTGCCATCCACCCACTTCTTAGTGTATGCATCCACCTGCTGAAGTACATACTTTCAATATGTGTTTTCTCCCCAGTCAGCACCTGTTACAGTGCCTGGGTCATGTTGTCATCGGAATTGAATAGAAAGACTCTAACACATAAGCTTTAGTTCAAAGGACTGGCTTTGGTGAAGGGATTTGTGACAACTTTAGGATTCTGCCTGGTTTGAATTTTAGTTCTGTTACTGACCCTGGGAACGTGACAAAAATCATGCACATACAATGCATATATATTATTTGTATTACTAGAAGACCCAAATTAGACTTTAGATGAGACACTGATTAAAGATCTGGAGCCAGCAAGGTGGATCAGTGGGTGAAGATGCTTGCTGCTAAGGCTGACCACTTGAGCTCAGTCCTCAGTACCCTCATGTTAGAAGGAGAGAGCTGACTCTTGCAAGATGTTCTCTGACTTCCACATGAGTGTCACGACACATGTGCACCCCCATATGCATAAATAAATACATACATGATTAAATATAATACAAAATTTGGAACAAAATCTTAAAATTCATTCTGAAGCACATGATATCTTGGACAGCTAAATCAATTATGAGCAAAAAAAAAATCAGTGCTAGAGGTATGGTCACATCTGATTTTAAGTTACTTTGCAGAGCCATAGTAATAAAAACAGCATGGAACTTGGACAAAACAGATACATCAATCAATGGAATTGAAAAGAAGGTCTATATATACACCCACACAGCTATAGGTACTTGATTTTGGACAAAGATGTCAAGATTTACATTGGAAAAAATATAGCTACTTCAACAAATGATGATGGTTAAGCTGGATTCCACAGGTAGAAGAGTGCAACTAGATTTGTGTTCTCTTACACTGTAAAGAAGCAACCCCAAAAGAACCAATGACATTAACATAAGACCTAAAACTCTGAAACCATTAGTAGAAAAAATAGGGAAAACACTTCAAGATACAAGAATAGGCAGGAACTTTTTGAATAGGACTGCATTCACTAGTAAATGAGGCCAATCATTGACAATTGTCATCCTATGAGATTAAAAACTTGCATATCAAAGGAAACAGTTAATCAAGAGAACAGACTACAGAATGGGAAATAATATTTGTCAGCTATATGTCTTACAGAGGATTAATGTCTATAGAACCCCAAAATCTCAAAAGGCAAAATAATAAGAAACCAAACTATTTAATAGAAAAATATATTAACAGAACATAATTTCAGTCTCAAAAGATGAAATACAATTAGCCAACAAACATGAAAAAAGAGTTCAGTCTCACTATCTATCAGAGGAATGTATATTAAAACTACATTAAGACTCAGATCTTAGAATGTCAGTCATCAAGAAAACAAATAAGAACAAATACTGGTAAGTAAGGATGTGGGTGAAATAGGACCTTTATATACTGTTGGGAAAGAAATGTGGTCCAGGCAGGATGAATACCAGTAAGGATGTTCTCAAAAATAAAGATAGATCTACTATATGGTCCAGCTACATTACTCTTGTGTATTTAAATCAACATTTTGCAGAGATATTTACACATCAGTGTTTATTACAGTGCTATTCACAGTATCTGAATTATGGGGCCAACCTAGGCATCCAACAACATAGTAATAAAGAAAATGTATGTACACAGTGGAATTTTTTCAGCCATAAAAAAGAATGAAGTTATGTCCTTTGCAGGAAAATGGATGCAACTGGAGATGATCATATTAAGCAAAGTATGACAGTATTAGGAAGACAAATGCCATATGTTTCTTCTCACTTTTGTTTTCTCCATTTTATATAGACACATAAAATCATATCTGTACATATGAAATAAAAATAGAAGTGAGATTATGTAGAGGAACAAAAGAGACTATAGGACAGGAGGGTGAGAAACAGTAGGGAGAGGGCAAAGAAAAGGAATATGTTCCCTAGACAACATATATTTGTTTGAAATGCCCTGAGGTAGCTTAGTACTATGTACAATGAATATGCACAGAAAAAAACAACAAAACAAAACAAAACAAAAACTACCTGTCTGGGGACAGGATTTTTGTTAGATATGCTAATTTGGATTTGTTCCTCTATATTTCTCCCAGATAGAAGCTTTTTCTTCTAATATTATATTTGAATTATCTTTGCTGGTAGCACAACCCTTGTCACTTGCCTGACTTTTTTCTACTCACTCAAATGTCAGATCCACAGGTAACTTAAAAATGGCAATAAATCTAGTGTTTATTTTTATGCTTGTGTTTTGGGGGCAAGTGGGTGGGGACATTTCAAAGGCTGTCTTAGTAAATGTACAAGAATTGCAAATTAATCAAGACATTTAGCCTTACTACAGTGGACATTATATATAATATTTCCTTGCTCATCTATCACCAGTCATCTTTTGACTTTTTTTCATTAAGATATTGATTTCTAGGTAGCCGCTTCCTCTGTGTCTGGGGTAAATATGTCAGTCTCAGAAGACGAGCATAATGGGACCCTCACATGGTGGGTCCTCAATGACCTCGTTTGCCAGTCTGCCCTCTTTGCATAGAACTTGATCAGGACTGCAGGTGTGGCGATGCCCCCTGCTTGTCCCTCCTTCAAGAAAGGACGTGGGACTCAACTTGAGTCAATGAAATGCCAGGGCCAGATGGCATAGCCCTTGTAGGAGTGTGATTTGCTGACCCGAAAGTCACCAGAAAGGTTTCATTCTCTCCCTTCAGATACCAAACTGTGTGAATATGAAACTGGGAATGGGTACAGACACTCGCTATCTAATAATACGCTTATTTCTTTGCCCCTGATGTAAGATTTCATTATGTGTCCCAGGCTGACCTGGAACTTACTAAGATGGCCCCAAACCCATTGCCATCCTCCTGCTTCAACCTGCTAGTTACTGAAACCATAGTATGCACCACCGTATCTGGCCTGCTTGTTTACTTGAGGGTAGCTATGTTGAGCATGAAGCCAAGTCAGAATTGATAGCAACAAAGAGAGTCCTTGAGAAAAGAAACTGACAAACCTAATCTGACTGTCCTGAGCTGTGCAGTCCATCTCATGACCGACATTTAAAAGGGACCAAATGTTATCATTTAAGTCAATTTGAGTAAGGTTCGTGACAGGCATCAGAAAGTACCTGAAAGTGATATGCCATTTTAAAATGGACATTTTCTCTATGCTTGGAAATGTGATCTTGACCAGCACTGTCAAATGGAACCTTCTGAGACAATGGGTATTGGCTTTACAATATAAATGGACACTGTCCTCATTTGTTAGTTGGTCGATTGAAATATGCTACTTCAGTGCTTGGGAGGTCACTCTTTGGTAAGAGGGCTTGCTGTGAAAGAAAGACAATCTGGGTTCAAACCCTCAGTACCTATGTAGAACCCAAGCATGGTGGCACATGCTTGTAACATTAGTATACAAGAACATTAGTTCTTGTAACACAAGAACTCTCTGACCAGATATCCTAGACCAAATGACAAACTTCAGGTTCAGTGGGAGAAGCTGTCTTAAAAACTAAGATGGGGAGTGATAGAGGAGGACATCCAGTATTTTCCCTCCATATGTGCGTACATAAATACCTAGGTTACATACCCACACAAATCCATTTAAATACACACAGAGAAATCAATATGTCAGTGTGACACAGAATCTCAGGTTCTAATTTAACTTAGTTTTCAATAATTTAAGTTCAACTAGAGATAGACTCATGTTTTTCTAGGGGACACCTCTTTAGATCTAGATGAGTCAGCTTTCAGACAGGTTAAGTGACTTTATCACAGTCTTCTAAACCTTTGTGTTCTTGATGATTGTTAACTCTTCTTTCATTTGGTATGGTGATAAAAAATTCTAAGTAAAACAAAACTCATGTTTGTTTAACCGGAAACCTCAATGGCACAGATATGCTGTGTGTGTGTGTGTGTGTGTGTGTGTGTGTGTGTGTGTGTACATGCTGCTACACATGTGTGTCTATGTGTATATTGAAAGCTTTTTATTTGCACAGATTTGTGTATCATGTAATGACTTTAAGGAGAAAAAGTATGAATTTATTCCTTACCAAACAACCTAAGTCAAACACATCCCAAAACAACCTTCAGCGGTGAACAGCAATATGTCATTTTATATTGATATGTGTAAATGCTAAACACTTAGGAGGGGGAAGTGTAGGAAGACTTCTTTCACTAATTCTCGTCAATATGGTTCCGGAGAAGGATGTGAAGACACTTCAATTACACCATGTGCAAAATGAGTCATCTGCTGCTACCTGAAGATGGCCTGGTTTTATTTTAAAAATAACTTCATGGGTGTTTTATGTTTAAAGCAGCATGTCACCAAGAAAAACTCCACAAATTGCCAGGTGCTTAACTAGTAGACAATCATTAACTTCTGTATTTAGTCTCTATATGTTTTATTGGTTGAAGAATTTTAAGAATATCCTTTAATTTAACTTCAAATGTTGTTACAGTTAAAAATATCTGAAAGTATTTTGGAAAGAAAGTATATAATGCTAGCACAGTGTACTATTTTAGCAATTGTGACCCAGAATAAAATGATTAAATAAACCACAGAGTAAAAGGCTACTGACCAAATTTTCAAAATTCTAGAGGAAAGGAATTAGAACTCAAAAGAAAATTAATTGTCTACCTAAGAAAGTCCACAGTATCTTGGCTGAGCCAACAGACAGACACAGCTTCCTCCGAACAGCAAGAAAACAGCCAAGGCTCGAATAAACTCCTGGCAACTTGTCTGTACCATAGACTCAAGGAGGCAGACAGCCTTCAGGAAGATGATGTGAGCTGTCAGGTTCATCCCGCTATAATTGGAGTGTATATCGACTTTGGTCAGTTAGTAAAGAGATCATCAACTCCCAAAGTGCTCGAATTGATGGAGATGTGATAATGGAAGATCGCTCTTTAGATGTCTGCTGCTCGTAGAAGGGGTTCTCTCCAGATTTAAGAGGAATTTTATATTTGTGTCACAGGTACAGTCCAAATGAGTTACTTCTTGACAATTAAACACATATTTATAATAGTGTATTTTGTTTGTTCATATTCTGTCACTTGATTCAGTTAAAATTGAGTGATTACAAACACAGAACCTAGAAATAACTAAGTTTTGTGGGAAAATTATCTGAGAGGCTCAGAGATTATCTGTATCTAATCACATTTTGTCATTGAAATTATTTTTATTATAAAATATTTTTAATAAGTAAATACTTAAAACAGGGTACTGTATGAGAATAATTGTTGGGTCCTTTTAGGTAAATTAGTTAATGGTTTCATAATATATTTTTCACTGTTGTAGTTAAAAATATCATTAGTAAATAATTCATCTGACTTTGTTGTTGTTGTTTTTTTTTTTTTTTTGAGACGGTTTCTCTGAGTAGCCCTGTCTGTCCTGAAACTTGCACTGTAGACCAGGCTGGCCTTGAACTCACAGAGATTTACCTACTTCTGCCTCTTTAGTGCTGGGATTGGAGGAGTACACCATCACCATCTGGCTCATCTGTACTCTTTTAAGGCAAAATATTTTATCATGAAATACAAATTTCAGAAGTGTGTAGAACCATAAGTACTGAGTGTATCAAGAGGCAGAAGTTAATAATATTGATGATGCCTTGGCTTGAACTTAAAATGAAATTGAAAATGCAGTTATCCTAAAACATTGTTTCTGAACATGCCCAATGATGCTGCCCTTTAATACAGCTCCTCTTGTGGTGACTCCCCACATTAAATCATTTTCATTGCCACTTCATAACTGCAAGTTTGCTACTGTTACGAATCATAATGTAAATATTTTTGGAGATAGAGGTTTGTCAAAGCGGTCATGACCCATGGATTGAGAAACACTGTATTTCTAAGTAATGACCTGCTGCTTGGCAGAGTTTGATTTTTAGCTTGCATATTAAGAAAAGGAAGAAATTCACTTTAAAAAACAAAACAAAACAAAAAACAAAGCCTCAGAGCTCTGAACTGCAGTCTGAGTGAGCAGTTGAAGAGGGGTTCAGAACTTGACCCAACCAACTCATCTGAAAGAGCATGCTCAGAAGACTGCCTCTAGCTAACTTAACGCCAAGAAATTCAGGTCGAAAATTTTTATTCCACATTCTCATTGAAATCCAGTATAAAATGAAAGTTTGTAGTAGCTAACTCAGAAAATGGAAAACAGTTCCTTTGGTTACATTTGGAAAACTTTTTGTGCCTAGCATTTAAAAATATCTCCTTTTCTCAATATAATTCCTAATTAAGGAAAGACTAATATATTTAAAAAAATCTGTTTCTAATTTACTGAATTGGATATCGTCCTCACTAAAAGTTGACAAAACAGTTTCAATGGAAATGCAATTACATTGAAGTTTTAAAAATCCTATCAACATGATCACTTTAATCACATATAGAAGCACCAAGAATGTTCAGTTTCTTAAAATTTAAGCCCCTTAGGTTACCACTTTATCATGTTTGCCAATAAAGTACTACCAAGGCTGAGAGGCAAGCAATCCTTTATGCTAGGCACCAAGTGAGGAGAAACTCAGCCCTGGTGGCTCTGGGGGAATGGCTAATGAGCTTCAAAGCCCCTCTGCCTCCAGGTCAGAGGTTTGCATGAGACAGAGGTTGGAAGTGACAGGAAGTCATTATCTTTCCATGGTAGTTCGATGGCTTATGTGAAGGAGATACATTGTTTCAGGCTACTTTCTAATGACCAAAATGTTACATCTCAATGACAAATTCAACCAAGAATCATGTTCCTGACCTGCTATGTCTACCATATCAAAGCAAGTAATTTTCAGTGGAAAAAGACAGTACTTAAAGGGATTATCTATGAAAAATAAGGAGAGAGGAGAAGCAAGAAAGGAGAAAAGCTAAAGAGAACACAGTTGTCTAGAACAGCACAGACCAAAATGCAACCACTTCATCATCTGAAAGATTTTCTTGGCACTAGGGACCAAGGCATTTCATTAATAAAGGTCTTACTTGTTTCTTTTCAATAAGTTTCTAATACTTTTACCCAAAGCCTCTGGATTAGGGCTCCCAAAGACATTAAAATCCTTGCGATACCGTTCCTTTAGGAAGATTGTCACCACACATCATTATGATCCTCTTTTGGAAGCCATTTTAGCTAGAGTCAGTGAGAGAAAGTCTCCCAATGTTTGCTCTTTTTAGATAATTAGCAATTTTGTACATAGAGTCAACATTACACATTGTTCTACATTGCATTGTATGTTTGTCTTTGGTTGTTTGGCAAGAGCTAGGGCTAAACACCCATACACATTCATCTCAGAGCCCTCAATATCTGAAATACAAACCTGGACAAATAGAAACTTCATACACACACACACACACACACACACACACACACACACACACACACACTTTCACATGTGTGCTCACCTCTGATATCTCAAATAAATCAAATCTGATATTTTTGATAATTGTTTACTAATTTCAAAATAAGATTCTGAATTCTGTAGACAGAAGTTTAGGAGGCACATGGTAGAGTGGTGATAACATGATGGAAGATTTGGTTTGAATTTATTCTGTCTATTGGACACATAGCGAATTTCCAATGTGAACTAATGATAAAAGGAGAAATTCATGTCTTATGTGCACTGGTGGGATATAGTAAGGACAATGGTCACACCATTGTAAGAAACCACTTCCATTATCTCAAAAAGTTCTGCTGGCCATTATTAGTCTAAGTCACATCACATCACATCCTTATTTTAGTGTTGAAATGTATTGTCTTCTAAAACAATTTAGGAGTAATTTAGGACCTCTAAGGAGAAATGATAAAGATCAGTTACAAAGGCATTAGAATTGAAAGCTTATAAAACACATGAGACATATAATGTCCCATGGGCTACTTATTTAGACATTATTTTATATTCAACAAGTGAGGACATTTGAAGATTTTATATTTTCAAAGATTAAAAAAATCTAGATAATTTTTCTTTTCGGGGATGATTAATATCCTAGGGGCATTTCTTGTACCTTGAATTCAGCCTGTAGAAAGAAGCCTGTCATTGGTAGGGTTCTTGGACCTCTCAGCCTCTCTGTGTATAATGTATGTATAATGTATGTACTACCATAACCAGAGGATTTTCTAAATGTGTGTTCTGAGGGTTGACCCCAGGCCTTCATGCTTGCAAGACAACACTTTACCAACTGATGCTATCTCTTTGGTCACTGCTGCCCCTTCCTCTTCCTCCTTCTTCAGAGCTGGCCTCATTTCTTCCTCCCTACACTTCACCTCTTCCTCCGCCTCCTCCTGTTCTTTGGATTTATTTCATTCTTCATCATGTCTATGTGTATTTGCATGTAGGAATGCACATAGGAGTGCAGTGTCCACAGAGGCCTGAGGAAGGTATCAAATCTCTGGGAGCTGGAGTCACAAGCCATTGTGAGCTACCCAGCAAGGGTGGCAGGAACTAACTGGGGTCCTATGGAAGAGGAGCATTCACTCTTAACCCCTGAACCATCATCTCACTAGCCCTCCTTCCTCTGTTTTTAACAAGTGATTATAATTGCCTGTAAGAGCATAAAATCCACAACCCTGTTTAGAAGATGAGGTCACACAAACACCTCTCTGTCTCCCAGATAGGAAATCCCCTAGTGCTTCAGAGTATTAGAAGGGACCAGATTCTAATTAGACCAGAACTACTGTCCTCCATGTTGTTCTGCTGAAGTTTGAGAATCTCAGTGAATAAGAAGAGAATAGGTAAACTGACACATTTAGTTGCATTTTCGGCCTTAGTCAGAGAGATTTACAGATAATCTTTTAATAATCTGCTGTTTTCTCAGCTTATTTATCGTGGTCACAGGAAGATGATATATTTGTGGTGAAAGCTTTGGTGGGTATAAACAAACAAGTCTTTTGTTAAATTCTTGTTCAGCAGTTTGTGAGGTCTAGAAATGGCTAGATTTGTTATAACAAATCCCAAGATTATCTACAACTGATATGGAAAAATAAAATATTCTAGAAGGGTTCATCAAACAATGAGTACAGATTGTTCTTGCTGTCAGTTTTACAACTTAGAGTTGCTTTTCTCCCTTACCCAGACAATTCTTCCAATGCCAGCTATGTCTATTTAGAATGTTTGGAAGGAAGGTAAGAATCTGGGAAATAAGATTTTTTTTTCAGAGTTAAAGGATGATATTACTGCAGTATTAGTAATTATAGTCAGAGGCACATGAATGGAAGAATTCGCTACAGTAATAAGATGGATTGCTGCAATATTCATTCTATGTGCCATCAGCTGGTTCAGGTATACTCATTGCTATGTTTTAAAACAAAATGGTCCTCATAGAGAGAGGCACTATGAGGAGGTGTGGCTTTGTTGGAGTAGGTGTGGCCTTGATGAAGTGTGTTGTAGGTGGAATTTTCCTGTCCCAACCACCTGCTCCCAAATAACTGACACAGAGGCTTAATAATAATTATAAATGCTCAGCTGATAGCTCATTCTTGTTACTAGCTAACTCTTATATTTAAATTAACCCATATTTCTTATCTACACTTTGCCAAGTGGCTCATGGCTTGTTACCTACATTTCCTTAGTGGTTGGCTTGTGGCTCCTCTGATTCCACCCTACTTTTTTCCATCATTCTCCTAGTTTGGTTGTTCTACCTATAATTCCTGCCTGGCTACCAGTCAATCAGCTTTTTATTAAACTAATTCAAGTGACAAATCTTCACAGTGTACAAAAGAATTATTCCACACCAGTGTGTCACTGAGGGGGTGGGCTTTGAGGTCTCCTATGCTCAGGCTACACTCAGTGTCACAGTTCATTTCTTTTTGCCTGCAGAGCAGGTGTAGATCTCTCAGTTCCTTCTCCAGCACCACGTCTGCCTGCATGCTGCCATATTCTGCCATATCCTGCCATGAAGATAATGGACTAAACCTCTGAAACTTTAAGTTACTCCCAATTAAATGTTTTCCTTTATAAGAGTTGATATGGTAATGATGTCTCTTCACAGCAATAGAAACTCTAACTAAGACATTCAGTATTTGATTTTTTTTTTTTTTTTTAAAACGGGATCTGATTATGTAGCTATCTGGCTAGCCTGGAACTCAGAGTGACTGATCTACCTGCCTCTGTCTCCAAGTGGCTTACAGGCCTATGCTACTACACACAGCTTATCTGACGTTCTAATACAGTGGGTCCTTTCGAGTCCTGACATACCAACCTGGTTGTGTATTTTTTTAAAGTTTGTTTTTATTTTTTATTTATGCATTTCTGTGTGTGTCTCTCTGTGTGTGTATGCTATCTGTTTTCTGATGCTGGTGGTGGCCAGAGGCAGGCATTGGATTTTTTGAAGCTGTAGTTACAGGTGGTTGTGAGCCACCTGACTGGGGAACTGGTAACTAAACTGTGGAGGACCAGCCCCCAGATTTATTTACCCTAGGGACTCTTGAGGAATGAGGGATAAGAGACTTAGTTGGAAATAGAGAGAAACACAGGATAGACTCAAGTGGGCCTGGATCCTTATCTACCAGCCCAGAACTTTATTCCAAAGGTCTATTCATAACAATGCCAAGGGGTGGAGCAAAAGACCTCCCCCTTGCTAGTTAAGTCAAGTGTAGACCCTTACAAACACCTGATACTCAGGCCCATGGTCCAATCAACCTCTTATGCAACCTGCTGGGTAAAGCCACTAGGAAATCTAATGGGCTACAACACAAACTAGGGTCCTCTGGAAGAGCACCGAGCTCTTAACTGGTGAGCCATGTCTTCAGCCACCTAATAATGTCTAAAAAAATGATTAGAACTATAGATACGTGGGTGTCCTGTTTTAACCTCAATAAAAATTTCAGTTCCAGATATTCATAGATAGTTTTTGTTGCTATTTTTCTCTAGAAACTTCATCCCATGCTACTCATATCACAAGGAGAAAACTCATGATTTGTGCTCATAAAAGTGAAGCAAAGTGTCTTCTTAAGAGGAGTTGAATATATATCACCTGGGGGGGGGGTGTCTTCCTTTTCCTCATATCTGTTGGCCACCAGGCTATGAAAACAAAGGGAGCAGAGGCAGTAGGCAGAGCTTGGGCCAGCCATGAGCATGACAGAAATACCTTTCTGGGAGTCAGCTTCAGTGAGACAGCTCAACTTCATTCCAGAGTAAGGAGAATACATGGGACATGGACAACAGCCGGGGACATCACCTGATAGGTGCTCATAGCTGCTTTATTTGCATTTCCCGCAGCATGGTCCCATCATACGGATGGGAGCACAACACCTAATTATCATATGGGCTGCAGGGGGAGAGCATTTGCAGGGAACTGCCAAAGGTCACCCTTAAGATAAGTCAGGCATCCAAGCTCAAGGACAGCTTCAGAATAAGGTCAGGCAGAGAGTAGGAAGCCACTGCTGGGGAGAGAGTCTTTCATCTTGCATCTAGCTCTGAGAGCTGTCGGGACACTGTGGACTGCAACGTTAAGCAGCAGGGCCTTCCAACAATCCCCATGGTATCACGATACTGACTCTATGAGAAAATGAGGATTTTTCCCTTATACATGGAGGCTGGTAATATCCAAACCATCCTGATAATAGTATCCCTACATCCTGGTGCTGATGCAAAGGTTCGAACTTGAGTAAAATAGTAAGAGCAGAAGGACTGGACTTCAGATTGAGAGAATGGAAGTGGAGAAGTGGTGGCTTTTATCCTCCTATCTCTGCCTCCTCTGCAAAGGGAAATTGCCTCCTCTACTCAGCTTCATTTTTCTAATTATAATCAAGACCCAAACAAATCAGACCATTGAGAATCATTTGTTTCTCTCAGAGCTCAGGCAAACAGATGCAATTTCATTCTGAGCCAAGGCAGATGGGCTTATGAGACAGAGTGAGGGTGGTAACTGTGAGGGACACCAGTTATAATTTATCCTGACTTAGTAAGATTTTTCTTCTGCATGACATGCTACTCAACAAATGGAGACACCCTGGCTAAGTAATTGCTCAGATAGTTGGAGTGTTGTGCTTAAAAGGACTTCTAAGCTGAATTAGCTCGAGATGACATCAGTGGTGCTCATCTTCATGAGGTCAGTCCAATAACGAATCTACTTAATATCTTCATCAGTGACCAAGCTAATGGAAGAGGAAGGCAGACTCATTAATTAACTTCAGGAAAGACATTAGACTGCAGGAGTGGATTGCACGTTGTAGGACGGGGCATGAATTTCAATGGCCTTTGCCATGATAAAGCGCTTGTCCTTGGAATTCCAAGTCTGCCAAGACTGTCTGCGTATTGTATATCCCTGCAGGCATGGCTAAGAAAACAAATATGTGAACTCTTGCTACTGTGAACCTCTGTGCTCTCTTTGCTAAAGCACAGAGCATCTGTACTGGTCCAGCTCTGCTTTACACAGAACCACCCCCTTCCTACAGGTGCATTCCATAATGCCTTTCCTTTCTCAATATGTGGCTCTATCTTAGAATTTCAAGGCTCTGCTGTACTGGTATAAGACAAAATCGACAACATAATTTGTGATGTCCATTGTAAAATCTGCCAAAGCCCCTAGTTCATAGTACAGAAAACCAACTAAACACACAACCAAAAAAAAAAAAAACCACCACACAGTAATAAATATAAAGTGCTTTACATTTTCCCTATCTCTCTGCCAACTTGTCAGTATTTATTTATTATTTAATGTCATCTAAGAAAGGAAAAAATAAGAAATGTGGACTATTAGCATACCTGTTATCCTTCAATTTTATATGTTTCCAGTTTAAAATGCAAATATGAGGACTTTTAACACAAAGATGGAATTAATGATATTAAGCAGTTTGTATTTCATAGCTAATGCATGCACCTGCATTTCTGCCTTCAGGTGACATTCTTAAGTTGCTGCATACTTGTGTGGTTGTTTTATCTTCTATTGTGGTGAAATAGGGTCTCTTACTGACCTGGAAATTGGTAAGTAGGTTAGACTGGCTGGGATCCACATGTCCCTATTTCCCCAGCTCTAGGATTAGGAGCATGTATCACCATACCTGGTTTTCCTTACTGTTTAATATGGGTTCTAGAGACTGAATTCCAGTCTTCAAACACTATCAACAGAGCTATTTCCCCAGCCCCACTAACTTAACTTAAAACAGTTTTTTTTTTTTTTGTTTTTTTTTTTTTTTTTTTTTTTACTTTTTTTTGTTTCTTTCATGATACACCCAGAAGTATGTTTAATAATATCCTCAGTGCTTCTCAAGCTGATCAGATTAAAAAGTAAGATTGTTTACCAAAAATCGACCTTTTGTCAACTTGTCTTGAAATACTCCTTAAAGCTTCCCTTGACTCCTAAAGACTTATATCTGTCTCCAGATGTAAAATGCATTCAGTCAATCTCCAAGAGTCCCTGCAGTCTTAACAGTTCCAATATTATCCCAAAGTCCAAATACAAGGTCCTCTCTGAAACTCTTGAGAATTCTTTGCTATGGGCCTATGTGAACAAGAGAAGTCACACTTCCAGTATATAATGGCTCAGAGTAAACCATCTAGTTCTGAGAAGGCAAAATTAGGCCATAGGAAGGGAGAATGAGGGTGAGACCACGGCAAAACCCCAAATCAGCAGGGTCAATGGAAGCCCGAAGTTCCCCAGCCAGAATCTGGGAATGGGGTGGTATGTTAAGACATCTCAAGGATGTAGGGTAACCCACTCCCATGGCTTCACTGGTTGTAGCCCACATGACCTTTCTATTGGGTTGGCTCTCCTCCCTGCTTTCAAGCTGTCCATCATGGAGACTCCATGTACCTGGCACCTTCAACTTATCATTGTATTTTCGACTTCACTTTCACAGCTTTATGCATAACCCTTGCAGGTTGCTTGTAGGTAATTCTCAAAGCTTCCCTCCCACAGTACTGGCCTTCCTTAGACATCTGGTTGAAGCCTCCATAAGCCTATGACTCTTACTTTCTGTATGCTTGCAAATCTTAAGTACATTGTCAATAACTAGGTCTGCTGCTGGCTTGAGCAGCA
Source organism: Peromyscus leucopus (assembly GCF_004664715.2). NCBI lineage: Eukaryota > Metazoa > Chordata > Mammalia > Rodentia > Cricetidae > Peromyscus > Peromyscus leucopus. The sequence continues at coordinate 94,757,202 of NC_051064.1, forward strand.
GCTGCCCTCGTTGTCTCTTGGACCATGGCTTACAGGGGCCTCTGTGTGCCTGATGATTGGCTAGGAGAAAACATCTTTCTAGGTGGACTGTGGGAGCAGAAACTCTGAAGATTTCTCCTCAAACTGAAGTCTTTCACATGCATTGAAGGCAGTTATCTTTGAGCCTAAGATGGATGGGGTGTGTCCTATCCTGAGATACACTCAAAGAATTTTTCTTATTGTCTTGATATGAGATACTTGGCTTTATTTTAATGATCTTAATTTCCAAGTGTCACATATTCCTTGGCTTCACTTTTACATACTCTGTATTCCAGAGCAAACTGAAAGCATAAAAGATATCTCTTACACATGTATGAAATTCTCAAAGAATTAATAAAAACATTATATAAAAATAAAAATATTATATTAATAAATCTTTCTGCTCTGAGAGTTCTCTCTGAAAACTTGTCTATCAGCAGGCCATTAGACAGAACCTGAATGCTGGGCATCTTCAGATTTGGGTGGCATACAAAATGAAAAGACTTCTCTAACCTATGGACTCATTGTAACTTTGGGTATATTTTTCAATTCCTGGAATCCACAGTGGAAGGAGAAAACTAATTCCTGAAAGTTGTCAGCACCTACCACATACACAATGGAGTATGTGTTTACCTGTACTTACACATACACATCACACACACACTAATAATAATGATAATGATAATAATAATAATAATAATACATTAAAAAAAAGATGGGGAGCTGGAGAGATCTCAGTGGTTAAGAGCACCTGCTGCTTTTGCAGAAGACCTATGCTTGATGTCCCCTCCCCCAGCACCCAAATGGTGATTTACAATCATTTGTAACTCCAGTTTGGGGGAATCCACCTTCTCCTGATCTTCTTAGGCACCAGGCATGCACAGGGTGCACATGCACAAATGCAGGCAAAACACCCATATGCATAAAATAAAATAATATTAAATAAAACTTAAATAAAACAAAAGTTTTCAAAAAGAAAAGAGGATAGTGTCAATCTTGCATCTATAGCTTAAGAGTTCCAAGAACTAATGGAAGTATCTAGGAGACAGTGCTGACATCTGCTCTTTGTGCTAAACACAGTCTTTAAGATGTTGAATGCGTTCCACATTCGATATTCATGTGAGTTTAGGAGGCTTATGATTCCCATCACCACTTATTCAATCTTACTTATTTCTTTAATTCACCGTGTTTTTGCCAATCTGAAATGTTATCTTAGTAGTGCCAAGGTGGATTTTATGCTTATAGATGGACACCTGCCATCAAATGTTAGGTACTAGCTATATCAATGTATATACATATTAACTCAGGTTGGAATTTAGCATTGGTATGGCCCATATGGCAGCTACCATTCACTCCTAATCTCTCTTAAGCCTTTTATTCTCTTTTCTTTTTTATCTCTTTGTTTTCAATATAAAGTTTATATTTATTAGAGAAAGTTGGAAATATAAACATAAGTAAATAAAGGGAAATTATGTACATTTAAGATAAACTAAATAGTGTGTTTTGCTTCCTTTCTGTCCTTTGCTAAGTATGTAACTTCAAAAGTGTTGTTGGCCTCCTTCTTTGTATAAAGTTTAGTGTCCTACTTTACATCTGGCACTATGTTATACTTACGTTTTTTTATGTTACCGTCTGCATAAATATTTCATGACTACAGAATATATTATAACATACATTTATTTGCTTATAGTAAGTACTGTGATGAATGTCTTTTTAAATAAAACTTACCTCATTTTTCTAGCTTAGGTTATTAGGAGGGAGTGCTAGAACATTGCTGGTTTGAAGTGCCACACATTTTAAGACCTTTGGTATTTGTTGACAAAGAGATGCATTATTATTTCCTCCTGTCAGTGACTTCCCATGAAGCCACTGTCTCAGCTGTAATAACCTTTTCTGTTTCACAAAGGAAAAATACCTGTACCTCTTTGTTAAACATGGGTGTTGTTATTTATTGCTGTGATGAGACACAATGGCCATGCAAATTTTATAAAGGAAAACATTTAATTGAGGTGACAACTTAGAGTTCAGAGGTTTAATCCATTATCATTATGGTGGGGCACAGAGGCAGACCTGGTGCTGGAGAAGGAGTTGAGAGTTTTACATCTTAATCAGCAGGCAGAGGGAAGTGAACTGTGATGCTGGGCATAGCTTGAGCAAAGGAGACCTCAAAGCCCACCCCCACAGTGACACACTTCCTCTAAGAAGACCACACCTACTCCAACAAAGTCACACCTCCTAATAGTGCCACTCCCTATGGGGGCCATTTTCTTTCAAACTACCACATTACCAGAGATGAACAATTTGACATGAAAACTTTTGTTTTCTGACTCCAATTTCCAAGTTATTAATTCATGTTCTTTGTAGACTACTCATTTTTTTTAAAAAAGATTTTACTTTTAAAAGTTTATATGTATGAATATTTCCCTATGTAGATGCATATGCACCACACATGTGGATACTGAAGGAGGGAATCAACTCCCTTGGAACTGGAGTTACAGATATTTTTGAGCTGCCTTAGAGGTGCTGGGAACCAAATCCACATCTTCCAGAAGAACAGCAAGTGCTCTTGAGATGTCTCTAAGCTATCTCTTCAACCCCATAGACTACTCATCCTTACAGTCATGAGTTACTAGAAAGGACAAGAGAAGCAACAGCAAATATTGAAAACATTTACAAAGTTTATGACATTGCTGTTGTCTAAACTTTCCTAGTCACCTTCTCTAAATAAAAATAAGTCATCAAAATGTAATTTTTTTGTTTAAATCACAATGGTGTGAACAGAATGAGATTTTCTTGCCCTGCCTTTACCTTGTCCACTTAACACTGACTCTTCTCATTTATGAGAATAGGTAATAAAACCCTGTCGGACAGTTTAAGGAAAAACACCTTGACTCTTGTTCTTGCCCAGAAGCTAGAAGTGTCCTTAGTTCTGTCCTGGTGCAAGGTCAGAAATATACAAGCTTGGGGGACACTGATTTGTGTTTTGGTGTTTTATTATCTTAGCACAACTTCCTGGAAGCTGTAAGTAAGGGCAAGACCAAGACTACAGTTCACATACCTGTATGGAGAGAGGCACAGACATCTCACAGATGCTAACCAGCCTAGGCACCCCCCCATGCCTCAACCCTGTTTCTACCATAAATAGTATAAAAACTACTATAAAAGCCTCTACATTAGCAGGTCAATGTCCCCCTTGCTCTTACTAAACAGAAGTTCTGCTGGCTTTTAATTTCATAAGCTCCTGCCCTATAATAAACTTCCTAAAAATACATGCTCCTGCTGCTGTCCAGGAAATCATTCTGTAATCATGGAACAAATAACCTGGATGTTACTGGCTCTAGGTGGCTTTGGTGGCCATTGATTTTCAGCAGACTCTAGCCAGACTGGTGCTTAGTTGGGCTGGGAAAGTCTCAAGAATCTCAGGTTCCCCTGCTTGCCCCTCTGTGTCATTCACTCTCTTCTTTCTTGCACTGATGCTGGTTTTTTTTTTTTTTTTTTTTAGATGACCAATGTGGCTTTGCATCTCTATGTGATTAGAGACATCTTCCCAGGGTTTTTGTCTTCCAAGGCTGTTTTGCTGTGTTCAGGAATACTGGAAGAATTGCTAAAGAAACATCATGTTAGGATGCCAAACTCTCTTTTCTTGAAGCTAAAACACATTGTTTTGCCCTGAGGAACTAATTCTTTAGAAAACCGAGCATAAATGGAAATGCAGTGAAATCAGCCTACCTTAAATTTCACTTAGTCTCATTGTGTATGTGCCTTGCTTCTAGATTCCTTTTACTAGTCATGCAGGATCATGTGTCTGGATTTTCGGCAAGTTGGAATTTTAGCTTGCATTTGGGGTTTATGAATTTTTCTGGAAGTTTCCATTATCAATAAGCTCTCAATTTTTGGAGGCGTTGGTGGACTGAATGGGATATTCTTGACAGGTCTTTTAGTTCAGATTTTTTTCACCAATAAATTTTTTTTTTTTTTTTTTTTTTTGGTTTTTCGAGACAGGGTTTCTCTGTGTAGCTTTGTGCCTTTCCTGGAACTCACTTGGTAATCCAGGCTGGCCTTGAACTCACAGAGATCCACCTGCTTCTGCCTCCCAAGTGCTGGGATTAAAGGCGTGTGCCACCACTGCCCGGCTCCCAATAAATTTTATTTGACTTTTTGAATTGATTTTGAATGGGATGGTTCTTGATTCTGATGGTTAATTATGAAGGCTTTGTTTTTTCATCTGTGCTTGCAATTAAAAAAAATAATTCTGAGAGTTCACATGTGCACTAGAAGGCTTGATTTCCTTTGTGTTATCCAGCACCTCTGGCTCTTACAATCTTTCTTCCTCCTCATCTGCAGAGTTCCCAGAGCCCTACATCCTATTTAGGACTCAGTGTTTCAAAGTCCCTCACTCTGCACATTGTCCAGTTATGGCTCTCTGTATTTGTTTCCAGCTAATGCAGGAGGAAGCTTCTCTGATGATGGCTGAGATAGACACTGATCTATGAGCATTGCAGAATGCCATTAGGAGTCATTTTATTGCTATGTCCTTTCACAGAACAATAGAATGTAGTAGTATGTGGTTTTCTCTGAGGTCCGTGTCTTCTAGTCTCAGGTTCTTGGCTTACTTGAGAAGTGCTGGGCATGAGTTCCATCTCATGGTCTCATGGTGTGGGTCTACAATGTAATCAAATAGTGCTTGGTTACTACCACACAGTTTGTACTACTATTACAACAGTGCATCTTGCAGGCAGGTTACTATTGTGGATCTTTTAGCTGGGTTGGTGGTCACCTTTCTCCTCTGGTAGTGGTGTAGAGTACCTTCCAGTATCATGAATGCTAGTCAGTAGGGGTGAACGTTCTAGTTAGGCACAAAATACTTCTCCACGTTCAATGAGCTATGTATGTGTTATCTTTAGCAATAGGGCCTTGTCATCAGTTTGTGTAGAGTAACCCAATAGCAAAAGTGGTAAAAAGAATGAAAACAATTTCTTTTAGATGTCTGCTTATTTTCTAATGAGAGCAACCAATAAAGGGTATGGATTTGAGTAGGTGGAGAGATGGGGAGGATCTAGGAGGAGTTGGAGGAAGGGAAACTTTAATTAGAATATATTGTAGGAAAACAAATCTGTTTTCAATCAAAAAATTGTAATTCTTTTTTATTACTTTTCCAGTACAGGAATTTGAACCCAGAGCCATGTGTATGCCAGGCAAGTGCCTGACTACTGAGCTTTACCTCTGTCACTTCCAGCTCTTACTTGGAATGCTTTGCCACATGTTTTGGGAGTTCGTTTACTCATTTTCAGTGTAGCCTTGAATCAGGTACAGAGATTTCCCAGAGAAGCACAATACAAACACACTCTAACCTACTCATGGACCTTTGAAGATTAGGGTGGCTGCATATTGTGAGCCATGTGCTAAGCGTGATTCGATTGCCTCATTTCTGACCCAGCAGTCCAAGATGCTGCACATTGCTGGAGGCAAATGTTCATACTAGTGCCTTTCTTTTTTTGAGGATTAACAGAAGAGCTGAAGTTTTAGAATTTTCCATATGACTGCTTCCCCTTACTAGCACTAACATTGACAAAAACCAAAACCAAACTAAACCAAATGAAACAAACAAACAAACCTAAAAACAAAAACAAAAACAAAACATAAAACAGCAACAACAACAAAAAAACCCCACCATTTCACTTTAGCAAAAGTATGGACTCATTTATTATTCCTTACACTCTGGAAGGCTGACTATAAAAGCTTATACTTCCTGCTGTGATTGTAGCCTCCTTGAAAGAAACGAAGCAGCAACATGAACTTAGTTCCCTTTATCTCCACACTGACTCTAAGTCCCAATTTCTGTCGTCTTCCCTTTCTGACTATTTAATACACTTATCGTTGCTCTGCCTGGCATTCCCCTATAGGAAAGATTGAATTTAACAAATGTACACCAAGAATGATAGCTGACACTAATTCAATGAGCAGAAGGTTAAATCCAATAATAATTCCTGAGGTAATGGAGATGGGTATGGTATGCAGAGCTCTGAAGAGTCAAAGAGATTAACTTGAGACTACGCAACTCCTTTGGCCATGTAGCTACTAGGAAATGACAAAGCACTTTAAGGCAGGGTACTGCTGGAGCCTAAAGATTTATTTTTAAAAAGCGAACAAAGCATCACAGTCAAGCTGATGCAATAATTTTGCAATCCAGTGAGCTGTTAGGCTCAAGTAAAGGAAGGCATTAGCTAAATGCAATCTGGAATGAACACATTAATTGGCAAAGCTGCTATCCCTAAACGTGAATAAAGTATTGAATGATTTTTAACTCAGAGGAATGTTGGTCCATGCTAAACTCTGTAAGGACTGTATGCACAGATTTAAAAAAATGTAAATAAGTAACACTAGGGATAACAGGGTAGAGAAGGGAAGAAGAAAAGATTGAAAGTGATTAAAAAAACAAAACTGCTTGATTTAATGTATGTAGATGAAAGCTGTGGACCAGTGCTTCCCATGAGACTTCATGGCGGATTGCCACTGATGGCAAGTCTCAGGAAACTAAGGAAAAACTTGCAGCTGGGCCCCTCTCTGGATCCGCCTCTAACAGCCCTTCTCAGTGGGATGGCAGGATTAGGGGTAAGGCTGATGGCATAATGGAATCTGTGCTTGCCTGGGCTGATTGCGCTCCTGATCTGAACACTAGTATTGGGGTGACAGCTGCTCTTCAACCTTCTGAGCAGCAAGTGGGAGGGCCGCATGTCAATTGCTTGTGCACATTCAGCCATCACATCTTGACTATTAAGGAGAAAGCAGTTCATACTTGTGCTACTCATTCTGAAGAGTATATGAAATATTCAGTCAAAGACTTGGAGGGCTGGGAGACCCACTGTGAATTTTCCCTGACTGAGCTGAGCTCTTTTAAAATATATACAGGATCCGTGAATTATGATAATTTTTGGATTGGGATAGTTGTATAAAGATATTGAACATTACATATGCAATTCACATATGTACCTCAGAGGAAGACTGTCAAGTTTTAGGAGTACTGTAGTAGTACATGATATTGAAGCTGGTTTAGATCTGTTAAAACTCAGAATGGATGCCGTGAAAGAATGGAAATGGAGGAAAAATGTTTTTCTAGGATTAAAACTTCGTAAATTCATAGAGTAAACTAAGGTATTATGTGATTGAAAATAAAATGTGTATGTATATTACATTTTAGTGAAAAGATACTGGTTAGATATATGTGTACTGATGTTTACTCTAAACACTTAAAATGTGCATAGCATTGAATTTATACTATGTTCATATGAAGGAATTATTTTTGCTTAAATAATGAATCTTCTTTGCTGTTTGGTTTTGCAATTAAAAGGTACCATCTTTTATATTGTACAAAATGTTTGACAAAACACCTGAAATTTGTGGAGTAAATATAGATGTAATGAGAACAACCCTAATCAATCTACCTTCTATTAGGACCTGAAACATTACTTATATGATCGCATTACTTTCAATTTTGTCATATTTTCTATTCCCTATGGAAACTCAGTAAACTGAATTTCATGATTTACTTTTCTGAAATGGCTTTATCATAGCAAATGGGGTTTGCTAATCTTGCTCAATGTCTGACAATCAATGTATTTATCATATCAATGGAATAAAGAAAAATGCATCATCAATATGTGTATAAAAATTCAAAATTGATTTATAAGTTTAAAAATCTTCAAGCAAACTAAGAATAATAGGAAGGGGCTTTCAAAGTCTTATATAAAGCAAGCATATGAAACCTACTGGTTCTATATCACAGTTACTGATGACTGATGATGGGCTGAATGCTCCCATGACAAGTCAGGGATGTCTGCTTTCCTATTCATCACACCAGACATCCAAGACAGAATAATATGACAATTAAAAGAAATAAAAGGAATACAGATTGAAATAGAAGAATGGAATTGTTTGTATTCATGGACAAGATTGTAGAGATTTTTTTTTAAATCCAAAAATATAAATTTAAAAATCTAGGAGATATTTTAGATATTGCTTTGTTCAATTTTCTGGTATTTTTGGTTAGTTTTTGTACACATGACCTGTCTATTGGTGAGAGGGTTTTTTTTTTTTTTTTTTTTTTTTTTTTTTTTTTTTTTTTTTTTTTTTTTTTTTTTTTTTTTTTTTTTTTTTTTTTTTTTTTTTTTTTTTTTTTTTTTTTTTTTTTTTTTTTTTTTTTTTTTTTTTTTTTTTTTTTTTTTTTTTTTTTTTTTTTTTTTTTTTTTTTTTTTTTTTTTTTTTTTTTTTTTTTTGTAGACGATATTCGAGTCACCTTCTGTCACTGTGTTGGGGTTAATCTGTGATTTTATGTTAGATAGCATTTTTGAAATGAAATTTGGTACACCTGTGTTTGGTGCATAATTTTTTTTTTTTTTTTTTTTTTTTTTTTTTTTTTTTTTTATTTAGACTTCTAGTATCCTTTTGGTGTATTATACTTCTGTTGACCAAGAAGTGACCTTCCTCATCCATCTTGACTAGTTTTTTTTTTTTTTTTTTTTTTTTTTTTTTTTTTTTTTTTTTTTTTTTTTTTTTTTTTTTTTTTTTTTTTTTTTTTTTTTTTTTTTTTTTTTTTTTTTTTTTTTTTTTTTTTTTTTTTTTTTTTTTTTTTTTTTTTTTTTTTTTTTTTTTTTTTTTTTTTTTTTTTTTTTTTTTTTTTTTTTTTTTTTTTTTTTTTTTTTTTTTTTTTTTTTGGTTTGAAGTGTATTTTGTTAGATAGTAGAAAAGCTATACCTACTTGTTTCCTACTAGTGCATTTGTGTAGAATATCCTTTCACACTTCTTTTTTTTTTTTTTTTTTTTTTTTTTTTTTTTTTTTTTTTTTTTTTTTTTTTTTTTTTTTTTTTTTTTTTTTTTTTTTTTTTTTTTTTTTTTTTTTTTTTTTTTTTTTTTTTTTTTTTTTTTTTTTTTTTTTTTTTTTTTTTTTTTTTTGTTATTTTAAGACTCCTCCCTTTTAAAGGAGGTATCTATTGTTGATGGTGAGGTATGTTCCTTGGGAGCAGGATAAAGATGGATCCTTTATTCTGATCTAATCTTCTAGGCTGTGTCTTTTTATGGGGGGATTGAAATCATTAATATTCATGGTCATTATAAGATGTATGTTATTCATTCTTGGCATTTTATTGATTTTATGGCATTTTCTTAGGCTTCTATTGATTGACGCAGTATTGTTTAATTATTACCTGTGACCTCTTAGATGTGTTTGTCCTTCTTTTCAAGCTGAAGTATTCCTTCTAGTATCATCTATAGATCTGACTTGGTCATTAGTTCATCTAATCTGTGTTTATCTTGGGAGGTTTTCATTTCCCCTTCATTTTAATAGATAGTTTTACTAGGTATAATAGTCTTGATTGACAACTGTGATCTTTCAGAACTTATAGTAGATCTTTCCAGACCTTCCTGGCTTTGAAACTTTCTGTCAAATAATAATATTATTATTATGGATCTGCTTTTTAAAGTGACTTGTGCTTGTCTCTTTAAGATCTCAATGTCCTTTCTTTCTTCTGTGTTTTTTAGTCTTTTGAGAACAATATGTTGTGGGGAGTTTCTTTTCTGGTTATGTCTATTTGGAGTTCTGTAGGACCTGGAGGGTATCTATTTTTTGAGGTGTGGAGAATTTTCTTCTATGACTTCACTGAAAATATATTCTATTGGTATAGTATTTTTCTTCTATGTTCATTATCCAATAGTTAGTCTTTCATGGTATCTTAAAACTCTCCTATGTTTCTTTCATGGATTTAGGAGCTTTTGAGGCTCTTTTCCTCTTGTTGGTGTTGTATCTAGCCTTTATGTGATGGTTTTGTTTTATATTATTATTTATTTTGTCATGTTTGGTTGCTATCTCTTAGAAACCTGTTCCTTTTCTAGTGAGACAGAAAGGGAGTATGTCAGGATAAGGGTAGGGGGAAGAACTTGAAGGAGTGGAGGAAGAGGAAACTGTAATCAGGATATATTGTATGAGAATAGAATCTATTTTCAATAAAAGGAAAAATATCACTGACATTATTGAATTATTTAATTTCTCTCCCTTGTCTTCCAATCCTGAAACTTTGTTTTCCATGTCATCCATTCTATTGCTGAGGCTTTTTACTGAAGTTTTTATTTGGCTTATTGAGTTTTTCATGTCCTGTATCTTTCTAGTTATTTTTTTTAAAATAATTTTGACTTCTTACTGAACTCTGTTTTATATCTTGTATTGACTTCCCTTTTACATTCATCTCTGTTTTTATTTTCCTTGAGTTGTTTGAACTCAATAATAATAATTCTTTTGAATTCTTTGTCTGGAAGTACTTCACAATCATTCTCATTGGAATCTATTATTGTGCATTAGTAAGTTTTGGAGAAGACAGTTATGTTGGAATTTCAAGTTGTTTCTGCTTTTGGACTGGGATTTTTACATATGGAGTTAGACTGGTGAGGAGGGGTAGGAAATGGCCTGGGGACTCCTTACTACCGGTTAGGCCAGAAGATAAGGGATCTTTATAAGTAGACATTGGCCTTTAGGGCCCAGGAACTTTTACCTTTTGGCACCAGGGTCTGACCACACTAGGTAAATTTGGACTGCATGGTTGAGATTAGGAGATCCTATACCTGTCCACACTGGGAGATGAGTAGACCAGAAAAATTTGGACCAAGGTAGGGGCCTGAGCTAGCCTTATAGGTTAGGTAGGGGCATGAACCGAGAGGATTCAGATGAAGAAATATAAGCTAAGTGCTTGGGGCTTGGGGGTTGGCTTCCTCTTCTCTCTCTCTCTCTCTCTCTCTCTCTCTCTCTCTCTCTCTCTCTCTCTCTCTCCTCTTCTCCTCTCCTCTTTCTTCTTTCTTTCTTCCTTTCTTTTTCCTTCCTTCCTTCCTTCCTTCCTTCCTTCCTTCCTTCCTTCCTTCCTTCCTTCCTTCCTTCCTTCCTTCCTTTCCTTCCTTCCTTTTTCCAGTTCAAGATTCCTGCCCATGGAGGTTTCAGCGTAGGTTTTATCTCCCTCAATTAAACATCTTTGGAAAAGCCCTCACAGATACACTCAAAGATAATCTCAAGTGATTCTAAATCCAGTCAGGTGAACAAAGATGAGTTACTATCACAAGGCCACCCCTTGCCAAGTTGACACCCAAACACATCCATTTGAGTAGCATTCAACCTCTGCTCCCAAATGCCTTATGTTTATTTCATAATTTAAAAAAATGCACTTATTTAATCTGTAAAAGTTCCCCAAATCTCAACAGTTCTAACACTGTTCAAAAATCCAATTTCAAAGGCCTAAAACTATCTCAAAATTACAGGTTCCTGTTAAATTAAGCAACAATAAACCATGTTACATACTTCTAATATACAAAGGCACAGAATTAACATTCTCATTCCAAAAGGGTGAAATGTGGAGACAGCAAAAACAATTAGACTGAACCGAGATGGAAGACCAGCAATCCAAACACTCAATCCTACAGGGTCATAGGCACCATGCAGGCACACAGTGGCCTCTTTCGTGTTACAGTGGGTTTGGGCAGAGCCCTGCCTCCAGCTCTGTCAACAAGCCTCTCCTTCTGGATCTCCACTAGTGCCTGAAATTTTTCTCTGATATCCCGTGGTCTTGGCATCTGTAACATTCTGGGGTCTCCTTTGCAACGTTACCTTCACAGCTTCATGCACTGCCAGTGTTGCCCTTTCTCCATTTTCTAGTTGACACCATAGAATAAGTTACTCTCATCATCATGTACTCTTTTAATCTGAGCTATGAGTCAAAATAAAGCCTAATTCCTTTGAGTTGTTTTTAATATATATAATTTTTTTGAGAATTTTATACAGTTGTGATAGTGTTCACGCCTTATTCCTCTCGAATTTAGGGTTATCTTACTAGGGGTACTACCTTTAGAGAAAATTGATTCTCCCTCCCGCAAGCACCTTCCATTGCCTGTTGCTTCTCAGCTAGGGCTGGGGCTTCATGACCATTTCCCAACTCCATGCTGGGACTTTATCTGCATTGATGTTATTTTATTTCCAGGTCTCTAGTCATAGAGGTGAGAAAAGCAACTACTATGCACACAGACAAATGAAGATTTAAAAGTAGAGCAATTTTTTTTTTTTAATCAGAAATCATTCCAAACAGAAGTCAACGGAAGAACACCTACAGTACTGATGAAAAACAATGTGAGCCCAGAATTCTATTATCAATGAAAAGATCTTGTGTACAATACAGACTGCTTTAGACAAATAAAAGCTGAAAAAGTAATTGTTAGTCAACCTCTTTTCAAAAAATATGAGAGGAAGCCAGGTGTGGATCTCTGAGTTTGAGGCCAGCCTGGTCTACAAAGCTGATTCCAGAACAGCCAGAGCCACACAGAGAAATACTGTCTCAAAAACCCGAACCAAACTAAACAAGAAAACATAAAACAAATGTTAAAGGAAGTTCTACAATTAAAAGAAGTATGGCACCAGAGGGAAATGTAAATCTACTCAAAGAAATGAATACTACTACCCCCATCAGGTGGGTCTTCCCTCCTCGCCTAAACTTCCCTAGAAATGTCCTCCACAGCACACCTGGAAGTACATCTTCTCTGTGATAATTCTAGGCAAGCTGACAATGAAAATCAACCATCTCGCTTTGTAACACACTGCCCACCTCCCCACTGGCTTGGTTCAAATCTTTCTGGTCATCTTGATAAGATCTTTTTAAATCTGAATATTGTTTAGCTTGAGAGTGACTTGGGAGTTATTTTTGCTTTGTGTTTTGAGCTTTTTGAACCTGGGGTTTTCTATATTCCATTAAGTTTAGAATTCCTATGGTTACCATTTCTCACATTGTCTTCTTCCCTTCCCTTTTTTTTTTCTTCATTTCCCCTTTTGATGTTGCAATCCCTCATACTGGGCTATTTTAAAATGCTGTGCCACATCTCTTAGTCTCCTGTGTTCCCTCCTTTTTGACTTTTTTTTTGATTCAGCTTTTGAAATTTCCATTGGATTTTATTTATTTGATTACTTGTTTCCTCAGCTTGGGTCTGTTGATGAGCCTCTCAAAGACAGTCTTCATCTCGGCCACTGTCATTTTTATTTTGTCATTTCAATTTGATATTTTCCCTTATAGTTTTCATTTATCTCTAGATTCTTTCCATTTTTCATACAAATTGCCTACATTTTCCACTTTAAAATATTAATCATAGTTTTATTACATTTCTTCTCTGATATTTCAAGCTTCATGTATATTTGAATCTGGTACTATTAACTGCTTTTATTCTTGACATTGTATTTCCTACCCTCTGCCTTTTTCAAGACACTTACAGTTTTGCTTGCTTGAAACCTGTACATATTTATTGTGCTTTTAATTATGTAAATGCTTTTAAATGCACACGACTTTTGCATTTTACTAGGATGAATCACTCTGTTCAAGAGTTGATCTAAGTTAACGTTTTCTTCTTGCTATAATTTCCCCTATGCTCCACAAGTCTCAGATTCCTGTAATAATGCTTTTTATTTGTGTCAAGAGTTGAGTTGTTGGAAGGATATTGTCAATGTGTTTGCTTCACACTTAGTTTTGACGTTGCTTGTAAAAAAATCTCTTTATATCATCTAACTGATTGTCCAGCACTTGGCCATGGGTTCAATTTCACCTGGTGGTTGCTTTCCTGCTTAAAGGGGTTACAAACTATAACAACTCTCTATTGTATGTCTACAATTCACTGAACAGATTTCAGCTCATTGGAGTATTTCTCACTCTAGAATTTTTCCTCACTTTTTGGAAACCTGTCAATGTCATGATTAATTCAGAATCCAGTTGTTTGGTACCATGTAGATCTTTTGAATATTTAACCCATCTCAGTGTTCAGAGATCTTAATAATATATTTTGTAATATTTCCATACTCACTCACAAAGGTACACATGCATTCCTCTATGCATATATATTATTAGCTTTTTAGGAATTTAAAACAATTTATACCCCCACTTATAAATATAAAGACTATTCTCAATTACTGGGCACTTCACAATCAACACATTGTGTTGATTCCCTATAAACTTGTATCAACATATAATTCAAGATTTATTTCTAAAAGCAGAATTGCTAGATTAAAAGCATCTTGTTAGGTTTTGGTACCCTTTTCAGACACACACACACACACACACACACACACACACACACACACACACACAGGATTTATTCATTTGTTTTTATGCATATGGATATTTTGCCCACCTGTATGTATGTGTACCACATGCATCCACCTACCCACAGAGGTCAGAAGAGGGAGTTGGTTCCCCTAGAACTGGAGTTATGGATGTGTTTGTGACTTAACTGGTTGGTGCTGGGACTAAACCTGGGTCCTCTGCAAATACTGTCAACCACTTAGACACCTCTCCGGTCCTGCCTTTGATTTTTAGTAAAATCTTGGCTACATGAAGCATTTCCTAAGAACACAAGCACTGTTGATGGTTCAGCACAATGGTCTTAGTCTTGACTCTACCATGTATTTTATGTCTAATTTTAGATATGTTTATTAATCTACCTGGTTGGTTATTTGGTTCATTTTATGCATAAACTGAAGATGTTGAGGGATATTAAATTTTATTCTGAGGATGATAAAGTGGGTCTGATATGTGGTGCTTTGGAATTTTGTTCCTGATTCCACTGAGACCAACGATTCTTTCATCTTTTTATGTATGTTACAGGTATTGGACATGGATTGTCTTCTAGATCTGAAGTTTAGTGGCTTATTATTCCATTCATTCTTTGTTTTTTGTTTTTTTTAACTTTTATTTTTATTTTATTTTACAATATAATTTAATTCTACCTATCAACCAAGGATTCCCTTGTTCTCCCCCCTTCTGCCCCCTCCCCTTCCCCCCAGCCCACCCCCATTCCCATCTCCTCCAGGGCAAAGACTCCCCCGAGGATTGAGATCAACCTGGTAGACTCAGTGCAGGCAGGTCCAGTCTCCTCCTCCTAGGTTGAGCCAAGTGTCCCTGTATAAGCCCCAGGTTTCAAACAGCCAACTCATGCACTGAGCACAGGACCTGGTCCCACTGCCTGGATGCTCCCAAACAGATCAAGCCAATCAACTGTCTCACGTACTCAGAGGGCCTGATCCAGTTGGGGGTCCCTCAACCATTGGTTCATAGTTCGTGTGTTTCTATTCATTTGGCTATTTGTCCCTGTGCTTTATCCAACCTTGGTCTCAACAATTCTTGCTCATATAAACCCTCCTCTTTCTCGCCAATTGGATTTCTAGAGCTCCACCGGGGCCTGGCTATGGATTTCTGTATCCAGTTCCCTCAGTCATTGGATGGGGTTTCTAGCACAAGAATTAGGGTGTTTGGCCATCCTATCACCAGAGGAGGTCAGTTCGAGCTGTCTCTTGACTATTGCCAGCAGTCTGTTGTGGGGACATCCTTGTGGATTTGGAATACTACTCAGCAGAGAAAAACAATGACATCATGAGGTTTGCAGGCAAATGGTTGGATCTAGAAAAAAATCATCCTGAGTGAGGTAACCCAGACTCAGAAAGACAAACATTGTATGTACTCACTCATAGGAGGATACTAGATGTGGAACAAGGATGACTGGACTGCTACTCACCACACCAGGGAGGCTACCTGGAAAACAGGACCCCAAGAAAGATACGCAGATTGCCCAATGATGGAGAAATGCATGAGATCTACATGAACAGCCTGGACGTGAGTGGGGGTAATGAAGGGCGAGGGTCGAGGGAAAGAGAGCTTGGGGGAGTGGGAGATCCCAGCTGGATGAAGAACAGAGAAGGAGAACAAGGAATAGGAGACCATGGTAAATGAAGACCACATGAGAATAGGAAGAACCATTCATTCTTTGAATTGCCTGAATCTGTAGCCTTTGAATTCTAAGTATGATTCCTATATTTGATTCCCTAATACATCCAATATAGCATAACTGCAGTTATTTTGACTAAAGCCAAACAAAAGGAGACCCAACGCTGCTTCCTTTAATCTCTCCTGGTTTTACTTTTCTTTCAGCTAACAATGCTTAAGTTTCAATTACAGATTTTTTCCTAGAAAAATGGTAAAAAAAAATTTGGCTGTTCACTATTTATTATTCTGAATTTAAATAACTAAGACCATTTCTTTTTTTTCTTTATTAAGAAAATTTCTACTCACTCCACATACTATCCATAGATTCCCCTTCCTCCCTCCTCCCACCCCCCATCCCTCTTTTCCAAGCCACCCCACATCCCTACATCCCCCAAATCGAGGTTTCCCATGGGGAGTCAGCAGAGCCCAGCACACTGAGCCTAGGCAGGTCTAAGCCCCTCCCACTGCACCAAGGCTGTGCAAGGTTTCACACCACAGGCACTGGGTTCCAGAAGCCTGCCCATAGACCAGGGACAGAGCCTGATCTCCTGGCCTGGGTGCCCCCCAGACAGTTCGAGCCAAACAACCGTTTTCTGTATCCAAAGGGCCTATTCCAGTCCCATGAGGGCTCCACAGCCACCAGTCCACAGGTCATGGGCTTCCACTAGTGTGCCTGCTAAGACCATTTCTTATATGTCATCTTTTATTTGGCCTTGGAAAGTGTGTCTATAACCAGTGCACCGGTCATATTCTGAGGACTGTTTCTATTTTTATCCTGTCAATTTCCAAGCCCAACATTCTCTTGTATACTCAGTATTAAACGCTATAGTCATATATATTTTGTCTGAACACTACTCCTACCTTGAAAAGTTCTTTTACACTTTTGTGAGAAACTCTAATTAACTCAGGTACAAGAGCGAGACTGTTAGTTTAATCAGACTTTCTCAAAATAGCCACTGAGGCAAACTGACTCTCTCTCCCGTGTGTCTGATTATCTCTCTTGGAAATTTTGAAATTCACTCAATTTGCCTCTACGTTAAGAGTTTCTACACCTCTAAATTTCTACTTTCCACACTACCAGTGTGTAACCTTCCTCCACCAGAAAGTGGTTTTCTGTTAACTAGGGATAAAATGCTTTCTTTTATCATTGCAGGCAAAATGCTTGTGTTTTATCTGTAATGGGAAAACAATGAAACTTTATCAAAATAGTTTCAAGTAAGGCTAAGTTTGTGATAATTTTTCCAGCACTAAGCTGGAGTTGGAATATAATAACTTTGAAAATAAATTTACTGGGAAATAAACATAACTCACATTTCAGAATATAAACACATATTTGAATATAGGCACAGACTCTCCATCCCTAGTTGTGAAAAGACTTTACTATAAATTCTTCCATCTTACATGGAAATATCTGTTAAAGCAACAGAATGTATTTTGGATTCTTTCCCCATATTTCTATAATGTAATATGAGTTCCATTGATATACAATCCATCGCTCCTCTATGTCTTTTTCACTAGCAAAGCCATCCAGTAACTTACATGAGGAGATGCTATGGTGCATCATCCCTAAGGTCCCCCTTAAGACTGATCACTAGATATGCTCAATTTGTTGGTAATGTCAGTGGGTTATGGGTCTCAAATGAATCCTTTCTGAAAATAACTCTTCACTGAGCCATTGCAACTGGACTCATCTGCTCTTCTTTCATTTCTGTTGCTGTGATAAAATACTCAAACAAAAACAACTTTGGAGAGAAACGAAGTTTATTTCTGCTTCTAAGCCTAGTGTATTGTTCATCACAGCAGAGAGGGTACAGCGCAGGAGACTGGAACAGCCAGCGATAATGTCTCTCCAATCAAGGGCAGAGAGACATGAATGCACACGTGTTTAGCACTTCGTGAGCTTTCTGTACTCTTTCATAACCAGGGAATGGTGCTGCCCACTTTCAGTCTGGGGCTTCCCATGTCAGTTACTACAGCCAGGATCATCTCCCCAAGACAGGCCAACCTGATCTAGACAATCCCTTCTTGCGACTCTCTTCCCAGGTGATTCTCAGTTGTGGGTACTTGAGTCATAAGATACGGAAAAGTCAAGCTGGTACCAAGCTAGAAGTTTCATTCTCATGGGCTAACTTTCATAATGCTAGAAGTTTTGATTCACACTTCTCGGGGGAGAAAAATAATCACCAGTCTTTTCCAGCTGTGAACGCTCTTAAGCTATTATGATGACTGGATGACTGGCCAAGATATGCCAACTGATGCAGCAGTGATACAAACCTTAGGAAAATAATCTGCCACTTTTTGATTAAATTTAAGACCCACTTTACAAGATAGATCTTGCTATGTCTGTCATAGGCTGTTGAGGAGAACTTAATACTGTTATTTTGTTAAGTGGATGTAGTATTAAACTGCACCCCTAAGTACTATCTTCATACTAATAGATGAGTCTGTCCCTCAAAGTCCTTGCCAGACATGAATATTCTTCAGCAGATAGCCATTAATTCAGAGGCCTACAACCAGTCAACATGCAGAGAATAAGAAGCTTAGGAATGCTTCTCCTAAATGGGGCATTTATACTGATCTCCTCCCAAGGCCTGGCAATCACCATGGAAGAACCGATAGAGAGAATATAAGGGCCAGAGGTAGTAGATGAATGTAACAACACAATGTTTTCTGGGTAAGAAGGGACTGTTACACACATGAACTCCTAGTGACTGTGACTGCATATGAGCTACCTGCACAAAATCAATCTGGACAAAAAACATGGATAGGAAGAGTGTTGTGAAGTCCCACCCTTACCTGAGAGGATATTGGCAATTAATGGCTGCTGGAACTGGAAGAGAGAGTTTTCTTCAGGGATGTGGCCCTTGAGAGTTTACCTATCTTTTGTTAGATGACTCTACACCCTTACATATACTGAGAGCCCTAAGTGAACATAGTGTTAATTTTTTTGCTTTTTTGGGGGGAAGGTTTTACATTTTATTACTGGACAAACTACTCGTCCAACTTAAAACATGACCAAGTCTTCAGGTTACATTGTTGAACTCCATGTTGTAGGATTGCTTGATGACCCACAATTCAGTATAAACTCTGCCTTGCCAGTGTGTGAATCCTTACAGACGCAGCTTTGTTCTCCTCCAGTGTCTTCTCTTGGCGTTGTACCATATTTTGTTACCAGTTTTCATCCGAATCCACTGAGGAATAGGATGATTTTGCTTTTGTTTCTTGGCCAGGAATCGCTTGATTCTCAAAGTCTTGTGAGAAGATGTGGCGAGAAGCCAAGTCATGAGTCCACTGCACGATGGAGGAGGGTGCTTTTGCTTTTTTAGAGCATATGAACTTGGGAGCAAAAAGTAGTGAGGAGATGGGGAAGAAACTGGAGTATAAGGGGTGGGGGATGCAGAGTGAATTTGGTAATTTGTTTTTTTTTTAAAGCATTAACATTTAAAAATAAAAATAAATCTTGCTACACAGAGAAACCCTGTCTCGAAAAAACAAAAAACAAAAAAACAAAAAAAAAAAACAAAAAAATAAAAAAATAAAAATAAATCTTAAAAAAAGTAAAAACAACTCTAGCCGTCACTCCTCCTGTTTTGGGGGACAATGTCAGCTATGACCTACTCTATTGGAAGTATTAATATCTGTTTCTCTCATCTTCATTTGAGAAGAGTCTGTGAATCAGCCTGGTTCAAGGCTCACTGTAAGATGGTCTGAGGACTGGATTGTGACATCACTGCAGGTCAGCTTCTCCTGCCCAACCATCCACATAATTTTATCATGGGCATTGTTCCAGAAGACACAATTCTTATGTTTAACAATAGTCTTCACTCCTCTCCCCAACATTATACTGTCTTACTCTGAATGAAAGAGAAATATTGCTAATATGTAAATAAATCCTACCGTCTGAGACATTTTGCTAAGAACTTCTGATTCATTCAGTCATTCAAATTCCAAAACAGTATAAAGTAAGGCCAGTCATGATGGTGCACACCTTTAATCCCAGTACTCAGAAGGCAAGAGGCAGGCTGATCTCTATGAGCTAAAAGCCAATCTGGTCTACATAGCCAGTTACAGGCCAGCTAAGGCTACATAGCAAGACTATGTCTGGAAAAACAAAACAACAACAATAGCAACAACAAAACCTGTAAATTACTGTAGATGGAAGTTTTTGTCCCACCAGCAGCTTTCAAATAAACACACAGAGGTTTAATATTAACTATAAATGCTTGGCCAATAGCTCAGACTTATTAATAAATAGCTCTTACATTTTAAGTTAACCCATATTCCTTATTTACACTCTGCCACATTGTAGTACCTTTATTAATGTGGTATGTTCATCTTCTGTTCCCTCTGCATCTGGCTGATGACTCCAGATTCCACCCTTCTTCCTCCCATCATTCTCAGTTTGGCCTTCCCACCTAATTTCATCCTGTTCAGCTGTTGGTCAGTCAACTTCTTTATTAGCCAGTGACAGCAATGCATATTCACAGTGTACAGAAGGATTATTCCACAGCAAATTACTATTATTATTTATTATTTCAATATTTTATATATTATGTATCTATATTTATTTTGTTATACATTATATTTTATATATTATTATCATTGTTTTTTAAGCGAACATTTTTCTCCTAAAAGAATTATATCAACTGCACAGGTATATAGCAATGAGACAGAAAAGATAGGTTTTGAAAAATATCTGCCACAGAGCAGGCATTATGCCTTTAGTTACTCAGTAACTCTACCTCACACTTCTCCAAAACACAGATTGAATAACTGAAAAGGATTGCTTGGAAGGAGAACAATTAAAGTTTTGTGGCTTTGCAAATCAATGAAATATTTAGAAAATTAGATTTTACTCCATATTTACATTCCAAAGAGACTTCTTTTGTAAAACCTATCTCTGATTTTAAAGTTATACACATTCAATGCCACACCTACATGTTAGATATGACCCATTAGCTTTGGAGAAAATGAAATTTTTTGATAATTAATTATACGCAAAACCATCTGTGCCTATTCGGTAATGAGATGATTTCTCTTGGAATCAACAATATTACAGTTAAATTGTATGTCATTAAATTGTTAAATGTTTATAACTACTGTAGATATTAACTGGAATTCTATCTCTTATGCATAGAAATGTGAAAAGCCAGATTCTTTTATAGTTTAAGTGTGTTTCAAACATAATTGGAAAAGCTACAGACTGATCATACCTACTGAGAAGAAATGAATTGTTAACTTTTTAAGTAATTCAATTTAAAATATTTTTTCATTAAGTACAAATAAATCCAGTTTACCTTAGAAAGTTTTTAAGGTAGACAACCCTGATATTAGTTTTCTTTTTTGATATATAACAAACAACTTTGGTATCTATTTATATGCTTATATAATGTTGCTTAGTTTTTATAATTCTTACTTCCTTATTATGATTATAAAATAGCTAATGTGGAGTCATTAATTTCATTTTTTTCAGACACATAAACTGGACATTGGACTAAGATGAGTTACAAGTTTGTCAGATCAAGCTCTTTTCTCACTGACATGAACATGCAAAGGTCCTCTTGTCTTGGTTGTGTCCTTTCTTATTGCCACATTTCAGAGATATAATACTTTTCTTTCCCTTTCTCCAGAACATTTCCTGAAAAAGAAATATGGTTGACAAATTTGTTTTCAAAGCATTTAAGCACTACACCTGGATCCTTTCATTTGGACTCTATTTACCCATGCAAGGTTGTCAATGCAATTACAGGTCCCCAGAAATTCTTCTCATTGGGACATTCACTGTCATAGCCACAGATAAGAAGTTTCAGGATCATTACCCAGTATCCCTCCAATTCACATTATGCATTGGAGAAAAACCTCTCTCAGATTCTATAATGCTGAAAGTTGTTCTTTTCTTTTTGTTACCTTTATTGATTTTTTTTCAAATGCAGTCATTTATCAAAGACTCAATCTTACTCCTCACTGCTTCTTTCTCTATATCATATCCTTTAGCAGCTTCTAGAGTTTGAATGCTGCCATGAGAGGCAGTATAACACAGCAGTTAAAAGTATCTAGAGAGAATTGAATTTGAGTCCTACCTCTTATGTTCATTAATTCTGTGATTTTGAGAAACTATTCGTCTCATACAGGTCAAGTGAGTTTGTCGTGCCTACCTCAGAGAGAAAAAGTATGCCAAGTGCTTAACCACAGAGTTCCTAGCCTTTTATTTTAATGCAATTTAAACTCCTCATTAAACTGCTACAAGAGTGGCCATTTGGCTGCTTCCTACCTCCAGGCTAGAGATATTGATGGGGAAGATTATTTGGGAGCAGAGCAGATGGAAAGAAGCAGATGTATCAAAGATGAGGTTTAAAGTAGGGATTTACCAGAGAGAGCATTAGTTGAGAGATTAGGGCAGGATGAGGAAGAAAGGTTGAACTAACATAACTGAAGTCTGAACCCCATGAACATAATAGAGGCTATTGTTTACTGAGATGGAGAAAACTACAAGATTCTGGCCCAGATTATAAATTACACTTGGTGCATGTGGAATACTACATTTTCCCCATGCATTTGTCTAGATCAGCAGATCTCAACCTGTGAGTCATGAATCCTTTTGAAGGTCGAATATCAGATATCTTGCATATGAAATATTTACATTATGATTAATAACAGTAGCAAAATTATAGTTATGAGGTAGCCACAAAATAATTTTATGGTTGAGAGTCGCCATAACATAAGGAATTGTATTAAGTGGTCACAGAATTAGGAAGGTGGAGAACCACTGCTCTAGATGAATTAACCAGGCAGTTAATTTACCAGTAGTTTGTAGCATCAAGTAAACAAGTAGAAAAATAAACCCTGAGAAATATTTTGAGAAATACACACACACACACACACATACACCACCATCACCACTACCACCACAACTGAAAACACAAGACAGAGTTGAGGTAGATAACCATATCTAGAACATAAGTGTAAAGATTAAAACTACAATTAGGTTGAGAAAGATGAAGAGGTACCTCAGAGTATATGCACACAATATTGGTTGCCCTGAAAAATTAAACCAAGAAACCACACATAAATGTTAAAAAAATAATTAAAAATATGCTAGAAGAAATTTTTTTCTGAAAAAAGCAACCTTACAGAAAAGGAAGAAGTTATCCATGTTGCGGATAATATGGTGTTATACATTGGAAAACTAAACTACTAGTGCTGAAAAATGAATTCACTAAAGTAGCATGATACAAAATCAAAATAAAAAACCCAGTAGCTCCTCTATACACCAACAGAGAATTTATTGAGAAACAAATCATGAAACCAACCTCATTCACCTTAGCCACACAGAAAAATACACAGAATAAATGCAACTAAGAGAGTGAAAGATTCCTGAAGTGAAAAATATAAAACAAAGAAGAAAAGCGAGACACTTGAGAGAAGAAAGATTTTCTGTGTTCATGGTTTAGAAGAATTAATATTGTCGAGTGTCTAGACTATCCAAAATGGTCTAAGATATAATGCAATCATCATTAAAATGACACTCTTTACACACACACACACACACACACACACACACACACACAACAAAAAAAAAATCCTAAAATTCATGTAGAAGCAAAACCAATCCTAAACTGCTAAAGCAATCCAGAACAAAATAAAGTAACACTTCATTTCTCACAAGACCTGACTTTAACTCATAATACAGAGCTATGGTAACAAAACCAGCACGAGACCAGAATAAAACCAGACATACAGACCAGTGCAACAGAATAGTCAGCCCACCATTAAACTCCACACATCTAAAGTCATTTGATTCTTGATGAAGGTACCAAAAATACAGACAAAGGTACCAAAAACACAGACACCAAAACACAGACAAAGAAAAGCAGATACTACCTTCTTAGCAAGTGATGCTGGGAAAACTGGATACACATATGCAGACCTCAAAACATGGTGCCCTCTTTATGCAAAAAGTGGTTCAAAATGAATCAAGCAGCTTTATTTAAGATCTAAAACTCTGGCTCTATTAGGAACACTTCAGAATATTGGCATTAGTAATGATATTTTTGAACCAGACTTAAAAGCACAGGGAACAAATGGGATTCCCAAAGAAAACAGCAGAGTGACATGAGAGCCTATAGAATGGCAAAAATGATTTATCAGCTCTTTGAAAGAGTATCATTATGTAAAAGTGAAATATACCTAGGACTGTGACATGACTCCTCAGGTAAACCTGTTGCTGCCAAGGCTGACAACCTGAGTTCAACCCCTGGGACATACATGGTGGAAGGAGAGAACTGATTTCTGCAAATTGCTCTCTGACTGGCACGTATATGCACCACTACATGTTTATGAACACATTCTCTCTTCTCTCTCTCTCTCTCTCTCTCTCTCTCTCTCTCTCTCTCTCTCTCTCTCCTCTCTCTGTCCCTGTCTTTCTCTGTCTCTCTCACACACATACACACACATGCACATGCACTAAATGTTTTAGAAGAAAGAAGTTACAATAAATAGTAAATCATAATGAATATAAAAATGAAAACTGAAAGAATCACAATAAAACAATCCAAGTAAGAAATGAGGAAATGATTGGAATAGATGTTTCCTAAAAGAACAATAAATGCTAAGTAAATGAACGAAAAACAGGTAATATTATTAATTATTGTTGAAATGCAAATCAAACTTCAGTGAGATGTCATTCTATACAAGTCAGCAAGTCAGAATATCTGTTTTCAAAAAACAAAACAAACCAAAATGATGGCAAGAATGTGCTGATAAAAGAACACATATATTATTGGTGAGAATTTGAAATTATTACAGCCATTATGGAAAACAGTGTGGCAGTTCCTCAAAAGTCTAAAAAACAAACCTATGCATAAATACATACATATATATGTGTGTGTGAATGTGTGTATCTACATATATATCACTTCTGAGTATAAATCCAAAAGAAATGAAGTTATTGTACAAAAAATATACTTACATGCACAAGCTTATTTTGGCATTATTTACATAGCTAAGATGTGGAACCAGCCTAGATGTCCATCAAGAAACAAATGGATAAAGCAAGTACACACACACACACACACACACACACACACACACACACACACAATGAAGTGCGACTAGCTATAAAGAATAACAAAATCTTATCTTTTGTAGGATAACATATTGAATTGGAGGACATCATATTAAGCCAAAGAAGCTAGACACAGAGAGATGAATCCCACATATTCTCTTTTATGTGTGGAAACTTAAAAACTAACTAGGAACTGGAAAGGTACTAGGGGGAAAGGAAGCTGGGGCAAATGGACATGTATAGAGAATGGCATGTCACATTATTTGTGTTATTAAGTTAAAAACTTGAAAATACATACCATGTTTGCCTTTCTGAGTCTGCGTTACCTCACTCAGGATGATTTTTTTTTTTTTTTTTTAGATCCATCCATTTGCCTGAAAACCTTATGATGTCATTGTTTTTCTCTGCTGAGTAGTATGTCATTGTGTATATGTACCACATTTTATTTATCCATTCTTCAGTTGAAGGGCATTTAGGTTGTTTCCAGGTTCTGGCTATTACAAACAATGCTGATACGAACATAGCTGAGCAAGTGCCCTTGTGGTAAGATTGAGCATTCCTTGGGTATATGCCCAAGAGTGGTACAGCTGGGTCTTGGGGGAGATTGATTCCCAATTTTCTGAGAAAGCGCCATATTGATTTCCAAAATGGTTGTACAAGTTTGCATTCTCACCAGCAGTGGAGGAGAGTTCCCCTAGTTCCACATCCTTTCCAGCATAAGCTGTCTTCAGTGTTTTTGATCTTAGCCATTCTGACAGGTGTAAGGCGGTATCTCAGAGTCATTTTGATTTGCATTTCCCTGATGATTAGGGATGTTAGCATTTCCTTAAATGTCTTCAGCCATTTGAGCTTCCTCTGTTGAGAATTCTCTGTTTAGTTCTATAACCCATTTCTTAATTGGACTGTTGGGCATTTACTGCTACTCACAACTCCAGGGAGCCTACCTAGAAAACAGGACCCCAAGGAAGACACAGGGATTGCCCAATGACAGAGAAATGGATGAGATCTACATGAACAACCTGGACATGAGTGGGGGTAGTGAAGGGCAAGGTTCAAGGGAATGAGAGCTTAGGGCAGCGGGAGATCCCAGCTGGATCAAGAACAGAGAGGGAGAACAAGGAATAAGAGACCATGATAAATGAAGACCACATGAGAATAGGAAGAAGCAAAGTGCTAGAGAGGCCCACAGAAATCCACAAAGATACCTCCACAATAGACTACTGGCAATGGGTGAGAGAAAGCCTGAACTGACCTACTCTGGCTATAGGATGGCCAAACACCCTAATTGTCGAGCTAGAAATCTCATCCAATGACTGAGGGAACTGGATGCAGAGATCCATGGCCAGGCCTCAGGTGGAGCTCCAGGAGCCCAATTGGCAAGAAAGAGGAGGGTTTGTATAGCGGGAATTGTTGAGACCAAGGTTGGATAAAGCACAGGGACAAATAGCCAAATGAATGGAAACACATGAACTATGAACCAATAGCTGAGGAGCCCCCAGCTGAATCAGGCCCTCTGGATAAGTGAGACAGTTGATTAGCTTGAACTGTTTGGGAGGCATCCAAGCAGTGGGACTGGGACCTGTCCTCAGTGCATGAGCTGGCTGTTTGGAACCTGGGGCCTATGTTGGGACACTTAGCTCAGCCTGGGAGGAGGGGACTGGACCTGCCTGAACTAAATCTACCAGGTTGAACTCAATCCCCAGGGGAGTCTTTATTGTGCTCTCATTTAGCCTGGCCCTCTCCGTCCATCTCTGTTTATCTACCACATGGCATAGATCTGAATGGTAAATTCCAGATGTGGAGGATAGTGAGTGCTTTCTGCATGATTTATACAAATTGCAAAATTTGTAAGCTATTTTACAAACAGTCTAGCTGTCTTTGAATAATGGCATTTCCTTTTGGAGGGAATTAAATAGCTAAGATACCTTGTGAATCAATTAGGCAGCTAACATTGTTTTATCTGTTTTAGCTCCTGGTCATATCATATACATGTACACATATTTTATGACTATTAGTGGAAGTATTAAGGCAACTCCATGTAGTTAAAAGGGAGGTTTATTTTGTGGGGTAACTTACAAAGTAAAGAAACAGTTGGAGATCACCTCTGGAAATGCAGTCAGAGGTCAGTAGGCGGGGTATAGCATCAGCCTTGGGAAAAGCTTTTATCTTCTCCCTCCCTTTACAGATCAAAGTCCACACACTTTAGATTACAGACAGCACCTTATTTACATGCAAGTGTTTTAGAGGAACTTTCTGGTTCCGATGCATTGACTTGCTAATTATTTCTATTTCAAGTCCCCTAAATAATTTGTAAGCTATTTCATAAATAGTTTAGCTGTCTTTGAAGTATTGGCATGTTCTTTTGGAGGGGATTATATAGTTAAGTTACCATGTGAATCAATCAGGCAGCTAACATTGTTTTATCAGTTTAGGTCCTGATCCCATCATATCCATGTTTTTTTAAATATATAATCCATGATAGAAACACAAATAAGCAAAGAATGGAAAGAATAGCAGTCCAAATGAGACTGTATTTATTTTAAATTTCTAAATGCATTATATCTATAATGTACATACATGTGTATATGCAAGCATGTGCACATGTATACATTTTTTCACCTAAAAAGACTGACCTTCTAAAATATCATTCTTTTGGCTTGATTTTCCTCATCATGATCAAATGCGTTAGAGGCATAAAAATCACTTCTAGATTATTATACTTTCCTGATAGCACTACATTGAATTTTCCAGATTCCTTTCCAAGTCAAATTCTATGGTTTAAACTGCTGTTGCAAGGTGTTGCTGGAGGGCTTCTCTCCAGGTTCCACCAAGCCCCACAGTCCCACAATCCACGTATAAAATAATCACTTAGATGCTTATATTACTTATAAACTGTATGGCTGTGGCAGGCTTCTTGCTAACTGTTCTTTTATCTTAAATTAACCCATTTTTATAAATCTATACCTTGCCACGTGGCTGGTGGCTTAGCAGCGTCTTTATTTGCTGCTTGTCCTGGCGGTGGCTGCAGTGTCTCTCCCTCCTTCTTCCTGTTTCCCCAATTCTCCTCTCTCCTTGTCCCACCTATACTTCCTGTCAGATCACTGGCCATCAGTGTTTTATTTATATAGAGCGATATCCACAGCAGCAAGGATCATTTTCCATGTCACCCAGGTGCTGGTGGGTCATTTGTAGTGAAGACTAGGCTAGCCATCTAGGCTTTATAAATGAACTAGTAGCAGATGAGTTGGGCTTTTGACATTATAATTCCTGTGTGTGTGTGTGTGTGTGTGTGTGTGTGTGTGTGTGTGTGTGTAGGTGCATGTTTATGCTGGTGTACCTGCACATGTGTGTGTGTATGTCAGAGCAAGTCTGGTGATGATCTTCATGCTGTTTACCTTGAGTTTTGAGACAGGATTGCGCAGTGACCTGAAGCTCACCATGTAGGCTAGATGGTCCAGTCAGTGAGCCCCAGGGGCTTGCCTGATTTGCCTCCTTAGCACTAGGATTACAAACATACACCACCAGGCTTAGCTTTCTTGAGTTTTGGGGTTCAAACTCAAATACTTATGCTTCCAAGCAGTTTATCAATGGAGCTAACTCGTGAGCCCTGAAAATATATTTCCCTATCCATTTTTACTGACTTTCTTTATCAGCAATGCACTTGTCTCACAAAAGCAAAAGAAACACTGACAGGTGAGAATCACCATAATTTTACTCACCACTGCCTGGTCTTGGGTTTAAAGCAACATGATTTATGTGAATGGACTATTTTCTAAGTCTCTTGAGACCCTTTCCTTTTCAATAGTCTATAATACGTTATTTAACAGTTTTTAAAAATTGGAATTTTTGTATTTTTATGGTGTGTGTGTGTGTGTGTGTGTGTGTGTGTGTGTGTGTGAGAGAGAGAGAGAGAGAGAGAGAGAGAATGCTAGTGTGTGTGTGTGTGTGTGTGTGTGTGTGTGTGTGAAGGTCAGGGAACTGACTCAGGTGCAGTTTTTTGCCTTTCAGCTTCTTTGAGACAGAGTCTCTCTCTGTTGACCTCTGCATGCACCAGGCTAGCTGACCCACAGGGATTCTCTTGTTGCTGTCTACCATCTTCCTGTAGGAGTGCAGGGATTATAGATGGGTGTGCTACTGTGTTCAGCTTTTTATGTGGGTTCTGGGGAGTTGAACTCTGGTCATTAGGCTTGAACAGCCATCACCATACCCATAAAATCATCTCCCCAATCTCATTTAACTATTTTAAAATCAAATTTAAAAAAGGGATTACTAATGGAAAAAATGTATTCTCTTTTAATTCAAAGTATTTTTGATGTAATATGTTGCTTTAAAAAAACATGGTATTGCCGGGCGGTGGTGGCGCACACCTTTAACCCAGCACTTGGGAGGCAGAGGCAGGCAGATCTCTGTGAATTCGAGGCCAGCCTGGGCTACCAAGTGAGTCCCAGGAAAGGCACAAAGCTACACAGAGAAACCCTGTCTCAAAAAAAAAAAAAAAAAAAAAAAAAAAAAAAAAAAAAAAAACATGGTATCTTAAATTGTAAAAATTTAGATATGGCTGTCATGTTGGAGATGATTTGACTTCACAAAACCATTTGTGATTGCTTGGAAGTGTCTGGTGATTTTTGAAAGTCATGTGCCTGAGTGGGTGAAACATCTATCCCACTACTCCAGCTTCCTTTATTTGCTGTTTACGTGGGAAACAGAATTAGAAGGAACCTGGTTGACTAGTTGTCCAGGGGTCTCAGCATGATCTGAGTCAACATTAGGGATTCCTTCAAGAGACAGATCTACCTGACTAGGGCAGTGCTACAGTGATCTTATAAAAAAAAAAAATCCAGTATCTAAGAAGATCTGCTCTTTTTCAGATTCTGTACTGAAATTTCATCCTGGTAACAATTACAAGGACTTTTGCTCAAGTGCTTGGGCTCAGGGACTAGACTGACATACCTGGAGGAAGATTCTCTGTAACAGTTAATCTTCATTGTCAATTTGTATGGACTGAGAAATACCCAGGGGCTTAGTAAAGCCCTTCTCTGGGTGTGCCTCTGATGGTGTTTGAAGATGATCAGATCCTGAGGGCTCGAAACTAGTGAGTGGATTAAGCCCTCGGTGGATTCATAATATAGGGGTATTATTTAGAAACTGTAAAATTCAAATGTGGCAAACATACTCTCTCAAGAAAGTTCAGTGACTGAGTGAGTAGATGCTAGGAAGCTAGAAGGGTCCCAGGGGAAGTGTGAGGACAAAGCTTTAAGGATATTGGTAAGGAAGGTAATGACCACAAGTGATATGAAAGTGGCTTGTGAGGCTGGGAAGGGGAGTTGGGAATGAGGAAGACCTGGGTGGGTATGGTCAATCAAAACCTAGTAGTTATAAAAAAAATCATTGAGAATTGTATTTCTTAAGAAATAAAATTAAAATAAAGAAAAACAGTCTCCCACAGAGGACCAAAGAAGAAGAGGACTGAATACTGTTCTGTATTTCTCAGTTGATTGCTGGGAGCCTGCCAATCTCAGCTCCTCTAACATTTTGGGAATTTAGTCCTTGAAGAATGTCTCCTCCTAGAATTTTAGACTTTGAGAAAGTTAGCTATGTATTTTGATGAACCTTTCATTGCAAAAGTATTTATTATCTTTTGTCATCCCCACATTGATTATGTAAGATAAAGGAAAGCGCTGTTTTTAAAAACTGTGGAGGACAGGCCACACCAATGGGAAAATAGAAACGGCATCCTTAAGATGTTGGTGAAGACTGTGTTGCAGATCTTGAACTACACAAACAAATGAACATAATAGGGTGATGAGAAATTAGTCCACAATAGAGATAGCTGCTTATGTCCTATCTTTTGATACTGTGAGCCCCAATATTTAATAAAATGCCTGGCACAGAGGAAGAACCCCATAGTCAATGAATAGTGAAAAAAACCAATATATGACAAAAAGGAAAGAAACAGAAATAGTTGGGTATCATTCGTAATTAGATGCACATTTGGTCTTGGAAATGAAGCAGTCACTTGACTGGTAACAGCCCTGTGTTTTAAGGAATTTCTGGAGTATGAGACTAGGGACCCCTCAGTATCTTCCTGCCAGCTTGCTTTAAGGTCTTGGATTTTCCTTTAGAAATTTATTTATCAGGGGACTGTAGTTGACCAAGGCTGCAAACTTAGTTTGATTGCTTCTCTGTAAAAGGATCATGTGAGGGAACACACACACACACACACACACACACTCACACACACACACACACACACACACACACACACACATCTCTCCAAACAGTAAAA
The DNA here is from genome assembly GCF_004664715.2 of Peromyscus leucopus. Taxonomy (NCBI): domain Eukaryota; kingdom Metazoa; phylum Chordata; class Mammalia; order Rodentia; family Cricetidae; genus Peromyscus; species Peromyscus leucopus. Next base: position 94,788,391 of record NC_051064.1, read on the forward strand.
CAGCAGGGCCAGGAAAATGCCTCTGTTTGACACACAACAGAGATGTCCTGTTACTGATGTGAAACTTTCCCACAACTAAACCATGCCATTAAATATTGATTTTCTGTGTTCGATTTAAAGATCTCTGTCAATGCATTTGGGCCTTTTGAGGTTATATAAGAATCTTCTACCTTGGAGATTAAAACAAAGACCTTCCAAGTCAGTGAACAAGAACAACTTCTTGCCACCTACAGAAAATCTTGCTGCCAAGGTAAGAAATGACAGACCTGTAATATTTATGCCAAAGATAGCATTTCTTGGGTCCTAAATGATACATCAGGAGGTCCTGAATTTCATGACTTCATTCTTATTGTTAAACTATTTTTTTTAAACAGCAAATAAGAATTTGCTTTAGTTCACCTTAGGAAAGAGGAAAAAAAACCATTTGCAAAAGTTCTGAGGTTCCCTACCCAGCAGTTATTTAGGTAGGAAAGATCAGATACTTTCTTCTTGTAAGTTCTAGGAGAGTCTTTCAAGACCCTATCTGTCATTTTCGAGCCACCATATAAAACACCAGAGAAATGTGATTGATTTTGATGTTTCATTTTGCTTCTTGGCATCCCACATGGCATTTAGTGGAGAAGGGAGGTCTTTTAGCTTAGCCCACAAAGCTTCACTGGATATACACTTGGCAGGGAATAGCATGCCAGAATTTTCTTTTACTAGTTAACTATTGCCCCCTCTAAATGGGATATGTTTGTTGCCTATTGAGGTGGTTGCTATAGAATCACAAGGAAGATTCCTGGTTCGCTTGCCATTACCTAACTGGTTTTCATTGCAATATGGACTGAGAAGAAATTTGCCAACAAACTCTTTATGTTAGAAGCTCTGTTCCAACACAAGTCATCATGGAAGTAGGGAATAGGAGTGTTGATGTCCTAGTAATACCATTATCTTTTTCTTCCCTCCTGACCTCCTTTTCATCATTTCATTCTTCTGATTCTTATTGTCCCCTCCCCCACTTCCTCCTTTTCCTCTCTCAAACATGAAGCCAACATGGACAGAAAGGAGGGCAGAGGCCTGAAACATGTTTTTTTGGAAAGAGATGCATTGATTTTTAGAAAGAGACTCATCAACTCTCTGATCTTTATTATTTTCCCCCCATACTGACTGATTTTAATTACAATTACAAATTCAAATTCAATTACAATGCAGTCTATTTACTTTGTTGACTGAGATATATTTTTTTTGTTACCTAGAATTCAAAATAATTTTGGATAAAAATATTCTCTGAACATTATGATGCAAAGCAGAAGTGAACATAAATGCTGACTTAATTTGGCCTTTAAAAATCCTTGAAATTTATATATTTATTTGGGCTTTATTTTACAAATAAATAAATACAACTGTGTAATAGTACTTTCTCTTTGGGATTGCCAACCATCAAATGATGACTTGGGGACTTATTATTACTTATGGAAGCTTGACCATTAGTTTAGGCTTGTCCCACTAGCTCTTATACCTTAAATTAACCTGCTTTTATTAATCTATGTTCTTCCATGTGGCTTGATTACCTCTACTCTGTACCATATGTCTGACCTCTTCAGTGTTATGGAATAATCTTTTTGTACACTGCACTGTTATTGATGATGTTATTGTTATATTATTTAATGAAGAGCTGAATGGCTAATAGCTAGGCAGGATTTTCAGGCACAGAGGACACTAGAAGAACGGTGGAGATACCAGGAGTCACCAACTGGATGCAGAACAAGCAGCTGGGCATTACATAGTAAAGGTACCAATCCACATGAAAGAGCATAGATTAAAATATATGGGTTAATTTAAGTTATAAAAGCTAGTTAGAAACAAGCCAAAGCTATCAGCTGAGGTTTCATATTTAATAATAAGTCTCAGTGTGGATATTTAGGAGATGACCGGTGGACAGAGAAAGACTCTCTACACTTCAGTGTCTTCTTTGCATCTTGCTGGTCTAATCTGTGCCTAGATTCCTTCTCCTCTTCCTCTTTCTCCCCAGAAATCCTGCCTGTCATCTCCTGCCTAGCTATTGGCCATTCAGCTTTTATTAAACCGATCACAGCACTACATCTTCACACAGTGTACAAATATCCCACATTTCTACCTTTATGTCTAAATAAAAAGGAAAGGTTTTAACTCTAACATAGTAAAACTATATATAGTAACAACAATTTTCAGGTAAGAATTACATTCACAGTGTTCAGTCAATTTGTATTTGGCAAATTTTGAGAAAGTACTATATTATCTATCTCCTATATCTATTATCTATATCCTACCTTAGTGAGTTCAAAGTTTTATACCTAAACCACCTTTTATCATAGCTTATATTACCATCCTAAAAAATCATTTTAGACCTTAAAACATCTTATTAGATAAACAACTTAAGCTTTTATGTCTCTCAACCTTTATGTTACATCTCTTTTGTAAATTTCTTTTTTGAATTTGGTAACAAAGAAAATGGTATAACTATCTAATCTTCAACCCCTTCAAAGACCCGAAAAGAGTGTATTACCTGTGTAAACAGGAAATGCAGAGCAAATAACTTCCAAAACTATAGAAATGACATACACATCTGGCTGCCTGGATAGTCACCCAAGTTTCCTCTGCAATGATGAGGCATCTATTTTTTGCCCTACAGACATAGAATATCTGACAGATGTTTATGTGAATCAGGAATTTTGATGAACTATCCTACCTTGTCTTGGCAAAGTTTGACAGTCACATTCTTTTGTGTCCTGCTTTCCCAATTTGGACAGCGTGCTGTCAGCAGTTGAGGCAAGGACAGTTTCTTGACCAAATGGCTAGCCTTGCCACACTGAAAGCAAACTCCATATGAAGGTTCTTCAATTCCCATTATCTGTTTTTGAACTAAATTGGTGCTGCCAGGAACAGACATGTCTCACTGTCATGCAAAGACTTGTATTCTTAAAACATTTTAAATACCATTTTCTGTAGGTCTCGAAGTGTTTGAAGATCACCTAACTAAAATATATCTGTTTAACCTTGGAAACATACATAACATGACTACAAGTGTGATTGCTATAGGTGACTACTAATCTAACCTGTATTTCTTTCTTTCTTTCTTTCTTTCTTTTTTTTTTTCTTTCTTTCTTTCTTTCTTTCTTTCTTTTTTTTTTTTTTTAAGATTTATTTATTTGTTATGTATCCAACGTTCTGTCTGCATGTATGCCTGAAGGTCAGAAGAGGGCACCAGATGTCATTACAGATGGTTGTGTGCTACCATGTGGTTGCTGGGAATTGAACTCAGGACCTCTAGAAGAGCAGCTCAGTAGCCATCTCTCCAGCCCCTAACCTGTATTCCTTAATTATCCTAAACAGTTTGTAATAGTAGCCTTCAAGGACTAGAACTTAACGTTACATTTTTAAATGAGCTGCATAGGTGCAATACCTTAATAAGAGTAGAAACATATACACAATATAACAAAGATAACCTTAAATTGTATCAATATACAAAAGTATCTTAAACAAGAATGGAAACATTTATAGAGTATATTCTAACAAAAATAACCTTAAATTTGTATCAATATACAAGAATCCATACCAATGTAAAATATTTGAGATTAATAGTTGCTTTTTAGATTGAATAATCTACCCTTTTATCCTATCCTTTCTATATCCCCCTTTTTCTTTTCAGAAAGAGATTCTTGAATCTAACTTCCCTTCCTTAGTTTCCTCCCTTACCCATGACCAATAACAATTTGCAACCAATTCCCCTAAACAATGAAACAATGATAAACATCCATAATTTACTGAATGACCAAAAACAAACAAACAAACAAACAAAAAAAACAACAACAAAAATCCACTCATCCCAACTCTTGGGAATGTGGGCATCATATTCTAAAAATTATTGTCTGGGGGTGATGACATCTTTAGAGGCCTCTGAGAAAATTGTGATAATGATCAAGTCCTGGGTGGGCTAGCTGTGTCAGTTTCAGTGTGATGAGAAAGTGCAGGGCTTATCTGAAGTCCCAGTTGGAGTAGTCTGCAAGGCTGGACCGTCTTAGTTAACTGCTTTGAAGTTGTCCTGAGCAGTTTGTAGTCCAAAGATGATCTTTGCATGGTATTTGTCAGGTTAGTAGTATTATCACAATCCAGGTGGATTCATCATTGTGGGGCCCCTTTGGAGACTTTGAAGGTCACTGTTATGAATGGTCACAGTTCACTGCAGGAAACTTAAATATTTTAAATGTCATATGCAGCAGATCTTGAAGAAGTTATAGGATCACAATCTATTAAATACACCTGGAGTATACAAGCTTAATTCCTAGTTACCTGCTTCAGAGTCAGGCCTGAAATCATGTATGGGGAGATAGATGAAATGCTATTTCTAGAGTTAGTACTGTATATGACCATTAATATCATGACAGAAAGTTTAAACATGAATATATATACAATTATCTTATAAACTTAGAGCTAATATTTATACCTTAAGAAAGGTTTTAAGGAGTCAAAATAAAACCAAAGGATATAGTTTTACTGTGTTAGAGTTACAACTTTCCCCTTTTATTTAGACAAAAAGGGAGAGATGTTGTGGGATATTTGTACACTGTATGAAGATGTATACCTGTCATTGGTGTAATAAAAAGCTAAATGACCAATGGCTAGGCAGAAGGTATAGATGGGACCTCCAGGCAGAGAGAGAAGAAGAAAGGCAGGACTCTGGGAAGAAGAAAGGTGGGACTCACCAGTGGGACATGAAGAGGAAACAGGAGGTGCAAGATGGAAGAAAGGTAATGTCATATGGCAGAACATAGATTAATATAAATGAGTTAATTTAAATTACAAGAGCTAGCGGGACAGGCCTAAGCTAAAGCAGAGCTTTCATAATTAATTAATAAGTCTCTGTGTCATTATTTGTGAGCTGGCAGCCCAAAGAAATATCTGATGACAACTATGCTCTATGATATCCAACTTGTAATAGAAACATTTTACTAAAACACTAAAAATTCCTTTTATACAGAGATTTTCTTATTCATTTATGTCAACTTATGATTCCTTAAAAAATAGAGTGAGTCAAATGAGCTAAATTTGAAATTTTAGGATAGAAAGATCTTGATTTAACTGCAGAGGAGGACTTTGGTTACTGAGGGACATTATTTTCTCTTTTAATTAAATCCTTTTCCTGTCATTTCTCCCATCATGAGGCAAATTTGTTTGTGACATTTAGCCTCTAAGATCTATCAGTGTCCACTGGAGTCAGGCAGTAATCCAGAATAAGTGCAGGATAAAAGTTCTTTATGAAAGGAAAGAAAAGAAAAGACAGGAAGAAAGAGCTCTTCTAGAACTAAGTTCACCCTCAGGAATTTTTTTCTGTATTTATACTTTGAACTTCTGATGGGTTTCCTTTTCTTTGCTTTCTTGGTTACTCTTAGTGTCCTTGAGAGTTCAGATACTTTAAGTTCTGAAATTAGATTTATAGAAGCTCTTTTTCCTTCTCATTCAATGAATTCCTTGAGTATGTAGAATTTTATGCCACAATATGTATGTGTGTGCATCTATCAATTATCTATCTATCTATCTATCTATCTATCTATCTATCTATCTATTTACACACACGCATAACATCATGATGTTTGCTCTGTAATTCCTTCTTTGCTCCTATTTTCAAATTTTAACTTTGACTTCCTTAACTCCTCCTTTATTATTATCTTTCTCTTCTCAAGCTGGATTTATTGATCTTTTCTCTGTTTTTGTGTGTCTAGGACATGTCTGTGTTATGACATTCACTCTACATCACTGTCGTGTGTAATGTGTCTCTTTATGTTCATCTCTTCCTTGAGGCCACAGCTGATTGACATTTTGCCACTGGGAGGGGGCGGTAGCATCTGGCATGAGATCCATTTACTTCCTTTACCAGGATAGAGATGGTCCCATGGGAAAGAAGGGGGATGCTTTAGTCTAATCTGTAGCATAATGACATTTGCTAGGAGGAAAATTGTGATCTGTACTTAGCCCTAAGTAGTATGTCCTTAGCCAAGGATTATCTATAGTAAACAGAACCTAGAAAATGAGGCTTGACTCCCTGGAGAATGTCACCTTGGATATGTAATATCGTAGGGAAGGAGTTGACCATTTACTCAGAGTGTGGCATAGATTTTCAGTGTGTGGGTCATGGTCTTTGTTGTAGTCTCCAGCTCTGCACTGTAAGGGGAACAAAGCCAAAGACATCAATGTGGCAAAAGACTTGATTGGCAGTGTCCTACTGAAACTTTATTCATGGACATAAGTGATTGGCTCAGTGGTTGTCTTTTGTTCTCCTGTTACCTAAATACAGGCGTATTTATCTCCTGTATAAAATACATGTGTGTCAGAACTCACATCTTTTCTTGGCTGTTGCTCTGGACAGAGGCCCGTGCACAGTGAGGGAAAGTGGCCTGAAGGACCCATCCTTTGCCTGCTATCCTCCTGTGACTACTTGTATCTTTAAAATTATTAGTAGTTTAGTTTCAGGGGCGATCTGACTTGTCATAGTCTGATTTGATATCCTAGTCTTAGGGTAGCTCAGATACCATCGTGCTTAATAAGACATAGTGGAACAAATGTGAAGGGATGACTTTTGGTATCTAGAATGGCCTAGTCTCTCATCTAAACCTGTGAGTGGCTGTCTGGACCTTGAGTTAAGATGCTGTAGATGCACACATGTGCTTCACTACTCTAGGTTTGGAACTGGGGAGTCAGATCCCACATTCCTCATACTTTTTCAGTCTGTAAGATCTCTGACCAAATTTACCTTTGCAGATAACCTTCAGTTTTCTACAGCTGTTTTGAAGCACTTGGTAAACTTGAAACTACTTCAAAATTAGCCCAAATCATGTTGCTATCTGGATTTTTCTTTTTATAAAGCCTTCTGAGGTAAGGCTCCTTGCCATATAACATAACAGGGATTAGGTTACTTGTTTTGTTCAGTGTTTGCCGGTTTAGGTTTGACTTATGACATGGCAATTTAGTTGGCCATATTGACAGCTTCTCCTCCTTGCTCTATATCTCAGATCATTCCAGCTATTGGGTCTCAAATGAAACCAAAGTTTCATAGCTCTGTCTTCATAGCTCTTCCTTTTTCACTTTGGCTCTCAGGCAGAGGAGTTGGCATTTAGAGTTGTTTCACTAACTGGCTGTGTTTCTCTGACTGAAGCCCAGAACTACTTTGAGCCTTTTCTTCTGTAAAATGCGAGAAGGCTGCTTTTAATATGCTGATTTCTGAAGCAGGTTCACTGGCAGGGTGGATGACTAGTGTAGTTCATTGTTGGCCTTTAGCCGGAAGTTATGTGCACATGCACATATGCCACACCGAATTACAATCAAACGTGGAGAAACCTCCCCTACAGATGTTCCTGAAAGAAAAGGGCAGCTTCTCTCTTGCTTGCATAGTCAGAACAATTCTACTTGAAGGCACAGGCTGAATTAGAACCGGCACCCCTTGGCCTTCACCTGTCTCTTTCATACACTTCCCTTTGGTACAAGTAACATTCTTCCCCCAGCATTGATTCTGGAGGAAAAAGCCCACAACACTAGTGCTGAATACAAGTTGAGTGCTGATAAAGTAAGTTCTGAATGTATATATGGTTTACCTAAAATTATTTATTCAGTCGGGGAAGAAACTAATCCACACGGCAGAGCCCTAATTGGCATCAGAGAGGCATTTCCATGAAGCCCTTAGGAGAAGCAGGAAGTTGATTAAGTAGAAGAAATGCACATATAGAGATGAGAGTACACAGAGTGGATGGAAAAATAAAAGGCAGTGGTTGAATAATGGCCTGCATGATTCCCCCCACCCCACACAGCCCCCGAGATGTTACCTTTGATTTAAGGCAGGAGGGAGATCTGGGAAAATTTCAAATTGGAGTCCCTCCCACTCCTCCCTGCTCATAGGAAGAAACCATGGCCCGGAATTCAAATACTAAGTCTGAGAAAGGCAGGTAAAAAGAACAGTGGAAAACAGATGGTAGCAGTAACAACTAGCAAATTCCCAGTTGGTGGCTCTCACATTTAGAAGCGGGCATCTGTTCTTCTTCCCCACTGCAAAGTGGTTTTAACTCCGAGGTGTTAAAAATATCTAAGTTGCTGTTTTATTCATTTCTGCTATTTACTGACTTTAATGACTTACAGTATATCCAATGAGAAGTACAATGTTTACCCAAGCGGCAAGAGACTCAAAACAGAAATATGGGATGCTGTTAAAAACCTTGTGGTCTACCAAACAGCCCGTGTGGTTTTATAGGTGTACCCTGCTTAGGGAAACAGATACATGCTTGATCATTTGTTGAAATGGAAATGCGCTTTGACAGACCCCTGGGGGTGGGGGGCTGGATGTTAAAAAGGTTCTGGACTCTCTGGGCCTCAGCATCTTCCTTTACAAAATGGGACATTGTTATTTACTGTTAGGTCTCTTGTAAGAATTAGTGTCATCCAAAGGGGTTATAAGCCCTCAATTACTGTAGATAATTAATCTCTGTGAATGCTTATATATGAATCCTTATTTGAAATAAATATCCATTCATAAAAAAAGTGAGAGATGTTTATACTCACAACACTTCAGAAATGAGAGAAAATAGGAAACCTACATAATTATGAAGAAATGTCAATAGCCTCATCTTTTTGATGTTATTGCTAGATGCCTTTCCCATAACCACTTATGATTGGTGCCAGGAACAGAGTCCTATTGAATTGAATATCATTTATCCTACCTAGTACCTGCTAGACAGGAAATGATCAATAAATATTTATTGATCCCAGGCTATCTCACATTTATTTCCTTTCATTTTCCTTTAATAATAATATAATATTTATATATTGTAGGTAATTGGAAAATATATAAAATCATGAATTAATATAAAAATAATATAATTTGTCATATTAAAAATGAGAGATATCACTTTTAAGTTTTGTATGTATCTTGCACCACTCCATTGAGAAATCACTGGTTTTTTAGTTTGAATGTGAAATGTCCTACATTTCCCTGTGTTATTCAGAATTGCTGGTGGCCCAGCTGTTGATACTGTTTTAGGATGTTGTGGAATCCTTAGAAAGTGGGACCGTACCTAGAGGAGGGAGGTTGGAGACATGTGGGTCTAAGTGGGTATGGCCTAGGCCTGTTTCTGACTCCAGTTCTCACTCTGTATCCTAGTTGATATAAGCGAGCTCCCGCACTCACCTACTGCCGTCGACAGATGAGGCTCTCCCAACTGTGTGCTCAATCCTTCTCTCTAGTTGATCTTGTCAGGTACTCAGTCATAGGACCAAAGATGGCAACTAACACAGCTGGTAATAACATTAAATATTAATTGCTTTCTGCTTCTCATGAAGCTTAAACTGAACAATAGCACTGTCCAAACCATGGGTTTATCCAACTTAACGGGCACTTTGGACATTTTTCTTTAGAGAGGAAATGCTGAACCAGTACTAGTAACCTTTGATATTTATTGAACCAAAGTGAAACACCAGATTCCATGGCAAAGCAAATTATCCTATCTATCTATCTATCTATCTATCTATCTATCTATCTATCTATCTATCTATCATCTACCTATATATGTGTCTATGATCTATGTATTATCTATGTATCTATCTATTTATGTATGTATGTATGTATCTATCATCTATGTATGTATCTATATAGCTATGTATCTATCTACATATTTATCTATGTATCTATGATCTATCTATGTATCATCTATGTATCTATCATCTATACTTAGTTATGTATAAATTTATATAAATTCATAACAACTTCATGTGTCTGATACTATTATTTATAGGTGAGGAAATCAGAGAACTTGATATTAAGGAACATAGCTAAGGACACCCACATTGTGGTGGAGCTCAGATAAATAAAAAATGAGTGCGTCTGACTCCACAGTATGCATTGAGCTATTCTGCTTGGTCAGGAGTAGGCCCTGTGCCCAGGCTTCTTACATCCTTTCACAGAGAGCAATGATCACCTGCATTCACCTCTGCCCTTTTATTTGCTTTTCCTATGTTAAGGAGACTTACATTCTTTGTGTGTAAGGAAGTTAAATGGAGTTTAGTTCCTCAGCCCTCTTCTTTTTGATGGAGATCTGCTTGTGAGGAGAGGAACTGAGTTCATAGCTAGTCTTCAGTAGTGCCATTGTGTGTGTGTGTGTGTGTGTGTGTGTGTGTGTGTGTGTGTGTACAACCAGTAAATATTTTGGAAAGAGGGTAATTTAATTTAATGAAACTCAGATAATTCAGCGTTAACCCGAGTCACTTTCTCTTCTTACCTCTTTATTGAGAATCCATTTGTCTGGCTGTGGTATGTACCTCTAACACACACTTGTAATAAAGGACATATGCTCATTACATTCATTCACCTTCTATGATGTTTAGGCTATAGACCCAGGTAGCTTTTCCAGTCTTTGAATCTGTGAAACTTTTAGAAACTTTTATTGTGGTTCTCTGCCTCAGTAGCTTCAATTATAAATTGGGACACAATTCTGCCCTCCCCCCTCAAGGACAGAGTTTTTTCTGTGTAGCCCTGGATGTCCTAGGACTTGCTTTGTAGACCAAGCTGTCCACAAACTCTGAAATCTGATCATTTCTGCCTCCCTAGGTCTGGCATTAAAGGCATGTGCTACCACTGTAAGGCAGTTTGTAAGGCAATTCTGTGTGGTGATATTTTATTTGTGCTCTAAAACATAAAGCTTGTCTGGAGATCAGAGGAAAAAGCCAGTAACTATATTAAACATAGAAGTCAGGCAATGGTAGCACATGTCTTTAATCCTATCATTTGGGAAGCCAGGCATCTATCTGGATCTCTGTGAATTCAAGGCCACACTGGGAACAGAGTCAGGCATGGTGGCACACATCTTAAATTCCAACACTAGTTAATCTGGAGGCCTGTAAAGACAGACAGGAAGTGACAGAGCTAGGCAGGAAGAGGACATGATGTAGGTGGACAGAGAGCGCTAATCAGATGGCAGAACAGCAAGGCATATAGGCATGGGTATACAGGAAGTAGGTCTCCTTGGAAGCTGTGGAGTTGGTGAGGTGAGGTTAGCTGTGGCTTTTCTTATTCCTCTGATTTCTCAGGCTTTAACCCCAAATTCTGGCTCTGTGTTTTTTATTTTATAAGACTGTTTAGGAATTCCTCTACAGGTCTGCCTTTTTATAGTTTAGTTGTTACATTTAAATTAGTCTGACCAGAAACACTGAGAAATAGCTTTGAGAAAGGAAGAAGAAAAAAACAATGTGTAGAAGTCTGGCAGGGGCCTGAGGCTGGGGTTAGATGGTGATTTTGTACACTGGGTGATTTGGTACATTGTGTGTTTGCCATTCCAATTGTTCCTTGTCTCGCCTCTCTTAGATCCAAGCCTCGGCCTCTCTCTGTCTCTCTCTCTCCATCTCTCTCTCTTTTATTTATCCCACTGTCACTGAACTTTACAAGGTAGGGGCAATTTCCCCATTTTCTGAAAAGAAAATTGAGGATGGTAAACAGGTTGGTAACTTTCCATTACTGTAACAAAATGTCCATGATAATCAACATAAAAAGCAGAAAGTATCATTTCTTACAGTTTCAGTCCATCCCTGGTTGACATTATTGCTTTGGAGGTCATGGCAGGTAGCATACTGCAGTGGGAGGTAGAGTAAGCTTCTTACTTCATGGCTGGGAAGTGAGAGAATGAGGAGAATAATATCTCGAAGTTCCACTTGAGGATAGACTACAGACTATCTAAAACTCCCTTCTAGGCCCAGCTGTTGAGTGCTTCCATCATCTTCGAGAATCACAATTCTTTTACATCACATGAGCTTTGGGAAACACACTACATCCAAATTGGAGCAGAGCTGGTCCAGAGTCACTAAGCTGGTAAGACAAACTGACATTCCATAAGGTCCAAAGGGCATGTTCTTTCCATGCCACACTCACTGAATGACAGCAGGAAGATGTCTTGACCCCCTCAGAGCTCTGACACAGGTTGTAGGAATAATGGTTAGGACATTCATGTGAAGATGCTATGGCTTTTAAAAAGAGGCATGATATTCTTCTATCCATCTGTCATTCTTCGCCAACTAAAAGTTCTGCTTTTCAAAATACCAGCTTCTAAATACTGTTTTATAAGGCTGTGATTAAATTTGTACCTTTGAGCCGGGCGGTGGTGGCACACACCTTTAATCCTAGCACTCGGGAGGCAGAGGCAGGCGGATCTCTGTGAGTTCAAGGCCAGCTTGGGCTACCAAGTGAGCTCCAGGAAAGGCGCAAAGCTACACAGAGAAATCCTGTCTCGAAAAACAAAACAACAACAACAACAACAACAAAAAAAAATTGTACCTTTGATTCCCACTGTGAGGTTTTATTTTTCTACAGGAAACCCCATTTCCTTTACTAAGACATTTGAGGTCATTTTCCCCTCCAAGCCTTTTTTAGGGTTCTAGGTCCCACAGTGCTCCTCTGCTCCAGCCTCTGCTTTCACCAAGAAAATAGTAGTATTGCTACCCTAGGAAGAGTGATACACAGAAAAGCTTACATGTGAATTAGGGGAAATTCTGGCAACACATGTTCTCTGAGAACACAGAGAAGTGGCTTGCCAGAGGCTTAGGTATAATCTGTGGGGTAAGTTGCGACTTTCCTTATTGAGGAAAAACCTATTTTCTCAATGGACAAACTTGAGTTTGGTCATTTGAAATAGGTTCTTTTAGAAAACTAAAGTGTAATGAAAGCAGCGTTTCCTAGGTGCCCTGAGATGAGTGCTTTGACTCACATTATCTCAGTTCATTTTCCCAGCAATCCCGAAAGGTGAGTAGAATTATCTTCACTTTTGTAAAAAAGGGAAACTGAGAGTCAAAGCATTTGAGGGCTCTGCCCAGGGTCACCCCTCCAGTCAGACCCACGTTCTATCTGTTTCCAAAGCCCTCCTCTTCTTGCTCGTTTTTTTTCTTCATGAACGGGTTTATTAAATATGAATTGGGAAACTTTACTAGAAGGCTTTTTTCTTCAAAAGAAGCCTGGGAATCCCATCTTTGCTTGTAAGTGGACACATTAGTATGATCTCCATGCCTGCCTATAAATTATCTATAGTATGATCAATTCTAAACTGGCAAGGACAAACTTGGGCAAATAGCTGCCCTTTACAGAGAGTCTGGAATTGTAAAGAGAATGGCTATGCTCTGCGCTATGAATTTTTCAGGAGAAGTGTTGCAAGGGATAGAGAAATCTTGATAGCTAGGGCTTCTTTTTCTGTAAAGCTCCATATGAGAAAAACTTCCACAAGGGATATCCCTTTTACCAACTTGGCGAAGACTGAAAACGCAGAGCTTCCAGGATCAAAGCCTATTCACAGTCTGAAGAACTCTCCCCTGACAGTCAGGCTGCAGGAGGGAGGTCTCCTTTAATCTTTTCCCCTTTGTTTTATTACTTTTTTTTTCCTGAGGAGAAAAATTCCCTTTCCATTTTCTTTTGCTGACTAACTTCCCTTTAATCAGACTCGTCTCAGGACGCAATGGCGATTTCTTTCTTTACATTATGGGTGGATAGAAAACGCAAATCTTTTTCTGAGTTTCTATTCCAGGACATTTTGTGCTTCTGAGATGTTCAAAGGTAAGGGACAGACATTTTGAAGTGAGAGTAAAATGGAGACATTAGCAGAGTTGGAAGTCTCGCATCTCCTTTTCCGTGTGCTATGAGACGAGTCTTGCTGCAACAAGGAAACACTCTGAATGAACCCAAGATCAGAAGAAATAAATATTTCAAAGATCTCTAGAATTCAAGCAAGCTCTATAAAGGAAGCCAGACGCAGTCATCATTTAAATGTGAAATGTCCCCAACAGGCTCATGTGTTTGAACACTTGGTTCACAGTTAGTAGTACCATTTAGGGAGGTTGTAGAACTTTTGGGAGGTGGAGCATAGCAGGAGGAAGTGGGCTGGAGGGGGTCTATGTTAAGGTTTGCCACCAGCTAGCACTTGCCCAGTTTTATTTCCTGATGTGCTAACACATGAGCAAGCAGCCTCCCGTGTGCATGCCTTTGCAGCTGCAATGCTTGCTTACCTTCATGCATTCCTTGTTGTGATGGATCATATCCTTCTAAATTATGAGTCCAAACAAATCTTTCCTCTGTTATGTTGCTTCTGCCATGGAATTTCAGCACAGTAACAAGAAAGGTACTAGTTACAGTAGTTCTTTATAAATAAATCTGAGGGTTTTGGAAAGGGATTTAGGTACTGAACATTTCATAGCTTCACCTACCATGACCCTATTCTTAGGATAAAGAAACGAGTTGGGGACTTTATACACATGTCCTCCATCTGAAGTCCATAGCTGAAGTCATTGTTCACTTCTGAGTTGTTCTTTTTAAAAGAAACTTCAATTATTAGGAAATAAAATTCATCACCATTATCTCATTACAGCACAGGCCTGGGATATGAAAGCATTGATTTTCTGATATTTAGTTCCTTACTCTCTTCCATCTATCTTTAATTTTGTTGCTTGGGGATTATTGGACAATCAACACTTCCTGAATAATCAATCCGGTTAATTTAGCCTATCAGCCACTTTCCCTCTTGTGTCTGGTGTAACATATTGTTGCAATGTGCCCAGCAAAGCACTAAAAGGTTCTCTTAGAAATTGAAAAGGAAATAACATCAAGATTTTGAACTTGGGCATCTTGCATTTTACTCGTCTGCTGGGCTTCGTGGTAGCTGACTGATTTTGTGTTTAGCCATATGACTAACCTTCCTTCATTGTGCTCAGTGGCTGAACAAAATGCACAGTACGATATTCTGAAGCACCCACTCCTTCTTTATTGCTTTTATGACAAAGCTGTCCCTCCACATGTCTGCTCTGCCCTCTGACCCATGGCGTTTGCTTCAAGTAAACATGCCAGATGGTGAAGAAAAGCGATGGGTCAGAGAACAACCCTTGAGGGTTAGGAGTCACCAAATCCTTCTTCACAAAGCAAACTTAAAAGCAACAATTTTGCCAAATGCCGCAGAGAGTTTCCACAGTGGAAAGGGGAGGTGGTCCTTAATTACATATTTTCCTTTCAGGGCCTAATGGATTTTGGTACATGTGTCTATTGGCTGATCTTAACGTAAGCAATTTATGAGAAACGATAAGAAGGCAAGCTGGACAGATGGATCAATCTTAGACTCAGCAAACAGCAGTGAGGTGAATAGTTTGTATGTGAGTGTGCATTCTAAGCTCTGGCTAGGAAATTACACAGACAATTTAGACTCCTTTTCCTTTTTTAAAGGGCTATTGTTGAAAGTTGAAGCCCAAGAGCTATCATTGTCTAAAATATCTTGGACCCCTAAAAAGGCTTTGATGACCCCGGAGAAAATGCTTAGTCGGGATTGTCTTTGTTTTTCTTGCTCTGGGTGGTGCTGCTTAAGTCCAGGTGCATAAGCAGTTGTGAGTTAAGTGAGAGGATGGAGAATGGTTTTCATGATGCTGTTTCCGAAAGTAATTCAGCCAAATGTTCATTAGTCGTTTTACAGGACTGTGTAGTTCAACAAGAAGCGTAGGCAAGTACGGTGCATACTGGCTTGCAAAGAGATGCTATCACCTCTCTTTCAGATGGTGGTAGCATGACATGCCTGTAATATGTACTACATTGGGCTTACATTTAGAAAAACAAAAAGTGAGGCTCTTTTGAGGGAGGGACATTAAAATATATCCATGACTCAAACATTTCTTCAGGGCCAAATTATAACTTCCAGGATGAAAAGTCCCACAATTGGTAAGCTGAAGATTATTTTTCTTTTATTATTATTTTTTTCTTTTTGGCTGTGAATTCTGTAGCTAGGGTATAATATAAAACAGTTTCAGATTCTAAATGTAGAGGTTATTTCTGGGGCTACATTTGCATCCTTGATAAGTTAGCAGACTTCTGTGATGCATCATCCATGAAAAGAATGGTAATAATAGCTACTTCTCATGTCTTACCAAATTAGCACTTAATAATGTTAACAATAGCCACCAGTTACGGAGTGCTGCTCTAGCTGGAAACGTCATGAGCTACTTTACGTCCATGCCTGATTTAATTTACCCAACTCCAGTAGAAGTGATCGCAACTACTATTTATTTAGTGTCTGCAAATTGCCAATTTCTGGGTTTAATTATTTCACATATGTTATCTCATTAAACTTGGAAAATAACCACAGAAAGTAGGTATAATTATTAGTGCCATTTTATAAAAGAGAAAACTGGGCTTTAGTAATTAAACAACTCACTCACAGTCGTACATCTGCTCAATGGCAGACACAGGCAGCAACCCAAGCACAAGTTTTCAATCATTATTTATTATTATTTATTATCCCCATTGTATTAGCAATAAAGTTAGAATGCAAAGCTGTTGCTCCTTCTCAAAGATGCATTGCTAGATGGAGGCAGAGGGCAATTAACCTCAAGTGTTTTAGACTTTCAAAGGTCATGCTAGAAATGGCATTATGGTACAGACATCTCCTTCCTTCTTTCCTTTCTTTCTCTTTCTTTCTCTTTCTTTCCTTTCTCTTTCTTTTCCTTCCTTCTCTTTCTTTCTTTCTTTCGTTCTTTCTTTCTTTCTTTCTTTCTTTCTTTCTTTCTTCCTTCCTTTCTTTCCTTTTTCTTTTCCTTCTCTCCCTCCCTCTCTCCTTCCTCCTCTCTCCTTCCTCTCCTTCTTTCTTCCTTTCTCTCTCTCTCTCTCTCTCTCTCTCTCTCTCTCTCTCTCTCTCTCTCTCTCTCTCTCTCTCCTCTTTTCGGCTTTTACTTTGTATCCCAGGCTGACTTGCAGCTCCCTACATAAGAGTCTTCCTTCCTCAGTCTCCCAAGTGCTGACTTTACAGGCATGAGTTACGAATCCAAGCTTGAGGCTCTGTGAATCTACAAAGTATCTGTTACTTATAGAGAACATACAGGCTGGTATTGATTACATTTTCAGTGCTCAGGGCAAACAAGTGCTTCCTAGTATGGCTATTGGGCCATTTCCTACAAGGGTGCACATTCTGTTCCAATAAGCTTCATTGAGTAGTTTCCAAATCTGTGTATGCCAGCTGAGCATATTACTGAATTCAGATAATTATTTTTTGTGATTATGAAAGGCAATGAAATATAAATGTAGAAATTAAAATAGCTATTTCTATGAAGACTGACTGTATGGAAAGATTTAATACAGGAAATTAAGAAAAAAGTAACAACCAAATTAATTGTGAGGCAAAGATTTGAGGAAAGGTGAAAGAAAAGACTTGTTCCACAATTGTTCCACAAGTACACTTAAAAAACCCAAAAGATTAGACAATGAACAGATATTTGTATGTTAGTTTGAAATAAAAAATAAATTTTGTAGCTATCATTTTCTGATGATGATTCTTTTTTTTTTTTTTTTTTTTTTTTTTTACAATTCTACATTTATTTAAGGAAATGTACTCTAGAGTTTCTACTCTATTTTCTCTTCACAGTGACTCACTAAATCATACACTACTAATGGGTTTCAGTTTTCATTTTGAACACACCGTTAGTGTTCCTTTCCAGACATTAACTGGTCACTAAACTAGATCTTGTCATTAGAAGATAAACCTGTGAATACCAAACCATGATGATTTTAACCTTAAGGATATAGGATAAAGCTTGAATCATATCTTCATTTTATGTATCACAATGTCAAGTATTTGTTAATTATCACTAAAGGAAAAGATTAATAATACACATAGCCATCATATTTATGATTAGACAGGATCATGGTCAGGATTGTTTTATGCTCACATCCATCTTGTTTCAAATTATTGTGATAGCCAGTTTTCAAAGACACTATGACCCACAGTTTTTGTTTTCCTGTCTTCTGGAATCATAGAAGAGCACTGTGTGATGGGGAGCACAGTAGGCACTCCGTGGTGATATTTTGTTGTACTCTAATAAAGCTTTCCTGAAGATCAGAGAACAGAACAAGCCACTAGATTAAACATAGAGGCCAGGCAGTGGTGGCACACACCTTTAATCCCAGTACTTGGGAGTCACACGCCTTTAATCCCAGTACTTGGGAGTCACATGCCTTTAATCCCAGTTCTTGAGATCTCATGCCTTTGCTGCCTGTATTTGGGAAGCACACATGCCATTAATCCCAGCACTGGGAAGTGATATAGCTGGGTGGAGAAAGGTATATAAGGCGTGAGGAGGCAGGAACTAGAGCTGAAGCCTTTTAAGCTGAGGACTCAGGGGAATTCAGTCAGAGGCTTTGTGCAGGAGATAGGAGCTCGCCTTCCATTCGGCCTGAGGATTCGGTAGTGGTGAGAAGTTTCTCTAGTGTCTTGTTCCTTTGTCTCTCTGATCTTTCAGTGTTTACCCCAGTATCTGGCTTCGAGATTTTCATTAAAAGGTCAATTAGGATTTGTGCAACATAAACCATAAAAACCATAAATTTTTACACCATCTTTCTCTCAGGAGGATGTGAGTGTCTTTTTGTATGGAGGACACCTATTCCCATCCACTGGACTTAATTCTCTTTATCACAGACATCCCCCTCTGCCTAGCAAAGCATCTACTTAGCCCAGTGTCCTCATTGGCCCCTCCCAGCTTCGCCAAAGCGGTAACAAGGGTCAGCCTTGTGTCTCAGTCGAAGGCGGCTACAAGGCTGAACGGCCTCCCCTGCGGTCAGCACCCAGGTTCTCGACCATTCAAGTCCTGCTAAAGTTGTTGACTAGGTTCTTTTCCAACTCATTGTGTGTAGATCTGTTGGCAGTGCTGGTGGTGCTGCTTCCACTGCTGTGTTTCTGTGCCCGGCTCAACCTCCGTGGGGGCTTCGAATGCTGCAGCCGGGGCCTCGGCATGGAGGGGAAAGATGAGGCGTAGCCATGTTCACACTCTCGCTCCCTGCGCTCCAAAAACTCGGCGGCCTCCAGCAGGCGCTGCACGCTGATCATCCGCACCTGCTCCCTGGGCTCCGCGCTCCCGCCCCCGGCCGATAGGAGGCGCCACAAACGGCTACAGTCCCACGACGCCCTGGGACATGTGCGGCGGGCAGGCCAGCTTGGCCCCGGCTGGGCGCGCTCTCCACCGCGCCCTGATGATGATTCTTGATAAGAAGTTTCTTCTCCATTACTATTCCAGTTTGGCTGACACAACTGGATTGTAGGCTGATTAACTGATACAGACCCTGTGGTCTAGCCTAACAAGAGAGCTAAAGACAGATAGCTAATGCTTGAAATAGGATTTAACTAGATGGTTCTCCCAAGCCTATGCAGGAATTCGAGTGTTAGAAATCACATACCAGGAAGCCCAAAGGATGATTTGGGGCTCAGGTAGACCTTGAAAGTCTACTCCATCTCATACTCTGCCCTTAAGAGGGAAGCCCCTTGCCTTAGTCAGAAATTCACCTTCCTGATTTTCTATAGTATAGGGAAAGAGAGTATCATACCAAAGTATGATTATCATTGTTATAAGAATTTAATTTCCTTAGGGACTTTCCCAATGCTCATTCCTTCGAAGACGTGGAGTGCAGAAGCGGCAGGAGAGACGGAGGTGACATATCCATGTGACAGTACTACTCAAACCTTAAGCCCCTGCACTTCTCTAACTTCCTGCTGTCTTTCCCAGGCTGTTGGCAGTCACTGAATTATTTATAACCAAAAAGACATTGCATTTGAGAATTAAAATCATCTTTAAAAATAATTCACTCAACCAGATTCTGTTTGTTGAACTAGCAAGAATACCAGCTTTCCTGGAGGAATTCCTAGAAAGTAATATGTGTTCATTAGTTTTCATCAACCTGATGCAAACTAGAGTGACCCGGGAAGAAGGAAACTCATTTGAGGACTTACCTCCATCAGATTGGCATGTGGGCTAGCCTGTGGGACCTTTTCTTGATGTGGGAGATCCCAGGCCACTGTGGGTGTTATATCTGGGCAGCTGGTTCTGGGTCATATAATATATAATCCTCAGGACTTATAAATAAAAAATGCTCACGTTCTTATATTAGTTACTTGGTTTAGTAATAAATCACTCACAAATCAGTAGTTTATGATAACAAGTCTTAGTCCCATCTCTCATAGTTTTTGTGGGTCAAGAATTTGATTGTGGGGAATCCAGGACACAGACAGATGGATATCAGTAAGTTGGAGGGCAGCCTGATTTACACAGTGAGTTGCAGGCTAGCTGTACCTACACAATGAGACATTGTCTCAAAACAAAAGAAAACAGAGCAACAACAACAGTAAAAGAACTTGGCTGTGTCTAGCTGAGCAGGTCTGGCCCAGGGTCTTTTATTAAGATGCCCTCAGGAGTTGTTTGGGGCTAGTAATTTCAGGGTAGACTGGCTGTAAGTTTTCTTTCTGAAGTTAGTCCCTTGCATGACGCTGTTTGGTGCTGTGTGGGTGGGAGGCCTCAGTTTTAAACTTGAGTCTCTCTGTAGGGCTACTATGGTGACCTTTTGGCATTATGGCTGGCTTGAGCTGAGAAATTGTAGTAGAAGCTGCAATGCCTTGACCAAGTTCAAGGTTCTTATCATTTCTACTAAATTCTATTGGCCTCATGACTCTGGAAGCAGAGTCATGAAAAGTCAGTCACCTTTAAAGACTGGCTGTCATGGTCTCCTGCTTTATCTGTGAAGAATCATGACACCTATTAAAATCTGGTCATTGTATTATCTGTTCATCTTAATAATTTAAGTTATTTTTTAAATCTGACAGAATTTATTTTTATTTCATATGTAGTACTTGATTCCAACTGTATTAGAATTTATTTAAATATATCATTCACTGCTTTTGATTTATTAAATATTTTATTTGTTTTATACATGCTCATAATATGTTTGGATACAATCTACCTCCCATTGTCTCCCTTCCAGTTTTTGACATCACCTGTCCCACTTTTCCCTGCCACCTTTATATCTCCCTCTCTTTCTGTTACTTAATACTCAGTCTATTTAGTGCTATTGATATTTGCATTGGTGTGGGACCATCTTATGGATCATGGGTAGCCTAGGGCCCAAATCTTTGAAGAGGAATCAGTTCCCCTCTCCCAGTCACCAACAGGGATGGAAGAGGGGCTCATGAAGTCTTATTCAATGTTCTTTTAATAATAAGCGGTGTATTAGTCAAATTCTTGTCTTTGTCTTGTCATTTATTTTCTCTTTTGTTCAGTGCTCCCTGACTCATGGGGTCTTCTTATATAGCCCAGGCTGGCTGTGAGTTTGTGATCCTTTGTAAGCCTTCCAAGTGCTTAACGACCAATGTCAGTATACCATGCCCAGCAAAAAGTTTTTCAAAAATCACTTTTTTTTTAAAAGTCCTTTTTAATCTCTTCTTTTATACTGCAGCAATTCACACCAAGCCTTTATGTATTAAAACACTAATGTTTGTTTGGTACTAATTATAAAGGTTAGTAGTGTAGGCTTGACTGAGTTGAGTGAAAATGTTGTCATCTGCCTTACTTTGCGGGATGTCTTTAGTCATCTGAGGCATGAATGAGCCTAGATCATTTAAGGTGTCAGCACTCACATGGGTGGTGCTTGACAGGTTGTCAATCACTTCATCTCCCTGTGGCCTTTCTAGATGACTGTCACAGGCTCATTCACATTCTCATCTTAGGTTTGTAACCAGAACTTGATAATGTGAGCCCCAGGTGTAAGTGCTCTGTTTAGATCATGGTAGCAAATGCTGCATTAACTAAAAGAAGGCGCATGAACAAACTCAGAGTCAAAAGATTCAGAAACTACTGGCTCTCCCTAGTAGGAAGACTGGCAAAGCAGTATTTGGGGATGGAGAGGCAGAGGACAGGAGGAATTAGAACTGCATTCTGTCCAGTCACCTCAAGTGGGTTCCTTCTCTGCTTTTGGGTGGTTCTCCCTCATCTATGTCACTTGCTAAGCTGTAAGCTCCCTGAGGTGAGGCACTGGCTGATTTTGTATCCCCATCATTTGTCCCATTGCTACATGAGTATTTGTTGCATGGAAAAAGAAAAACTTTCAGGGAAAATAGTTTGTGGGAAAGGCAATGGGAGAATAAAATTAAAAGACTCATGCTCTTTTGATGGGTCTGAATGGATTATTTACTTAAATAACAGCTCAATCCAGGCTAATAAAATCATTTGATATTAAAAAGGTAAGTTTATTGATTGTTTGCTTGAACTGAAATAGCCGCTTGACCAAGAAAGCTAGGTAGTAGGTTTTGGGTTTGTAGACAAAAATAAAAACACAGTGTACCAGTCAAAATTGGCTTGATGATATGCTTTTATTGCTGGTCACATTAGATGCCTATAAAGCACATCTGTGATGTTTCCTGCAGGTAGTCATGGGGGTGTTCCTGTTGCCAACTTCCCTGTAGTCCACAAAGGTCAAGCTGCTCCAGATGAGCAAGGTAATTACCTTCTCTAAGATTACTGTTTATAGGCCGCGAATAGCAAATATGCATTTTGTTATTAAATCTCTCAATGCTGATATTACATTAATCAGCAAAACAATGTACACCAACTTTATTGGTGGAAGCAATACTTTAATTTTTGCTATTAAATCTAGGAATTTAAAAAAATCTGTGGCAGTTGTTTGTACTTTGAGGTTTTGTGTGTGTGTGTGTACATATATCACAAATATTTTTGGTGAGGTGTTATAAGGTTTGGTCAGAGTTCTATTAAATAGAATTTCAGCATGGTAAGTCTGATCAAAGTTATAGAATAGAATGGAATAAAGGAAAACATATTGATTATATATATATATATATTAGATATTAGCATGGGAAGCAAAACAATTTTTTTGTATTGTGAGGCCCATGGGATAAAATAGTGAGAGTTGTCTGGTGAAGAAAGAGGCCATTTAAGTGCCCCAGATGATGAATAGTTAACTTTACTCTCATGTCTCCTAAAAATCATGCATATTAAGATAGTTATGATAGGGATGTGTGCATTGATTATCAACTAGTGTGTAAAATATATTACTGTACAAACTAGTGGCTTAGGACTATGATAATCATTTATTATGTCCAATGATTCCTATGAGTTAGGGATTCAGACTGGCTGAAGTGGGATGACTTGTCTCTGCTTTATGTCTAGGGCCTCAGGTCTCAGTTGGGAGGGGTGAGAGAACTAATGAAATAATAGCAAGTTGTTTTTTTTTTTTTTTTATATCAGGATACCTAGTAGGGCCTGTTGGTTATAATACCTATGTAGCCTCTTCACATAGCCCAATCTTCCTTTACAAAATGATGGTTGCATTCTAAAGGTAAGAAGATGAAAGAGAGAGAGAGGAGAGAGAAAGGGAGTAGGAGCAACAGCCAGAAAGCATCACAGGAGAAGGGAGGGATGTTGCTTTCTCTGACCTGGTGTTGGGAGTCACACTTTGCCATTCCAAAGGAGCTACAGTCAAGCAGGCATTCGCTAAGCCCAGTAGATTTTTTAGGGGTTAAGAAAGAACAAAGCAGTAGGGGAACACGGCACAGTGCTGGAAATACACATGGAACCTGAAACACTAATGTGGCTGATTATGAACAGCACACTTTGTCATCACAAAGCCACAGAAATTCTCATTACAGTATGTTTTAGATTACAACATATTGTTAATATTGAATTTTTTTCATTTATAGTTTAGAAAACAAATATGATTGGTAGTGTTGGTCAAAACCCAGAATGTTGACTTTAGTGGAATGATATTAGAATGCATTGCAAAGAATTCAGAATATATTGAGCATTTTTTGGGTCACATTTTAGATGTATTTTTATTACATTGGCCAAAAAAAAAATTCAAATAGGCTTTACCTGAAAATAGAATTTATTAGTTATGTAACTGAAAAACTTTTGTGGATTTTTCTGGGTGAACATATACTGCGTGACAACCTCAAATGATACAGGAGACAGTCTCTCTCTCCCTCTTTTCATTTGCTACCCTTGGGCAGAGAAATCAGGAAGAGATGACTGGCCAAATTATATCTACTACTGACTACCAAGAGATCTTGATCAAGTCCCTTTAGCGCTCCAAACTTTGGACCCCCCTTGATGAGACTTTCATAGATGGTACCAGGATTAGAAGATACTGGTATTTTTGTAAACAGGTCTTATAATGTTTGACAGCCGATTTGATGTTCTACAGGGCAGGGCTTATAGAGATTCTGGATTGTCACTATCAGTTTGGAGAGAGAATCAAATTGTCCTTGTTGGTGTTTGTTTTGTAACCTAAACTTTTAAGTCAATATTGAGAAAACAGTTTCAAGATGGATAGATGGTTGGTCCAAGATTGTATGTCTTTGTATTTGGTGCTTTGTAAGATGCTTTTTGCCTATAACAACAACAAAAACAAAAATATTAAAATTTATATCAGAGAAAAGCACATTGCTTGGGAGACAAATAGAAAAGCATTGTGGTATGATTTGGTGAAAGTTCTCTGGAATATGTAAATGGGAGCCAAATAATAGTTTTGTAGCTTCTCTGATTATGATCTCCTTTCCTATTTCAAACATCCTTTTACATTTTTTTTCTTGAATTTTTGTGTAGGAGCTTCATTCTTAGCTAGCTTTTCTTCCTGCCATCACACTTCTTAAATCCAGGGTAGCACCTTATCTATCTATCAGTTTCCGGCAATGCCACCAGTATCATTCTCATCCTCCAATGACTGTATGTGAGAGGGTTTAGATTACATGGCCTCTCGTAGAACCAGTTTCTAAATTTGGCCTGACCAAATATTAAAGAATGGGGAGATGGTGTGGGCCTCCAAATGTGGCAGCTTCTGTTGCTATAAACTGGCATGCTGGAATGAATGCGATCTATGTCTCCTATTAAATGGCTTTGGTCAAGTTTGGGAATCTTTCTAAATTTCAGTTCCATTTCCTGATGTTGATAGGAAAACTCCAGATTATTCTGTGGACAGTTAAATACTCACCTGTCCTAAGTGTTTATTAGCTATCTCTCTTGTTGTGTTCAAAACATCTGAGGGAAGAAGATAAGTGTGGAAAGAACTATTTGACTCCTGATTTCAGAGCGTTCATTCCATGGCTACTTGGGCAGAACACCAAAGTGGTGGGAGAATATGGCAGCAGAACTTTAAGGCCAGAAAGCAGATACAGAAGCAGGGAGGAGGCAGGGCCAATATACTAAGAATTTGAGTCCAGTGACTCATTCTCCAGCCAAGTTTTACCTCTTAGTATTTTATTGCCTCAACTTCCCAAAGTATCACCATCAGTTTTGGATTTCTGATGTAGGACTGTAGCAGGATCTCAAAGAGTTTTATTAATAAAATCAAACCTGAGGCCAGTTATTGGGGTGAACACTGGAAGATCAGAGAGACAGAACAAGCCACAGCTAACCTCACCTGGCCAACTTCTCAGCTGGTCTTGTTTCCTCAGACTGGAAGCTTCTGTGTCCTCATCCCAATGGCTCTCAGCTGAACTGCTGCTAGAAGCCTGAAAGCTTAACCAGCCAAATGCGTAACCAGCCAAATGCTTCTAGTTTCTGGTCCTCACGCCTTATATACCTTTCTGCTTTCTATCACCACTCCCTGGGATTAAAGGCTTGCTTTCTGGGATTAAATGTGTGATGAGTCACCATGCCTGTCTGTATCCTTGAACACATGGATTTCTGCCTCTGGAATGCTAGGATTAAAGTCATGTGCTACCACTGCCTGTCCTTTATGTTTAATATTGTGGCTGTTCTGTCTCTGACCCCAGATAAGTTTATTAGCATGCACAATATTTTGGGAAACACAATACCACCACATAGGACTTTGGAGGATATTTCATTTTCAAACATTAGCAAATAGCTTTATAGAATAGCTGGTATGTGGTGCATCTATTTTTCCCTGTTCTGTAGCATAGAGTTAACATGTATAAAGGAGAGAAGTAGAAAATGGAGACTTTTCAGAAGTCCATACCATAATGTCACTTTCTACCTAACCTCATACAACTCTACATGAAAATGATGATTGTATATATCCTATTTCTATAGGTCTGAGTGACTTTAAGCAGCAAGCAGACATATCTTGGAGACTAGTTATATAGCTAACTCTTGCATCCTCTTAAGCGTTTGTAAGTCTCAAGCAGGTCTTCCTCCCCACCTGCCAGAGGTAGTCTAATCCTGATGACTCAGGTCAGCAACACAGAAGCACCTGGAAGAACTCCATGTCTTTTACTTCTGAGAAAATACTGGCCACCCAGGTGAGAGAGTCAAGAGAACTTTGGGATGATCAATTGATGTGTTGATTGGCAATTTATTGCTCCTCGGTTTTGTCCTGTTGATGTGAGGACAAAAGCATCAGCAATATTGACACAACTGAGGAACATGCAGTGCTTTGAATGAGTTGTTTGTCAGGATGAAGCCATAGCTATGTAGCTATCTAAGTGCTGGAAGCAATTAGCTGTAAACTGATCTTGACTATCAAAGACATGCGTGGGAGGCAGGTTGCCTGGTATCCTTTTAATTCCTGATTGATTTTTGCTGTAGGTTGTTTTTCTGTAATTTTCCTAATAACAAACACCGTGTGACAGCCTTGCTTCTAGCACATGTTATGATCCTCAGGTTCTTGGTCCTGACACAATCCATTAGTGGCTCCGTTACAAACCTGGATGAAAACACAGAGCTGGTCAATTTCCATTACTGTGAAAATCTTTGCTTAACAAAAGGGTTCCCAAGCGTGGAAACAATATTTTGGAAACTGAAAGTATTTGGAGATCTTTAAGCAATTATGAAATTAGTCATTACTTATTCAACAATTTAAAAACTGTCAACAAGTCTGCTATTTAGCACTCACTTATAGCAGTGTCCTGGACCAAATTTCTTCTTCTGGAGATATATTTCTGGTGGATGGCAAAGGCCATTATAGCGATTAGATTAGGCTGACACAAGTGAATACTACAGATCAGGAAGCTTACATAACAGTTATTCCCTCCCAGTTATGGATACTAAAACGTCAAAATCAGTGTCTTGACATGTTTGTTTTTCCCATGTCCTTTATTCTTGACTTGCAGATGGATATTTACTCACTGTGTCTTCATGGGATTCCTTCTCTTTGTGAGGAATTTCCTTGTAGGTTCAACTTTCCCTTAGGGGAAAAGGACCCTAAAGACCTTCCCTAAGGACCCCACTTAGATTTGATTATGTCTCAACTTTACAGCCCCTTTAATGGTTTTACCCTTGTCACATTCTGAGATCTTGAAGTTGAGTGGTTCAACCATAAGGATTTTGGGAGGGTTGCAATTCTTTCCATAATGGTATTGTAAATTAAGTCGAGGAATATGTATATTTACAATAGTATTCCAGTCCTTTGAAGAAAAATAAAGCAGGGAAAATAGCTGTTGGAAAGGAAGGTGTCATTTTAAACAAGATGGTCAAAAGATCCCTCTGTTGAAACAGCACTGGAGAGGGAAATAAAGGAATAAGCATGGGATGGCCTGGAGGAAAATTGCTTTAAGTAGGAAGCATGGTCCTCAGAATACTGGAAAAAAGCCAAGAGGCTACTATGGTTGGAGCAGAGAGTGTGAAGGGCAGAGATGATTTGACAGAAGGGGCAGTTTATCATGGAAAGTCTAAGAGCCTTGCTAGGAAAAAATAAGCTGTAGGCTATCAACTAATAAACTCCTGATCTAGATAATAAACAGTGGGTTATTTTCTAGCATAATGGGGCAAGGTTTTATTTACAGTGGGATTACTGCAAAACTAAAATGTGAGACAACTTGTTTGACTATTAAGTGGGTTTCAGCTGAGTGTTAACCCTGGCTATAGAAATACGAGAGCTGGCTCTCCACGGATGGATGCTTTTTCAAAAGTAGACTATACGGTAAGAAGCTGGGCAGTAGGGGTGGCATCTAATGCATTTGATTTGAAGACTTTGTTTTGAAGCTGCTGTGTTTTCTATCAGTGAACCATTATGTGAGTTATTTAACTAAATGGACTCAAATATCTTATTTATTAAGAAAAAGAAAAGCATGGTTCTTTGTCTTGTAAGTCTTGATTTTGGACCATTATAGCCAAACATTATTACAATATTTTCTAAACTCTGAGATTTCATCAAAAGATCATCATCTAGATCGCTAAAGTACAACCCTCTCTGTTCCAGTTGACATTGCCTTCTTTCTGTAATTTCTGAATAAAGAAAGCATCTTGTGAACTAATAGTGATGATTTACACCATAAATAAAGATTATTCACCTTCCTTTTATGCAGGAAATCAGTCTCATTATGCAATACATTTTATCATGGGCAAGAAGCCCAGGCATCAGACTGAATGTTATGCTTTGTCCCATGCCATAACGAAGATTGTATATCAATGGTCTTTAGTCCTATGCAGTAATTATTTGGTAAAATGAACCAATTGTAAGTGAGCCTGCAGTTTTGGCCTCATTCGTCTCTCCTGCCCCCCCCCCCCTTAGGCAGTCATTTTTCTGCATTCTTATCCAGCTTTCTCCCCAATGAGCAGCTGTATTTGTGTGTCTCATCCTGAGAGGGCAGGCAACTGGCTGCCATCAAAGTCACTCTGTGGCCTGGCCAGTGGGGAGCCATGAAGAACCATCTGCTGTCTCTGCTGCAGAAACCAAGTGTCACCTCTACTGCTGTCTGGCTCAGGGAAGGGTAAGGTAGTTATTATTAACGAAGCATATTGTTGGCCAGTGCAAGGGCATAGTTTTAAACAATAAGTAAGGAGGAAGTTGTAACTCATGCCCATGCACTTGCACACTTGGTTCCATGGAAACAGTTTTCCTATACTCAAGTGAAAGAGAGCAGCAGGCACACTGTGGACAAATCTATTAGATAAACACTTATATAGGCAAAGATAAATAACAATAACACCTAAGGGATTGAAACGGAAATTGAAAGAAACAATTGAAGGTTTTGTTAGTTAACATGTTGTTATTCTGCAAAACAGCTAGGAGAAATAACTGGAAAAGAAAGATTTGTTTTGGTTTACAGTTTCAGGCTATGATTGACTGGCTCTGCTGCTGTGAGTTCTTGCTGAAAAACTCCATCGTGATGGCAGAAGGGCATGCTGGGAATAAAGCTACTCACCTCATGCATGCCAGGAAGTAGAAGCCTATTTCCCCTAACTACATCCCACCTCAAAATAGCTTATTCATCTCTCCAGTCATAAATGGATGAGTCTATTGGTGATGTTAGTGCTCTCATAATCCAATCACTTTCTGAAAACCAACAGCTAGCAGCCAAGCTTTTAGTACATGAATCTTTCTGGAATACACATCATTTCTAGACCATAATAAGGTATCCTACTTTTAATTTCTTTTGTAGCATCATCCAAACCATCCCTATAGTTCCTAAGGCTACATCTGCAGTGTGGGGTAGTGAAAAAGCAAGGACTTTGACATCAGACAAACCTACACTTAGATGATCACTTCTTTACTCCCTATATGTGTTTATTCTATTTCTGCATCTGCAGAATGGGCATTAGTAGTACTTATGTCAGAGTGTACCCGGGAAATTTAGAGACTATTTAATGGTCATCATAGATGGTGCTTGACCATAGGAAATCAATAACCACTTTCCAGTGGTAAGATGATTGCTTTTGTTACCTGTATGCAAATAAATGAAGCTCTGTAGGCATCTACTTAATCATGAAATCTTTATGGTGGTTGACAGCTTTGCTGAAGTTAGCTCTTTAACACCAGTCAACATAAGTGCTGACTATAGGGAAATCACTGCGCATGAAGCTGAATTAGGATGTTTTCAGGATGGTCAAGTTGTATAGTTACAGTGTTGATAACTGCTTTTCAATGAGGTAACACCTCTATCTTTTATAAAATGCTCTTTGAATTTCTACCCCCCCCCCCCGCAAGAAGGGTTGGAATTTTAATTGGTCTTATTTTTTTATCCTAGTAATATTGAAAATGATTTAATTACATAACTTGAATGGACTTTGCTACCGTTTTTTTGAGATGGTGAATCTCCCTAATTAGGTTAAAGAAGATTGTGCCTTGCCTTTCAGAAGAGAATATTCACAGTAGTTATGTGTGAAGATGAGCAAGTGACAAACAGATGAGAGTCTAGAATGTCAATAAATGAGAAGAGAAGAAGACCAGAGACTCAGTGAAGGGAAAGTGATAGTAAAGATGGATAGACTCATGTGGGGAATGTAGAAGACAGAGAGGAATTGAAGTGAAAAGTGAAAAGAAAATTGAAGTTGTGTCAGAATATATAGTCATGTCAAACATTTGGACTTAATAGTCATTTGGAAAAGGCTTTGCTTTCTTTAAAAAAAGACAGTTTTAACTGATGACATTAGTTTCTTCACTATTACCTCTGAGGGGATTTGAGAACCTAGTCACTGATTTCCAAATCTGTAGGATCAAACAGATATTCCACAAAGTTCTTGCTGCTTTTATGGACTTCTTGCTTGATCTTAAGTGGATGAAATACGAACAGTGGACATCAGATCTTCACTTAGTTAAAGGAGAATACCAGAAAACATCCAAGAAATACTACATGGCAGTCTGGGCAATAATCTTTTGAATAGGAACCTAGAAGTTCAAGTAACAAAGTAAAGATAGACACACAGTATTATATGAAAGTAAAAACCTTCACAGTAAATGGAATAAGCAACAGAGTCAAGTGACAGCAGATTCCATAAGGAACTGAAAATCACTGGACAGAAAAGACAAACCAGTTAAGCAAAGCTCCCTCACAAATGAGCAGTACCATTATGAAGTGGATGAAAGACAGGAAGATGCATTTTGAAGTAACAAGGCATAAATAGTGAGTGTGTACATGAGAAACTTTTCAGCCTCACTAACCGCAATGAAAACACAAATTAAAAGCACATTGTGTTATCACCCATCTCAGATAGAATGGCTATTATAAAAAAGACAAAAGTAAGAAATTCTGGAGAAGATATAGGGAAAGAAGAACTCTTATACACTTTTGGTGTGAATGCAACTAGGCATTGTGGAAAACAATATGGACATTTACCAAAAGTTGAAAATACAATTGGCATATGACCCATCAATTCCACTTTGGGTTACTTATTAAAAGGATGTAAGATGAATATGTAGAAGATAAAATTTCATTTCATTTTTATTGCAGCCTTATTTATGATAGCGATGACACAGACTTAATCTACATACCCACTACTGGATGACTGGATGAAGAAAGATGGTAGAGATTACATAATAGATTATTATTCAATAATAAAAAAGATAAAATCCCATTATTTGGGATAATGTGGAGGAGACTGGAGGACATTATTAATGAAAATGCATCTTATGCAAGAGTAACAGGTGCTCTTAACCATTGAGTTATCTCTTCAGCCCCCATGATCTCATTATGTGAAATTTAAAGACAAGAATCTCATAGTTGTTGAGTAGAACAGTGATTGGCATGGGCTGTGGAGAATGGGGAAAGAAGAGGTGGGGAGAAGTTGTTTCAAAGGCAACATGGTACAATTAGATAGATAGGACATTCTAGAACTCTCTTGCACAGTGGATTGACTATAACAATAGTGATCAATATTTGAAAGAGCTAGGAAAGACGAGTTTACATGTATAACACAGACTCAGTAAATTACTAAGACCATGGGCATGCTAATTATCTTGATTTTATCATTGCATAGTATATACCCATACTGGAAGTTACACTGTATCTTATAAGTATGCACAATCATTATGCTTCAATGAAATATCCTTATGAAAAAGGAAAGAGTAAGGATGCTTCTAGAATGTGCTTATCACTAAATGTCTGCACAATGTTTCTTTATGTGAATTTGTTTGGATGGTTAAAAACAAAATTAAAAATATATTTTAAGTGCCTGTAAACTAGTTTTGTAGAAATGGATGTTTTCAAATTTCATTAGTAAGAAACAAGTTGGAATACTGACAATGCTTGATCTTCCAGCATCACTTTTCTCTGGAAAATTCACTGATAAAGAGAAGTATTTCTGTTTACACTTCCTAGACTATCTATCTGTCTTCCTTGATATTCATTTGACCATAAAATCCTATGTGATATACTAAATCGTGTTTTTCTGCATCAGTGATGCAAGCCAGAAAAAAAAAAAAAAATCAGGAAAGCCTAAAACAAATCTTGCTTTGACAATTGTCGGAAGAATAGTAGAGTCAACTTTGTAAGTCTCTAATAGATCTTTAAAATGCCCTGAAGAATTTCTCTGATGCTCTCTTGTTCCTCACAATTGAAAATAAAAGTGATAGACAAAAGTCCAAAGCCACAGAAAGTGCTTAAAAGCCAGGCATTATTGCAAAAGCATCATCATCAATTTGAACCAGTGCAGTTGCAATAACTGGAACTATTTGCAATCAGAGAGAAGAATTTAAGGCCAACATTGTAAGAACTATTCTGTCAGTGCTCCTAGTTAAAATCTTTCACTTGGAAGATGTAGAATGTATATTATTTAAAAACTCACTTCTTACCCTTGGTAGAATACTTTTAAAGACTGGCTAGCATATATGATTAAGAAGCAACTGACTTCATAGGACATGTCAGCTTTTGTTTGACAGTCTCATAAGCTTGGACATTCCTATGTATGTTAGTTAACCCAAAAGCCATTATAGATAACAACCTCAAACAAGGCTTCACATGTGTCTCTAAAAATAAGAATTTGGAATCAACTGTATACATATCTCACACCAAGTTCATAGAATGGATCTACAATTAGAGGGCAGTATTCATTTAAAATCACCTGGTCTCCTGGGCCCCTCTACCCCGCACTCCCTCCACCCAGTAATAAGGTTCAGTTAACAGGTGCTATTCGACTGGATAAGTCGGCCTTGAATTCTTCTCTTGAGCTGAGGGTTGTCCTGTGTATTTTGTTGGGACAGTTGTAGAAATACAGTGTTTTTGGATGGGGCAGATGATTTCTTCTGTACCACATTTTCTTTGCTGTAGTAGTAGCCTGTGGCTATTTTAAAGATTTTTGTTCAATCTGCCTTATCTTTAGGGTTCAGAATGCTCCTGCTGAATCTCCATACCTGCCTCTTGCATGGATGCTGCTTCATGGTTACTCTGTCTTAGTGCATAACCTCACATCAAACTCTGAGGCAGATGGGTAGTGATCCTGGTGTGATAATTTTCACGCATAATTCTCTTTATGCTTAGATCATGTAGCTGTTAAAGACTATGGTACTACTGTCTGAACTGATAACTCGCAAGTGTTAGTCTCCTTCAGCACCTCTCTGAATCACACCAGTACTCAGGCTTCTCTTCCTTTCCCATCTGACTTGACTCCCATAGCTTCAACACCAATTATTTACAGATGTGTATGGAAAGAGCCTCTAAATTCCACAAGAACACCACTCCCCTACTTACAGAGGAGATATGGTCAAGTATTTCTTTTCTCTGTAACAGATCCGAGACAATCTGTCAATAAAATACTGACAACAACAACAACAAAAAATCCTAAAGGATGGATATTACTGTCTGTCAAAAATCTTCCAGTTTTATCCTTTTCCTGTACTAATTAATATAATTTTGGTTGAGACATAGTGCGTGTAAATTGCTTTGAGTCTTAGTAAAAGTTTATAAAGCTGGAAAAAAAATTGCCGTGCAACTGTGAGTGATAGTAATATTGCCAGTTAAAAACGGACGTCAGCCAGAAACAAGCTCCGAAATCAAGCTTCGGAGTTGAGTTATGAGACAGCTGGGGAAGAGCAAAATAGATATGGATCCATGAGCCCTGAAGGAAAAACAACTTTCATCAGGGCCTGACATGCCTGGCGATTGTAACAAAGTCTCTTGGTATGTGTAAGCTCTGGATCAAATGGGACCAATTGGATATTGACAAATGTTTCTTCATTGCAAAACTGGGTAAAAAGCTTGCTACTGCCCTGCCCAGACTCCAGTAAGGAGAAAGGAGGCTCTTCTAAAAGAAAGAGACTTGGTTCATTTCTCAAAAACACATGCGCAGTCATCCCAGGGATACCTGTGGCAGACTGAGATTCCTCAAGATTGTACTCACTGCAAAGGCCTTTAGCGTTACCTCTACAAGCCTCCCTAGGTGACAGGCGTCTTTGACTTTCTAAATTGATTCCATGGTTCTGAATGGCAGGAGCTAGCCCTGGATGCCTGGACCGGGAGGAGGCAGCACCCTGATAGGGCCTGAGAGGCCCTCAAATGGATTTTGCAAGGGAGCGGAGCGTGCTATGCTTCCAGGTGCAGTGAGGCATGCTTTCAGCTTTTTTTTTTTTTTTTTTTTCACAGATCATAAATTAATTTGAAATGAACTTCTCTCCTCCCACAAAACATAATACCAGAGAAGGACTGTCATCGTGGTTTTTCAGTAGTGTACTGCCTGAAGGGAGAAAAGTCATTTTCTCCCGAATTTGTTGACGGGGCACGTGATAAGTGTCAAATGCTAGGCTGCCACAAATGCGTGGCATGTGTGTCCAATTCAAAATAATTTGCAGTTTGGAGTAGATTCTCCACACTGTCAGCTTGAACCTGAAGGAGTGGAAAGGACTGCGCATATTTTGTTCCAGAGAAAGGCATTATATGAAGCCCTAAACTGATGTGCCAGGGACTCCGCGTGTCCTGCCTTGCTGTTTCTGTATTGTGAATATAAATGATTATTTTTGATAGTTATCTGGAAAAGATAAGAAGTAGTGAGAAGGACACACAGCTACTTTGTAATTATGTGTGGGCACTGGGGAAACAGTGAAGTAATGCTCCTTCCTCCTTAGTTACCCTGCCAGCTTGGTAGCATGGAGCTGGCTTTGCTACCAGACCAGGTTTGTTTGTTTTTTAAACTCGTGTAAAGCGCCTTCTCTGTGATGCACAGCGATGCTTCCAACATTGATACTAACCACAGTTGACCATTTTCTTTTCTTATTTTTGTATGGTATTAAAATCACAGTTTCTTTGGGATATTTTCATGCTTGTATCTGATGTGTCTTGGCCATATTCACCCAGTTCTTAATGTGTTCCTGTAAGCATCTACTGACCAACAATAGAAACCTAAGCATCGTTTCTGATACCTTTGCTAAAATACCACAGCTAAGAGCTCTGACTAGCTTTTCAAGTCTCTTTCCATTTCCCGCCACTTTTTTACAGGCAAGTTTTTAGGTCTAGCCACTTCTATATTTCTAGCTGGGTGGGCTCTTCATGTCAACTACCCTCACTTTACTTTGCAGCCAGAGCTCTCTCTCTAAGTATAGATGTGTTTACAGTAAACACATCTGGGTAAAACTGGCTGACAGTCTTTGCTGTCTATACAATAAGTTCTTTTGGATTCAGTTATCTGGTTGCTCTGTTCTCTTCTCTTAATGCTATATTCTGGGCTCCATATACTGCATAAGCATAATATTGTTTTATAATCCTTGTCATAGCATATACTATTTCATTGTTGGGGGAAATATTCTCTTGTTTGAGATCTGGTTGAGCATCAAATGCCCATCCACAGTGAACTTAGTTGTTCATTTAGGAAGACCTTTATGGTGTCTTAGGTTGGGTTGTGATCACTTTCCACATCTACTTTCATGAATTTAATGTTAATATTATATTTGTCAATCTTATGTTTGGTTACTGATTTTTTCTTCACATATCTAAGCTGTCTAGATTTAAGAATAGTAACATTTTTAAAACAATTTTTAATGTTTGTGTTTATTCTTTGACAATTTCATACAATATAGTTGGATCACATTCTTCTCCTCCTCTTCCAATACTTCCCATGTTCTTCTCCACTTCCCTACCCACTCAACTTCATGTTCTTTCTTAAAAAACACCCAAACAAAAACAAACAAGAAAAGATATCATACACACACACACACACACACACACACACACACACACACACACAGAGAGAGAGAGAGAGAGAGAGAGAGAGAGAGAGAGAGAGAGAGAGAGAGAGAGAGAGTTTTGTTTGTGTTGGCCAACTACTCCTGAGCGTGGAGCCTGCCCTGGAGTGTGGTCAATATACTGTGTCACTTCATTGAGGAAAAGTGATTTTTCCCCTCTCCTAGCTGCTATCAATTGTGGATAGCTTCTTGTCTGTGGTTAGGATTTTGAGTTTACTTCCCCTTCTCCATACTGGAATTCTGTCTGGCTTGAGCTTGGGTAGGTCTTGTGGATGCCATCACAGTCTCTGTGAGTTTATATGTGCACCTTTTCTATTATCTCTGAAAAATGTCGATTCCTTACAGTTGTCCTCCACCTCTGGCATTTACAATCCTTATACCCTCTCTTCTGCATAGATTTCTGAGCCTTGAGAAAAATAATACTCTTTATACTCTGTGTCTCTTGTTCAGTAGGTCCCTGGGGTACATTGGTGGTTGGACACTATGTATTTGTTGATCGAATCTATTGATGCAATAATAAAAACTACACTAGATTGGGGAAATGAATAACCAAACAAATTGCAGAGGAGATCTTTATGTTTAGGAGAATTTGGGCAATGTATAGACCTAAGAGCTCAAAATGATTTGACATAATTCAGATTTGATTTGCAGCTCACTGATCGCAAGAAGCAACAGCAATTAGAGGCTCCTGTGAGGATGTGGAGGAAGCAACACCCACAAAAATCTGGAGAGGTTTTATTTAGCTCTTCCAGTCTTTGATCTGATAAGCTTATTTTACTTTCTGTCTTCCTTTTCCTAACTTCTTCCTACTCTTCTGCCTTATCTTTCTTCTAAAAGAGATACGAAGTCTATCAGATCATGTAGACTTATTTTGTTAAATACATAGAAAGTGTATTAATTATTTAGATGCATTATATATATTACATGGCTATATACTTAGGTGATTATGTTGTAATGCATGTAATCAGAGATTTAAGAAATACAGTGTGATTCTTTTTACTGAATAGTTATTTGACTGTTGGTAATGTTCAGAGAAGCACAGTTTGGGCTAGTCATAGACCACAGGGGTTCATTGTTTTGCCGGTTGGGGAAGGAGTAGAGAGAAAGGAATTGGCCCAGCTGTGCTGAGTAGTAGGCTGCAGTCCCCTGTGTTCAGCTGTGTAGATACCTTGGACAGAGCTAAAGCTGGATTCCTCCCTGTGTTAGGGTAGACACTGAAGAAACTGCCTCCAGTTAATAAAAGGGCCATCATGTTTCAGTCATGCTGAAGTAGTTAGGAATGTAAGAGTTATAAAAAGCTTTAAGAAAACCTCAGTTGTCCTCTGTAGATGGAGATCTAACAGTGTGAGATACCCATGCCATGGCAAGAAAATGCATCCAATGGTAGGGGAGTTCACTAGAGGCTAGCACATATTGCTGGAGATTTGAGGCTCGTGTAGAACAGTGCATTTCAAACACCTTTGGCTTAAGAACAGCAATGGAAAGTTACCATTGCCAGGTGGTTTCTTACTTGGAAGTGCAAAAATAAGTTCTTTTTATGTGCAGGATTCTTTCAAGGTGTGTCTATGAAAGCCAGGCATGTGCCCCAGGAAGGAGAAGCAAACTGTCCCTGTGTTTAGAGCCTGAGCACAGATGCTGTCATTCCTTTCTAGCCACACTCAGGCATGAGTTCACTACTCTGATCTTCTTGTGGGAGAAGCTGGACTTCACAGCCAGTCTGTGGTCAAGCTTGGCTCAGCCCTGCATCCTGCTGACTTGAATTCCCCTTACTCTTTTTCTTCCCACTGCCTTATTTACCATCATGTGTTGGCTGGCAGCAGGAGAGGAAGACCTGACAGGCGCTGTAAAAAGCTGGGGCTTTTAGCCTGTGAGGTAAGTAGCTGTGCCATATAGGTAAGTCCCTCTGAGCTCCGTCATTTATTTCTGTCTACTTTAAATCTCTCATCTGTCTGGTGCAAAGCATTTTTAAAGCTTTCAGAAGAAAATGCTTTGTGATTCCCAGCACTAGGCAAGCTTGCCTGTTTTTTTACAGATAGCTGTACAATATGTCTTTTAAGGCAAATTATCTGCTTTCTTCCACTTAGATTTTTATACAAACACACCAACAAAGAAATGTTTTGGAAATCTCATAGTCTTAGTCTGTGGGAAAAACCGGTACTTTCTGTCCCCCAGTTGCACTGAATTAGATAGAAAGCAAGCAAACTCACATGAACACTGAGAAACAAAAGGTAAAGTGAATGTTTAGTTATGCGTCCATTCTCTGAGTCTATTCCTTGTAACAAATTCCTGTTAAGTCTAGGAACCCTAAGTTTTCCCACACATGCAGAATACCAATGTTTCCTAGCAGAGGGACAGATATATCTTAAATCCTTGAATAAACACTACTAAAAGGACTATTCTTGGTTTCTAACTTAAGCAAAATATCCAACATTCCACCATGTATACATTGTTCAACACATTATGTCAGAAGCAACAAATGTATACATATTGTTAGTTAATTAAAATAAATAAATACATAAGGTGTAAAACCCATAAAATATAATGGCCAGCACTCCTGGTAGAGCCTAGCTGGATATGTTTTTAGCTTGGAAGAAAAGGGTAACTGTTAGGAATGGCATCACCATTGACCCCATGAATATATGGCCTTTAGTGTTCTTTGTATTTTATCCTCCCAAATTCATCCATAAGAATAATTTTTTAAAACAAACTGCACCAATGTTCTTCTTTATCGGCCTCTTTGGAATGGCTAGATTTAGTATTGCATGACTTTTCACAGTTCAGGAAGACATGGACACTTCAGAGGCCTGGCTTTGATGTTCCCCGTGGAGAGGACAGACCCAGGCCCTCTGGCATCCTCTTGGTGTACCATGGAGCCTCCAGTCCTGAAGCCTGCTCTGCTCACACCCCTGCAGCGTGGGCTTCTGGAACCAGGGAATTCCGTGAGAGGACGTTCTGAGTCCTCCGTAAAGAGCCAATTTTTGTATATTTCGAAGAATGAGCATAGCTTTTAAAAGGTACAGAGTCTTTTTTTTTTTTTTTTTTTTTTTTTTTACATTAAAAGCCTTCGGATTCCATTTGAACTGTTCCTTCCTTGCAAGGTACAATGTCCTGGCTGGGAAAGGCTTTAATACCAGCACGGTAGTCCTTTGCTTCTCTTTGCTTTGCCAGTGAAACATTAAGCATAATCTGATGTGTCAATACAGTCACCTCAGGTGCTCAGAATCATTTTAATTCCTCTTCCTGTCAAAACACAGTGTCAATACTGACACGAATTGCATTAAAAATATATGTGGAATCACCTGGAGAGCAGCGCTTTTTAGTGATGGGTCTCTTTAAAAGCAATGTCTGTCAAAGGTTCAATTTGAACTCTTCTTTTGCCTTTGAATTTCACAGACCAGATTTTTCTTTAACTTGACCCGTTTGCATCATTCAAATCTATCAGTGGAGGAAGAAGCTTTTCCCTTTACCTGACCCTATGGGAAATATTGTACATTTCCAGTGTGTTCTCTGAAGTGGATGTGTAGGATGACAGGTGAGGGATGATGTCACTCACAGCTGGTGATTAAATACTGCCTTGGGACTAACAGAGTGTGCTTCAAAGGAAGAGGCAAAAAACAGGGATGATGCATATGAGTTTCTCATATATTCTACTTGGGTACACAAATCACACTCATCTGATGAGTGTACAAAACAAAAGAATATAAATAAAAACCTGAGATTTCATTCTTAAGCAATATAAACTTCAAAGTGTGAGTGTATTTCCCATATAATATACCACAGTACCTACATTTTAGAAAAAGCAATGTGGGCTATATAATATTTAAATGTATGCTGTCTATAATACATAAAATGTATGTAATATATAATAAATACACTCACCAAATTTGATGTAGATTCAATGTTCTATATCACATAAAATAAAAAAAACTAAGATGAAAATGTTTTATCTGTTCATAAATGTCATATTCATTGCCATGTGGCACACTGAAATCACCCAAGTGGCTTTTATAAATATGTTATCCTGTTATTTGAAGAAGTAAAATGACATTCTGGCATTATTTAGTAAATAACTTATTTAAGAGTGTGAGAGGTCCACGAATGTGTGTGTAGGAGACATACACTTGGCACACACTATTTTCTTGTTTGCAAAGACTTTAGGGATAAATGACCAGTTGAACTAAAAAGTGAAGTCCATTCTTTTTAATCTTGACAGTACTAGATTCTACCAACAAGAATGACCAGATTTGTTTTTAAGATCTACAAATGTATTTTAAAAGAATTCTGCTACTGTTACTCCCCCAACCCTGTGTGTGCACTTGCATTTTTGGTGTGATGGACAGTTTGTATAGATAGATATATAGGCAAAGTTAATCCCTTTCACCCCTGACCTTTGTTCCACTAAACTTGTGCTTCCATGAGAAAGTGTGATAAATGCCAAGTACTCTGGACAAAGGATATTTGCAGTAATGTTTGTTGTATTGTAGCTTCAGCCATGAGTTTTCTGTCAGTTATTTTTTGCATTGCTCATATGGAATAGGTTGGACCATATATGGAATATAGCATCTGATGACAGTGAATCTTTTTAAAAAAAATCAGTTAAAATATAATTATATCATTTCCTCCTTCCCTTTCCTCCCAAGTCTTCAATGGCCCCTTCTCTCTCAAAGTCATAACCTCTTTTTCTATGATTCTTCTTCTCTGTCTCTGTCTCTGTCTGTGTCTGTCTCTCTGTCTCTCTCTCTGTGTGTCTCTGTGTCTCTGTGTCTGTCTCTGTTTCCCTCTCTCTCTCACACACATACACACAATTTTGAGTCTCTTTAGTGTTGTTTGTATGTATATGATTTCAGGGCTGACCATCTGGTATTGGATAACCAATTAGGGGGCTCATCTCTGGGAAAAACTAATTCTCCCTCTCCCAGCAGTTATTAGTTGCCTGTAGTTCTTTGTCTAGGGGTGAGGCCCCATGAAATTCTCCTGTTCCACATTAGCATATCTATGCACGTTGTCCTTGTTCAGGTCTTGTTTCAGCAGTGATACTGTTGAAGAATCATGTTTGTATCTTTCCTGTCATTTCTAAGGGACAACCGCTCACAGCAGACTTCCTGTTCCTTTGGTTATTACAATCTTCCTGTCCTCTCTTCTGTGATGCCCCAATCCATAAGTATAAGAGTTGTGTGGCAGATGTATAAGTTGAAATTGGGAACTTCATGTCAGTTAATCTCTGCATTTTTACCAGGTGTGCTTTTTCTGTAATGGTCTTTGCTGTGAAGATAAGCTGTTTTGATGAGAGGAGAGAGCTACACTTATCTGTAGGTATAAGTTTGACTATTTAGAATACACTTAGGAATTATATTGGTTTAATAAAGTGGCAGTGGTAGGCTCTCCTCTAACATCCATGATCTTATTAGCTATGGGTAGTCGGCTAGATTTCCAGTACCCAGCATGATTTCCTTCCTGTTGAGTAGGTCTTAAAATAAAGCTGGGTAGTGCTGGCACATACCTTTAGTCCCAGCACTCGGGAGGCAGAGGCAGGCGGCTCTCTGTGAGCCTGGTATACAGAGTGATTTCCAGTACAGCCAAAGCTATACAGAGAAACACTGTCTCGAAAAAATGAAATTAAAGAAATAAAAATAAAAATAAATTAAAGAAAACAAGGCTGGGGAGAAGGCATAGCTGTTAAGTGTACTTGTTCTTACAGAGGACCCAGGTTTGATTCCTAGCACCCACATGGTGGCTCACAATTGTCTAAACTCCATTCCAGAAGGATCAGACCCCTCTTCTTCTGTTCTTTGGACACTAGGCAGGCACATGGTGCACAGACATACATGCAGGCAAAACACTCACAAAATACTTTAACAAGCCTTGGACATTGGGCCATTCCACAGTGATTGTATTAGTTAGCTTTCTGTTGCTATAACAAAGACCATAACCAAAAGCAACTTGGGGAGGAAAGGGTTTATGTCATCTTACATTTGCAGTCCATCATCAAGGGAAGTCAGGGCAGGAACCTGGAGGCAGCCGCTGAATCAGAGTCATGGAAGAACGCTGCTTTCTGGCTCGCTCAGATTGCTTTCTTACACTCCACAGTGCAGATATCTTACCATGTTGGTCATTTCTGTGGTTCATAGGAAAGTTCCTACTGTCTTCCAGGCTAGAAATCTATAGTATTTCAATATAGAATGTGCAGTGGAAAAAGTTTACAGTTGATTGTCAAAGGGTCAGTTGTCATGTTAGCTATGAAGAACTGAGTGCTTATAATACAAAGTGGGGGAGTGAGGGCGTAGATTGTATCATCCTTGTGGGCATACTTAGATGTTGCTTTTCCCAGAAGTCTAAAGCAGGGATTCTATCACAACATAATCCGGAATATAGCTCTGCATTTGCTCAGTTCTGTTAAGAGGGACTCACCACTAAGATGGGCTTAGATTATAGGGAGTATACATGGTACACAGGGTCAGGTAGTTTTGAAGGAAAGACAGGCTGTGCTCTGGAAATTAAGACATTGTCCAGCTTGGCATGCATATGGATTTAGCAAGTTAGAAGTCACTCTTGTCCTCGGCTCCCATCTCACCCCTCCAAAGCAACACTGCCTCCTCAACATCAAGCAGATCTCTTAGTTGTAGTTGCAATTTTTTTTTTTTTTTTTTTTTGGCCGCCAACTAGCTCCCAAATAAAGACATGGAGACTTATTATTAATTATGAATGCTCAGCCTTAGGCTTGATCTACTAGTTGTTATAACTTAACTTAACCTGTTTCTATTCATCTAAGTTTTGCCCTGGGGCTTTTTACCTTTCATTCTGAATGTCCTACTTGACCACTTCCTTTGTGTCTGTCTGGCTGACCCCTGGTGTCACTTTTTCTTTCTTCTTTAGAGCCTGAATTCTTCTTCCTACTTACTCTCCCCTCCTGGAAATTCCACCTATACCTCTTCCCTTGCTTTTTATTAGACTAATCAGGTGCCTTAGGCAGGCAAAGTAAACAAATGCAACACATCTTTACATAGTTAAACATATTCTGTAAATGAATGTAACACATCTTTTTATATAGTTAAACTAATATTGCACAATACTTAGTTCTCTCCAAATGCAACTCTGTTATTATAGGTCCCCTTACTTTGTGTATTTTCTAGATGACTAGATGACTGGAAGTTATCTTTTTAGTTTATTCTTCAGTGTGATTGATCCTAGGGCCTTATGCATACTAGTACCACCACTGGGATATATCATTTGCCCTTTTTGTGTTCATTTTTTTTCCTGTGGGGAGCAGAGGAAGCCTTGAGTGAATGTGTAAAAAGAAGATGAAGTTCTGAGTCCCTGTGTATTGTTGGCATGGCCTCGATCATGTCAAGGACCAAGTAATTCAGACATATGGAAAGGGTAAAACCTTTCCCCTCAGTCAGGCTCAGAGGTTATTAGAGCCTTCCTCTGGTCTGTGTGAATGTTGATAGTGTGTATAAGTATGAGAGCTTTCAAATGATTAATCAGTGTGTGCAAAAACTAGCAACCATAGCTTCTTCCTCCAAAATGTTTACATACTGAGACTACTTCCCTACAGAGAACTCCTACCAATACTAGCAAACTCTTCCTCCTGTGATATACATGATCAATGTGCTGAAGTTCCAGATTGTTGCATGGTTGGTGCCACTACATTAGAGTGCACACGGCCCACCTGATCCCAACTTTTCAGCATATGTGTATATGATCTGTGTTTCTGTCATTTTTTCATTCCTTTGATGCAGGGGTCTAGCATCCAAGCCATTCCAGATGCAGCATTCTTTTACAAGACATGCCTCACTAATTCGTCCA
Source organism: Peromyscus leucopus (assembly GCF_004664715.2). Taxonomy (NCBI): domain Eukaryota; kingdom Metazoa; phylum Chordata; class Mammalia; order Rodentia; family Cricetidae; genus Peromyscus; species Peromyscus leucopus. The sequence goes on from NC_051064.1 coordinate 94,831,874, forward strand.
GGTTAGCTTTGAATTTATGACCTTCTTGCCTCAGTCTCTGAGTAGCTAGGATTGCAGGCCTGTGTCACCATGCTTTGCTGATGTCATTTTTTTTTTTTTTAAATCTATCATATTCCTCCAAACTGTACTGTTTTCTAAGGCTCCATGCTTGGCAGGATCTTTCTGACAACACGCTCATCATTCTTCTTACATTTTCTACCTTTTCCTTTTAAACCCCTGAGTCATTCTTTCAGAATCAGGATTTATATCACTCCTCCTTTCACTGGTCTGATTTAAGATTCCCCCTCTGAGTGTTCATGACACAACAGCTTGTTTTAGCTTTAGCCTTCCCTTCTGATTTATTATAGGCACCTCTTGACAATTGTCTCTATAACTCCTGCCTTTCAGAAGGTAAGTCCCTTGAAGTAAAGGGCTGTTACACTGTGTTTTTATACCAGAATCTGTAATAGAATAGGTTCCAAAGAAGAGTTTTAAAAATTACATAATAGATGTACATTTATTTCAGAGAGTATAACACTAGGTGGCATGTGGCCAGTGAAAAGTGTACATTTAGGAGATTAGCATTAGGCTAGTGACAGGTATGCATCTGAAGAATTCCCTTTTCTGCCTGCCTCCCTCACCTCTACCAACACCGATTTTGATATGATAATCCTAACTCAATTTGAGATGAAGCATGTGAATCTTTATAAGCCATTTTCTTTTTAAAAGTAGATTTATTTTATATTTTTCATTATATATATATTGAGTATATGTATATTAAATATGTGAGTGCAGTGCTGATAGAAGCCCCCTGGAAACAGAGTTACCGTATTTGTAAGTAGCTTGGCAAAGGTGCTGGGAAACAAACCCCTGTCCTCTGCAAGATCAGCGATTTCTCTTTAGTGCCGAGCCATCTCTCCAGGATCAAAAGATGTTTATGAATAATACAATTATAATTCTTGCTGTTGGAAGAGAGATCTTCTTTCATTTGATTGTCTTTATTTCTGGAGATTTTATATTTCATAATAATGATAACATAAATTAACAGTCATAAAAGTCTCCCCATAATTCAGATATATATGTGACTTCATATATCAACCCCCCTTAAAATTCTTTATATAAATTTTTATTGTTTGAACTTATAATTACATTATTTTCTCTTTTCCCTTTCTCCTTTCCAACCCCTCCCATGCACTCTTTTCCTTTCTCTTTCAAATTCATGGCCTCTTTTTTCTTCAATACACACACACACACACAATTTATGCACACATAACACACACACACACACACACACACACACACACACACATATGCATAAATGCAGCCCAGGCAATCTTTACAAAGTTTGTAAATATAAGCATGTCATCTCAGGGCTGACCAATTAGTAACCATTTGGGGAGCTCTTCCCTGAGGAACAGCATTGGTGCTGCTCTTAGCACCCCCAGTGGCCTGGAGTTCTTTGTCTGGTATTGGGACCCCACAAAATTTTCTCCTTCCATGTTAGCATGTCCATTGGTGTCACTGTTGTTCAGGTCTTGTTTAGGCAACCATGTGGATAAGACTTCATGAGTAGAGCCTCTCTGACATTTCTATGAGACAATCTCAGAGCAAACTCTCTGCTCTTGTTCCCCTGGCTCGTTCTGCCCATCTCTTCTGCAGGGAACTGTGGGAACTGTGGTGTAGATATATACTTGGGACTTGGCACCACACAATCACTTGCTCTTTGAATTTTGATTTGTTGTTGTTTTCTGTAATGGCCTCCATCTGTTGGGAGGTGAAGCTTCTTTGATGAGGGGTGGAAATTACACTTATTTGTAGGTTTAAGGAAACGTAACAGTTGATAACACACACTGTCGAGGATATGGGGCAAAGGGAACCCTCATTTGCTGTTGGTAGGGTTGCAAACTCGTCCAGCTACCGTGGAAATCAGTGTGGAGAACCCTCAAAGAGCTAAAAATAAATCTACCATAGGACCCAGCTATATTACTACTTGTCAGTTTTCACAAAGGTGGGGACGTCCTACTCCACAGTTACTTGCTCAGGCACATTTATTGCCACTCTACTGATAGCAGTTAGGGAATGAAACAACCTGAATTTCCTTGAGCTGATGAATGGATAACGAAAATGTGGTGTATATACACTGAAGCCAAGAAAAATGAAATAATTATTAGGTACTCCGATATAACTAGAAAAGATTAAATTGAGTGAAGTAACCCAGGTCCAAGAAGACAAACTTCACATGTTCTTTCTTATCTGAGTTTCCTTGCTCTAAGTCCTCAGAGGCGAGGGTATAACCTAGAGTAACTGAGGAAGCCAGGAAGGTAAAAGATAATCAGTGTGAGGAGCAAGGGGATCAACAGAGAGAGGAATAACAGGGTCCAAATGATTTGAAGCAGGGGGATGGGAAACTTGGAGGGGAGGGTGATAAATACAGAAGGAGGCTGAAAAAACAGAAAGGATATCTGAAAGATCATAAGACATATTTATTTATCTACCAAATTTACATATAATACATGTAAACCTGTGTATATGTATACACAGAAACCTACACACACACACACACACACACACACACACACACACACACACACATAAATTGTCAATGAAATTTTCTCAGCTGAACTTACAGTACTCCCCCAAGATCTATACATTAACAACCCCCGATACTAGCCATTAAAAGTCCCCTTTTGCATTGTTGGTTAGGGTTGTCCAAGAGAATCCTCAAATATTATAAACTACTGTTATTGACTAATCTTGGCCCCAGAGGTAGAAGGTAAATTCCTATTGCTGAAGATACAATGCACTTCAGACACAGGACTCAGGACCCGAAATGCATCGGATGTGAAAACATCTTCCCTGAAGTTAGGTCCAATGGTACAGGAAGGCGTCGTTCAACCTTCCAAGGGAGGGAAACAACTAATAGTCATGCCCAGCTATGTTGCCTATGGACCACAACACCAACCAGCAGGGCAGTAGTGGCATGCGATATCTTGTGGTATTAAACAGATCTCTAATTGGATTTAATGGCCTCTCACATGGGGAAAACTATGCCTGCTATTGGAAACATGGACAACTACCAAGGGCTAGTGAAGTCATGGATCTTGGAAAAGAACATACAATTGGCACTTTACTAAACTGGCACAATTTTCATCCATGTTCTAAATACCCTTATACCCACAAATACCTGTAGTTCTCACTCCTTTTCTCATTTTCAAGATTTTTCTCTTTTTCTCAAGATTTTTTTTACTCTTTTCTAACAATTCCCTGTAGAGTAAGAAAAAAAAGAAGGAATTTAGAATTTGGAATTGTGATTAAGTATGTCTCGTTCATCTCGTTGCCTTGCAATCCAGCCACACTCCATGTTTACTCCATGTCTTAAATTTTACAACATAGCCCATTGCACAGGAAAGTCTCTGGTGTTCACTGCCTCTGACTAGATGAGTACCACAGTTGTTTCCTTCTTCTTCTCTTACCTCCCTTCTCTGTGTGCAAGTGTTAAGGAAAGACCTGAGATGGATGTTGGAAATCATCCCAAGTCACTCTTCTGCCTTACTCAGTGAGCAGGTTCTCACAAACTCAGAACTCTGTAGTATGGCTGGTTTTGCTAACAGCCTGCTCTGATGGTCCCATTTCCACTTCTGAGGTGGAATTACAGGTGGGGACCCAGTGTTTATATGGGTGCTGCAGATCTGGACTCTGGTCCTCACACAAAAACTTAATCATTGTGCAATCCCCCAACCACATTGTCTACTTTTGACATTCAAAAACTCAGGAAAACAAATACAGTATATTTTCTCTTTTAATAAGAAACACATTTAAAGTATGTGTGTTTGTAAATCACTAAAAAAAAAAAAAAAAGGACTGCAAATGTGCAAGGTATATAAAACATGTTTTCCAAAATTAGATTTAGGAGTACCTCTAGAATGTACTAATATGCTCTAGTGTAAGAGTCAGTACATTACTATGATAACAACCTTACATTTGTTACATTTCACTTCACTTTGCTTATTTACTTACCAGGGAATGGACCTAGAGTCTCATGTACACTAGGCAAGCAGACTATTGTTGAACTACATCTGCAGTCAATGTTTAAAAATATTTTTACTTCACTATTTTAAGTCAGCATACAAGACAATGGATTTTGTTTTTCATTTTAATTGATTTTTAAAGTTACCATACAAAGTAATATGTGTTTTTTTGCATTTTATGTGTATATATCATTTTCCTTAGTTGTAATTCACTCATGTCTGTCAAAACCTTCCTTGTGTTCTTTGTCTCATTCTATGTGCCTCCTAAAGTGGTCCTCCTTCTGCTCTCATCATACATATTAAATCACCTCGCTCCCCTTTCTCCCTTAAGAGTGCTTCTCCCCTCTCATTATTCATTATTCCTTTCCTAGTTTCCTGATCTCTCTCTCTCTCTCTCTCTCTCTCTCTCTCTCTCTCTCTCTCTCTCTCTCTCTCTCTCTCTCTCTCTCCCTCTCTCTCTCTCACATACACACACACAATTTTAAATATAAGTCCTGTTTAAAAGAGAAAATGTACTGTATTTGTTCTTCTGAGTTTATTTTCCTCAACAGAATGGTATCTAATTCCATTTATTATTCTGCAAATAACTGATTTCATGCTTCTTTACAGCTAAATAGAATTTCTTTGTATGTATGAACCACATTTTAAAAAATTGCTCATCTAGTGATGGACATCTAGGCTGTTCTCATTACCTGTTGTGAATAATGAAGGTATACACGTGGTGTGCTAGTATTTCTGTGGTGTGCTGACTTAAGAGTCCTTTGTGAATATATGCAAGGATAATATAGACAGATCATAGTATAGTTCTATTTTTAGTGTCTTGAAGAAGTTACATACAAGTTTTCATAGTTTGTACATCAATTTACATACTACAATGGTGTTTAAGAGTTCTTTTTTTTTCTTCAGACCCTCCCTAGCATTTGTTGTCATTGACTATGGTGAGATAGAATCTATAAGGCATGTTTTTTTCTTTAATTTTTTTCTTGACATTATCATATAACTACATCATTTGTCAATCCCTTTCCTCTTGATCTCTAATTTTTGTTTATTAAATACCAGCATAGTGACATCAGCTTGTTTTCAGTTACTCTTTGCTTCATAGATTGATTTTTGTTCTTCCAACATTATCTTTATGTCTTTGTTATCAAGTGTGTTTCTTAGAGGCACAGATAACTGGATCTAGTTTTCAGGTAAAGTCAGTCCATATATTTGTCACTAGAGGCCATTTACCTTTAAGTTTATTTTTGAGAGATGTTTATTAATTCCTTTAATTTTTTGTTGCCTGCTTTTTCTGCTTGGTTAGATTGTTGTTATTTATTTCCTCCCTTCTTAATGTCACAGATTTTCTGATTTTCTGTCAGCACAGTGGACTCTTTCTTCAATCTATTTTTGTCTAGCAATTTTTACTATGAAATTTGTTATTCCCCACTCTATTTATGGAGAATATCTTCCCTTATCTTCTGTGTATAATAATCCTTTAAATATCTTCTGGAGTACTGGCTTCCTGCTCGTGAACTGCATTAGTATGTGATTCTCGTGAAAAGTCCTAAGTTTGCTATGACTTTTGAAAAGTAGCTTCATATGGTATTCTTGGTTGGCAGTTATTTCATGAATTAGTGCTTATTATTCTGTGCTTTCCTGGCTAATAGGATGTTGATTGGGTGTTATGCTGCTGTACTTAACTGTAACACAAATCTTCAAAGGTCTCATAATAAAAAAAACCCCAGAGCTAGATATGAGGGTGAAAGCTGAAAGATCAGAGAAACAGAACAGCTAGCCACTAGTTCTTTTTTTTTTTTTGGTTTTTCGAGACAGGGTTTCTCTGTGTAGCTTTGCGCCTTTTCCTAGAACTCACTTGGTAGCCCAGGCTGGCCTCGAACTCACAGAGATCCGCCTGGCTCTGCCTCCCAAGTGCTGGGATTAAAGGCATGCGCCACCACCGCCTGGCTAGCCACTAGTTCTTATCTCTATGAAATCCTCAGTCTAAAGAGAGTGAGTTCCTGTTTCCTCAAGCCTTATATACCTTTGTGTGTCCAGAAATCACTTCCTGGGATTAAAGCCATGTGTGCTTCCCAGTACTGGGTTTAAAGGTGTGTGCCACCACTGTCTGGCTCTGTTTCCAGTGTGACCTTGAACTCAGAGATCCATACAGATCTCTGCCTCCTGAGTGACACAGGATTAAGGGTGTGTGCCACTATTGCCTGACTGTGTCTAATCTAGTGGCTGGCTCTGTCCTCTGATCCTCAGGCAAATTTATTAGGATACACAATATATCACCACAATTGTAGATGAGTTGGCATTTTCCCATTACTGCTTTTAATATTGTTTCTGTGCTTTGTATTTTTGACATCTTGACTCTGTAATGTCATAAATAGGTTCTTCTCTGGTTTTGACTATCTGGGGTTCTAGATGCCTCTTTTGTTTGGCATATATTTCTTTATCTAGGTTTGTAGAAATTTCTGGTGTAATAGACTTTCCATGCCTTTCATGATTATCTCAGATCTCTTGTGTCCCACGGCGTCTTAGGTTTTTTAGATTTGTTCAGATACCACAGTTTAGGGCACTGTGGTCATGCTTCCTCCCTCCCTCCCTCCCTCCTCCCTCCCTCCCTCCCTCCCTCCCCCTCCCTTGCTCCCTCCCTCCCTTCCCTCCTTCCCTCCTTCCCTCCTTTCTTTCTTTCTTTCTTTCTTTCTTTCTTTCTTTCTTTCTTTCTTTCTTTCTTTCTTTCTTTCTTTCTTTCATTCTTTCACTATTGATGTTTAAAGGTAATATTTAACTAACTTTGTCCTTTATCCCTGACATTATTTCTTCTTGGTTGAATCTATTAGTAATGTTTTTAAGGATTTTTTATTTGATTCATTAAAATTTTCATGTCTAATATTAATTTTTTTCAAAATTTCAGTTTCCTTAATGGATTTTTCTTCTATGAATTGTCAGCTTTTCATCTATAGTAGCAATTTTATTATGCACATTGTTGAAAATCTATTTTTCATTTTATTCTGATTCTTTTATAGGGTCTCATGAATGAAGTTTATTGCTCATAATCTTAACTGAAGTCTATATTTTGCATTTATTTCCAGGGGAAACAGAGAGTGTGAAGTGTGCTTATGGAGTAAACAACTCAATATATAGAATTGGATGACTAGAAGGAATCTTTGCCGTATTGCAAATGCATTAATCAGAAATTTTATTGCTTCTTAGTAAGGAATACTTAATGACAGGGTATTTACAGTACTCTGTCATTAGAAAGATAAATTAGACATATATGAATGATGATGACTTTAGGATTTAGGTTGCAGCTGATGTTAGGCAGTTGTTTCTTTCTTTTAATCTTACATAGAGATAGTGAGTAGCTGAATGTAGAAGTAAGCAAGAAAGATGTTCATATGTGTGCAAAGCCTTAGCATAAAGATTGATATGAAGAAAAAAGATAGAGAATTTTATAATATAGAATAAGTACTCCAAGGTAAGAATCCAAGGAAGAAAACTTAGCAACAGCAGCTCAAATGTCTTGGGAAGGCTTCACATAAAAAGATTAGCACTGAGGAACACGAAGCACTGATGCTGGACAATATCTTGCAAAATAAAGCCTAAGCACATACTCGATATGAGAATCATGTCCTAGGTTTTATCATTTTACAGTTGCAGATTCCTATAGTATCTACATCTTCTTAGACAGATACCAGCTATGACCAAAGGTAGAATGGACAAAGTATATGTAACTCATTCTGTCCATTCTAACTCTGGATGTCTCTAGCTTTCTGCTGTATTTTGAGTTAAATAATTTTTCAGTAATTTATATCTAGTATTGTATTATTAACTTTGATATAAACAGTTTATAGAATTTTATGATTAAAGGGGGCATAAAATGACTTTTTATTTTGCCATAATTCCTGGAAAGAATTGTTCTAGAAATATTTTCCTAAGTACAGGTGACAAAGAAATTGGTCCAGCATCTGTTTCTTGTTGGACAATGTGGCAGATATTCCCTAATTTGCTTTTTCAGTATTAATAAGCCAAGCTTTGCAGTTATCTGGAAATATGTTTACAGTTAAATCATCCTTTCAGGTGCTGTGGTTATACACTCTGTTTGAAGCACATGTGGTTCTTTTAAAGCACCCATGGTGTATTCATACAGTCATAAATGACTGACATTAGGTGTAGGTAATTCTTGACATCTCTTTTTCAATTAAAAAAGACAAGGAAAATTCTGCTAGTTCATGATGTGGAGTGCTCACTCTTAAGAAGAGACAACATTTGCCCAAAGATAAGGAACACTCATGCAAAAACATCTTGTATATGTTCTGTTTCTATCTCTGTTTTAATGGAGATGGAGGTGGATTTTTTTTTTTAATTTTAGAGGTAATACTGATTTAATGGTTTAACATCTTTAATAAGAAAGATAGAAAGCATTCTACATTTTATTATTCAAACACATAGACATTGTTTAGTTCACTCAAATTTTTCAAATGTATTTGCCTCATTCACCCAAACACATGTCATTGGCATGCACATTCTAGTCATCCTGAAGCCCCTCTAACAGAGGCTTATTCTTATTTTTTTTAAAATCCTCACTTCTGCTTATCTTCATCCTTTCAGTATTGCTGGTTCTTCTTTGGATTGTTTTAGGCCTTGTCCTATTTTTTGTTGTTGTTGTTGATTCTGGGGATTGAAGCCAGTGCCTGCAACATGCTAAGCACAGAGCTATACCCCTAGCCTCTCCTTTTGGCTATTACTTACCTGCCTTAACGTTCTGTCTCTAAGGTCACTTTGCCATTAAATGTTTGAGTCCCTGGACAGAAGTCACTTGTAAAGCATCTAGCTACTTGATGCATCTTTCTGAAAGAAGATTCTCACAGACAAGACTCCATTTTGTTACAGAATGTCGTCAAGATTGGCTAGTCAGTCTTCATTTTTTAATTTTGTGAGTGGAGTGGTATATAGGTATGACATTTAAGGATTTTGCCTTAGCTACTGTACTATGTATGAGCTGCTTTGGTATTCCCGAGTGTCATACATACCTATCCACTTTAAGTATGCATTTGCCTGTGTACTTTTCTTCTGACAGGGATAATTGGAGCGAGTTTTGCTGTAAGATTGGGCTCTCAGCTTCAACTGAGGGTTCTCAATAAGGAGCAACCTATATTGGGTCTGTTTTGAAAGAACATTATTGAGTATATTATCCATTATACCTCTCATTATCTTATGTACACGGCTTTGAAAACATACACCTTTTAGAGTTTAACTGAGGAAAAAATTCTATCTCTTTTCATAAATGTTGTCTTCATTCCATAATGAGAAATTCACATTTTCAATAATGTAACTCATTATATTTCCATTTGTTTTGCTCTGGTTGCCAGGAAGCTCAGGGCAAAACATAGTAGTTAAATATAGCAGCAAATATTTTAGTTAGCATAAATCTATTTCCCCCTCTGCTTGGGTTTTCCATTTGTATTTTATTTGGTTGTTTTATATTCATATTTTTTTATATACCACCAATCTTAAATCTATTTCTGAAAGAATAGAGGTCTGATGTGGATGTATAATACCTATACTGAGCAGCCTTCTTTCTGCTTGGGTAATATGTTTTAGGACCTGGTGGATTATTCAGACCATCTTTGAGATAGTCCCTAAAGTCAGTCCTGTTCTCACTTTTTGGGAATTCACAGTGCAGATCACATGCAACCAAATGCTATGCTATGTCCCAACTCATTTAATCTATGGTAATAAATAACAATAATAAAATAAAAGCTTAGCCACGATCTATGGATTTATGGTTCTCATCTGCATGTTGAGGATTCTTCTACAGAATTAGTGGGTCATTAAGGACAAACATGAAGTCTGCACAGATTAACAGACATTAGGAGATTACAAATTTGCTTGCCAATTTTATGAAGCTGAAACTTAGCTTGAGATTAAAAGATAGAAGGCAGATCAGAGTATGTGATCCAGAGAGGAGGGCATGTTAATATATGATGGTACCCTGCTCCCACTCCAGCTTGTTTTCTTTTTTTTTAACCTACTCTCACCCCTTCTATTGTCTATTCCTGATTTTTAGCTTTTTTCATTTTCCCTGGTGTAAATACTTCTATCCTGGCAATGTCAAGATACCAGTGATTGATCCTGTAGCTTGCAAAATTCCTGAATATTTAAAAAATTGCTGAGATGATCTGTTGGAATCAAGTATAGCATACTATGAAATTTAAAAAATCTTTATAAGGATGGATGCACTATTATAAATAAAACTTTAGATTTGTGAGGTCATATTAAGGAACAACCTGCTTGGCTGTAGCAGGATAAATGGTCAGAGATGTTGACAAGATGACAGGTAATTTGGGATACAATCTTGAGGTCTTTGTTGTTAAGGTATCCTTTATTTTTTAGTCTATATAAATATCTTGAGAACTTTTAAATTGAAGAATGATAGAATAAATTTAATGGCTTAGGACAGTATTTCTCAACCTGTGGGTCTTGACCCCCTTTGGAGATCACATATCAGATATCCTACACATCAGATATTTATATCATGATTCATAACAAAATTACAGTTATGAAGTAACAATGAAATAGTTTTGTGATTGGGGGTCACCATAACATGAGGAACTGTATTAAAGGGTTACAGCATTAGGAAGGTTGAGAACCACTGGCTTAGAAAGTTTGACCTGTTATTAGTTATAGGTTGAATGATTAAAGGAAAAAAGTGAGGCTGGGGCCAAACTGTTGAGTAATGAACCCAAATTTGAAGCTAGGTTTGTACTTTACTTCCTCTCTGTGATATCTGTTATGTCATTCATCTGTGATATAGAAAAAGAACTGAACTAGAAACAGAGCTTTAATTTTGACTACATAGAAATAAGTGTCTAGGGGTGGGATTGCTGGTTTGACATGAAGTGATGTCTAGAATGTGGAGGTGTGTAGAAATTCAGGACTCAATGGAATCCTAGAAGCACTGTAGATCTGTGGATGAAAATGTAGGTTTCAAGTTAAAAAATGATGTGAGGTGAGACCAGAGAGCCATGAAAACATATTTTTAGAAGAGTATAACTCTTTTAGCACTACCTGTATTAGGTCTTAAAAATGTGCTCATCTGTCTGTTTCCCCCAGGAGGCTCTTAGCTCTTACAGAAAGTGTAGAACATAATAGGTAAGTCAATACATGTCTGTAAAACTAAATACGAGGATATTACACCTTATATTTCTATGATTTTGTGTTTATTTCCATTTAGTTTTCCAAATATAAAGTTTCCTCAAAGTTTTAGTGAGTCTAAGTTGAACAGAGGTATGGACTCTCTTTTTTATTCTTATTTTAGTGAGTAAAGGCAGGCATGATGCTTGATATTGCTTGTTATCTCAATGACGTCTAGGATCACCAAGTAGACAAGCCTTTGCTGTGGGATGGTCTGTATGTCAAATCTGTTGCTCTGATTGGTCAATAAATAAAACACTGATTGGCCAGTGGCCAGGCAGAAAGTAGGTGGGACAAGGAGAGAGGAGAATTCTGGGAAGCAGAAGGCAGAGGCAGGGAGACACTGCCAGCTGCAGCCATGACCAGCAGCATGTGAAGACGCCGGTAAGCCACCAGCCACGTGGCAAGGTATAGATGTATGGAAATGGATTAATTTAAGATATAAGTACAGTTAGCAAGAAGCCTGCCACGGCCATACAGTTTGTAAACAATATAAGTCTCTGTGTTTACTTGGTTGGGTCTGAGCAGCTGTGGGACTGGTGGGTGACAAAGATTTGCCCTGACGGTGGGCAAGGCAGGAAAACTCTAGCTACAAGCCTTTGACATATCTGTATGGGATTTTCTTGACCACGTTCCTTGGGGTGGTGTAGACAGCTCCTTTCCATGGGCTAGGGTCCTAGACTGTATAAAAAAGAAAAAGGGAGCTGACTACCAGCACTCATCTCTTTCTTCTTCTGACTGTGGGTGCTGTCTTATTCTCTTGCTGCCATGTCTTCCTTGTTGTAATTGTCTATATCCTAAAACCGTGAGCCAAAAAAAGCACTTCCTTCCTGAAGTTGATTTTGTCAGTCATGTTGTTACAGCCACAAGACAAGTAAGAAGACAAAGGTGAAGTGTATCCTTGAATATCCATTTCCTGGTTGTAAGAATCTCGATGGAAGAGCCTGAAGAAGACAAGGGGCAGGCAATGGTGGTAGTGTCTTCGTATGGCCATCAGAGAGTCCTAATGTCTGTCTATATATAGGCTACATAGGTCTCTTCCCACTATGTGAACCTAGAAAGACTTTGGTAATTCATATGGGCAGTCATAACATTATTGAGACTTTATGACTTCATGTTCTTTAAGGTACCCAGTTTATTGCATTGTTGTGATATTTTACATGTTCTCACATGATGGCTTTTGTATGGTTAGCATTTCTGCTGATGGTTGAGATTAAGCAAAGACTAAAATGTCTGGGCAAAATGAAGATGCCCTGCAACGTTCCTGGATCTATTTTCCCAAACACTTCCCCAAGTTCTAATTTGTGATGAGAATTAAAATATCAATCCCACCCCTATTTGTCACTTCTGACAGAGGACATCTCTTCCCCAGGCTGCTCCAGAGTTCCTTTAGAGAAAGCAGCAGGTAAAAGTGTCTATGTTTCTCAGTTAGTGGCCTTCCAAGAGAAGAATTATATTCAGGAAAATATTTGAGATTAAGCACATCAGAAAGAGGAGGTACCACACCAAATAAAAATATTATTCAAATGAAATCCCTGTTCAATTTACAAATGTTAAATCCTGATGTTTCATGTTTCACGGTTGGGGGGTTAATACTTCATGCTCCTTGTACACTAATGACTCAAGCCTTATGAACATAGATTCCATTTAAGCAGAGTTCTTTCTTTGCAGAAAGCAGAAGCCCTGGAATTTTAATGAACATTGATCAAACCAAGGGCTTGATGGACTGTTTGTGTTGGTCTTTTAAATATTACACATCTTTGATATAAACATTATCAAATCTATTTTACAGAGTAGAAAACTCTATCTAAGATTCAATACTTTGTCTAGGATAATATAAAATATAAAGAGAAAGTTATCTTAACCTAAATTTACAAATATTTTCTTTATTATAAAATCCAAGAAAGTCCAGTTACTCCAGGTCTATATCTCTTTCCTTGATTATTTATGATAAATTGTTCCTTATTTCTACCACCCCATAATATCCTTATTTGATTTCTCTCACCTCTTCTTTTAAATTTCAATATTATAATATTGTTTACTCATAGTCCATCACATTTATGACACCACTGGTCAGACGGTAGGCCACTGAACTATGTTATAGTGGGAAAAATAAGGCTATTAAATTATGATATAATGCCTTAATGATAGATCTGTATTACACATGGATCAGCCACATAAATATTCATATAGTCTCTCAGCATTTCTGGGAGTTCAGAGTTTCTTGTTTTCAGTTCCTGGTTGAATGTGATAGGTAAGTCTTCTTGTGTACTTTTTTGTTGTTGTTCTCAAAAGAGATTTTTTTCAAATATAAATTTATTATAAAAATCAAATTAATAAATACACAAAGGTAGCTATTTTATTAACCAAAATTAATCAAAAGTTTACACAACTCAATGAACTTCTATACAGTTAGAAGAGTTGTTTGGAACAGAAGTGTGGAGCTTCACATTAAATTTTACACTTTCAGTATCAAATAAAGAATTCTAACATGGCTTCTATTTCTGGATATGTTCCTTAGATTCTGTAAAACAAATTGATGTTTTGTAAAAAAAAAAATGTGGTGCTGTCGTCATACTTGAAATGATGAACATTTGCTTCACTGAAATCAAATTTGTTCCTTGGTAGTCCATTTCTGAATATTTCCGTATGTATAATGACTTCTGCCTCAATGCTGAATCACAAAGCAATCATTTAAAAGATATTATAAATGGCAATTAAACTCAATAGTTGTATAAAAATTATTTAAAATTCAGCAGAAGTTATGACAATCTGACTATTTATTGAGGCAGTAATAATCACTTTAAAATAACCACTTTGCCAGCAGCAATTGCAACAAACAAACAACGAATCTAAGATTCATTCCAACTTCAGAGGTATTAAAATGTGATGGCCATACATCTTACAGTCAAGGAAATAAAAGAACATTGAGTACACATCTACACATTTTAATAGCTTCTGTCTTCTGCTTCTCAGATTATAATCAAGCCCAGGCTATTTTGTTCTAGCCCCCTCCCTGAGCACCTCCCACATCTCCACAGAGGAATACTGTTGTGCATTGCCTCCATCCCCTAAGGTAACTTCCTTCCTCTATTCTAGACTCCTGTTTAGCATCTACCTGAAGGCTCTTACAAATGGACAGAAATTAAATATTTATTTTCCTGTTAGGGAGATAAAACTGAACAATATTTATCACCTGTGACACTGTGTGCTCTTCATTCCCACTGTACTGAGTCTAGATGCACAGCCCTTTGCTGATAGGCAGGGCAAGAACAGGATTTGCTTCATGTTGGTTAAATTTAACCCATAAAAAAATCCTGCCGGGCGGTGGTGGCACACACCTTTAATCCCAGCACTCAGGAGGCAGAGACAGGCGGATCTCTGTGAGTTCAAGGCCAGCCTGGTCTACAAAGTGAGTTCCAGGAAAGGCACAAAACTACACAGAGAAACCCTGTCTCAAAAAACCAAAACCAAAACCAAAACCAAAACAAAAAAAAAATCTGAAAAAAACTTGAAAATTTGTTTATAGAAGAATTATGTTCATTGTTAAAAATATTTTGGAGCATTTTCATATATAGTTGATGAATACTATTTTTACATCCTGAGAAAATTATAAGTAGTTGTTTTTTGAGTTATGTACCAATTTAATTTGTCACTTTTCCCATTATCCTCTACGTGTGTAAAGTTGAAGTGTAATGGTACCAGCATACTGGACCATTCAACCAAGACATAATAACGAGTGAAATGGATAGTTCTCACTTTGGTTGCATTTCCTAGTATAATGGCTACTATCTACTGTATATTTTGCTAAAACAAGAAAATGCAAGAGAACTATAATTTTAAAAGGTTAATAAATATAACAAGGTCACACAGACAGCAAGTGCCAGAGATGACATTTAAACTGAGGCCCTTGGGATAAAATTCAAATAGATGGGGAAACCAGGGTGAATGAATGCTAAACACTAAGCTACCCCAGTTCTTTGTTCATGGTAGTTTGGGGCAAACCTTGTTTTTCAGGATATATTGGAAGATAAGTATTTGTGTTAGAAGTCTGACTGGAATGACAGTGCTTTATAACAACAACAACAGCAGCAAACACTGTTTCAAAGTCTATCCTTGAAGGTGAAGGTTACTGAAAGTGAATTGCAGAGGATATAGAAAACTAATGAGGTAGAAAGTGAACAAGGAAATCTGAGAGTAGATGGACATTCTCTTAATCACAGAAGGTGTTGAGACTCAAAAGGTGTTTTAATAAAAAGATCAGACTTGTGTCAAAGCCAACCTTTTGAAATTTTGAAAGTGTATGTAATTTTCATTAAGTTAGCTATTATTAATAACTTAATAATATTAATATATTTCCCAACTAAATAAGATTGACATCTTATCCTGACTCTGTTTTTTAAATTATGTTATAAAGTTAGTACTATACTAAATAGTACAATTTGTTGTTCTAAAATCTTTCTTTAGTTTCCTTTTAAGGACCCCAGATTTTCAGTTGAAAAAATAATTTTAGTCAGTTCAAGATAAACTCAGGTATTTGTTTTCCATCAATCACTTAGGACTTTCCTCTACACATTATCCCCTTCTTTTTCTATTTAAATTTTAGGGGCTTTTCATCATGAGAAGTAATCTAGCTGAGTCATTTTTCTTTCTAATAGATGCTCACTAGACAACATAGTCTTACCTGGTTCCTGGGCTTAGTGAAATAGCCTTGTAGCAGGAATCTTAAAAAGTTCTTATTAATAAAATCAAACCTGAGGCCAGTTATTGGGGTAAAATGCTGGAAGATCAGAGAGACAGAACAAGCCACAGCTTCCTCACCTGTCCAACTTCTCAGCTGATCTTGTTTCCTCAGACTGGAAGCTTCTGTGTCCTCATATCTGAATGGCTCTCAGCTGAACTGTGCTGCTCAAAACCTAAAAGTTTAACCAGCCAAATGCTTAACCAGCCAAATGCTGCTAGTTTCTGGTTCTCTTGCCTTATATACCTTTCTGCTTTCTACCATCACTCCCTGGGATTAAAGGCTCGCTTTCTGGGATTAAAGGTGTGTGTCACCATGCCTGGCCATTTCCAATGTGGCCTTGAACTCACAGAGATCCAGAGGGATTTCTACCTCTGGAGTGCTAGGATTAAAGGTGTGAGTGCCACCATTTTCTAGCCTTTGTATCTAGTGGCTGTTCTGTCTCTGACCCCAGATAAGTTTATTAAGGTACACAATATTTTGGGGAACACAATACCACCACTGTGCATTAATAAAAATCATAATAATTAATAAAATAATAGCCTCATGGAGCCTTTATGGGGCATCTGTTATGGATTAAGCTATATTTCTTTAGATAATGTTTGAAGTCGGTAATTTTACACTGAAGACATACATTGAAAGTGCCCATAATACTCCAGGATGTAACCTTATTTGGAAATAGGGTCATATAACTAGTCAAGGAGGCTATGTCTCCTAATCCAATATTAGCAGTGTCATATTAGGAGAAGACAGTGTGAAGTATGACAGGAGTCTGTGTGCCTTTAGAGGTTGGGGGTAGAGTGATGCAGTTGCAAATCAAGTACTGCTAAGGATCACTGATGATGCTAGAAGCAGAGAGAAAGGCTTGGAACAGAGTTTCCTCTAATGTCATTGAAAGAGTATAGCTCTATTGAAATGTGGACTGTGGGCTTCGAGCATCCTTAAGTATGAAAGAATAAACACTCTTGTACTGAGCCAAGGTATTGTGGTGCCTATCACAGCTGCATTAGGAAATGAGTCTAACATCCAGCGTTATCCTGCTTCTGGGGTATCCTCTAAGCCTACAGATTCACTTATGGTTAGAGTCAGGGCAATGATAGACTTCAAAATCTAACAGTAAAATGTTCGGCTTCTTCCAGTGCCTCATCAAATTGTTCACCTAATAGAGCTTTCCAAAAAATGGTTCTACTCAGGGGCTAGGATGGTCAGGACAGTCGCAGTACTTTCCAACTCTCCAGCAAAAGGATTGTAAGGCAGGCTGGGATATTGTTTCTTCTGGGGTTCTATAATTCTTGTGGGTCCTAGAATTGTCTCATATCTTATATATTTCACATAAGGGTGAAGATTCAGGGCCAAGTCTCATGAGGTAGCCCCTGCTTTATGCTATTTTAAAGCACAGTTTTCTCAGCCTTCTCATCCCCATTTCTTCAACTGTCACATCCCTGCATCCCCAGCTCATGGACTTTTCATCTGGTCTGGGCAAAAGAAACCAGTTATCTTTTTGTCCAGCGCTTAATAATTATTTTCTGAATTTTCTGTCTGGCATCTTGTGGGTATAGTCATCTTTATCTTGCCATCTTTGATCTAGATATCTTATGATGATGCCCTTTTGGGGCTGTGGAAGCACTAATTTGTCCTTGTTTTGAATTTTATAGAGTCACTATTAAAGGGAAAAGTAGCCGGGCAGTGATGGCGCACGCCTTTAATCCCAGCACTCGGGAAGCAGAGTCAGGTGGATTGACTATGAGTTAGAGGCCAACCTGGACTACAGAGTGAGTTCCAGGAAAGGCACAAAGTTACACAGGGAAACCCTATCTCAAAAAACCAAAAATAAATAAATAAAATAAAAAAATTAAAGGGAAAAGTACATTAGAAATAATAATGTAATTCTAACTCAAGCCACAGTTGATCTCAAATTCTAACAGTCACAGTGGGCTAGGCACCCAAATCACATCCCGGAGAGACTGCTACCTTTTAGGAATTATACATGTCCACTTAAGGTGTCATTTGGGGAAGACGAAGATAAGGGACAACCAGATGCTGTAACTAGAACTTGGTTCCTAAATATGTCATCACATGATCTTAGCTAATGTTTGTGTAAATTTCTTTCATTTGTCAGAAAATATACAACCTCCTTCCTTGGGCTTTTGTACACTTACTAATTCTGAGATTCTCCCATTGTGTTTTCTCTAGTCTTTTTTTTCTCTCCTAGAAAGAGCTATTCCTAATTATTTTTCTCAGTATGACTTGGAAATTAGCTAGGGTCTGATATTTACAATCAACATGACTTTAAGGGAGTGATTCCTACTGAATATGGTTGTCATAAAGCCCCCAAATATAATGGAGTATTTCAGCAATAGTTAAAAGGATTTGCACTGCCAAATCCTTAGAACAGGGGTGTGTGGTATGGATAGGGGGTGGGCAGGCTAGATATGCCTTGCCTGGCATTTACCATCTAGCTGAGGAAGGACACATATCCAGAGATAATAGCCCCAAACACCAAGCACAAGCTACAGGATTCAGAGGACTATCTAATAAAATGGCATATAAAATAGGGTTAACCGGCAGCACTCAAAGGTGAGGGGGTAATTCAAGCAGGTTGAACTATGTCTGCCTTATAGTCATTTCTAACTAAAAGTGACCTGAGTTGAATCTTAAATGGTCTAGACTTTACCTAGAGAAGAAATAATTCCAGACAAGCTATAAACTACTCTGCCATATGAGAATTTTAGCAATTAGAAAAAAAAATCTATTTCAGGTACACAGTGTGGGACTCTTTCATACAAACACACTCCTCAATGCATTTCCAAGATTTATGCTTACTTGGGTCTGAATCTCATTCATGTTAATGCACTAATACAAGTGTCCTAGCCAAGGATGGGTCTGTAGAGCTTAATGAATGTACAGGAAGCAGCCAAATAGTGTTTCTCTTCATGAAATTTCTGCCTCCCCCTGTTCTTTTTTTGTGTACAGTCTAGTCAGCTAATGAATAAAAAGTCTTCCAAGATACTAGGAAGCCTTTCATTTTATATCTATCTTATAGATGGTAAAACCATAGGCAATCTTCTCAGAAAGACTGGGGAAGCCAATGTGCAAGCTCCACCAAGTACAAAGCACCAACACATAGCATAGTCCCAGCACCACCCTCCACTGTGCAACTCCTCCAAGTACAAACCAGCAGCACACAGCACAGTCCTAGCACCACCTTCCACTGAGGAAGCTCCTTCAAGTACAGATCAGCATACAGCACAGTACCACCTTCCATTGTTTAAGGTTCTCCCAGTACAAACCAGCACATAGCACAGTACTATCCTCCCACATTCCCACTTCGTCATGCTGAAGACTGAGTTTCTGACCTACAAAGCCTTCTAGAAGATGCTTATACTAAACCACAGGTTGTGTAGAACAAAATTTGGTTACCTAAAAGCCTCATATTATTATTTTTTTCTAGCTCTTATTGGGTTTTCCAAAAGTCAATTTACATTAAATCAAAAGGACTCAGATTCATTAAAATGCATAAATGTGTAATTTCACCTTGCTTTTTGAAGTGTCCAATTTAGAATAATTCAATCTAGGAAAAATCTAATTAGAAATATAAATGTTTACATTAAGGAAATGTTTTGAAACTATATTGTCTCATGAAGGTAAACACAGCACTTTAAATATGCAGCCTCATATTTAGCTCATTTATCCATTTTCTTCAAAATACAAATGCTTTAACACAAGTTGCAAATGTAGAGAAACAAATTAACTTTACATCAAAGGCAAACATCTCCAAAACAGCAGCTGGAGACTAGTAGTGTTTAAGGAGTGTGATATTGCTTTATGTTTATGTTAATAATGGAATATTTTTCTGCAGCGTTTTTCCTTGTGGAGAACTCTGCTCTCTATCTTCATATACAAATAGAGCTGGAGAGGGATCTGGATGCCTCTGTGCCTCCCAGAAGCCTCTTCTGCATCTGATTTGATGAGAACATTTATACTTTCTAGAAAGCCTTTTTAAAAAATATATATAGATGTGAGCATCACTAGTTTTATCCCTAGAGTCCTGGGTATTTGGGTGGTTTTGATAGAATAGATGAGACACACATGTTGGTTGCAGAGCATTTAAACATACATTATCGATTCCATCGTTTGAAGGTAAAAATGCCTTCGGAAGAAACTTGGAAAACAAGTCTAAATCAATTGAATGTGAAGACCAATAGAAGTCCCTAGATATGGTTTCCACAGCAACGATTTGAATGTTGAATATTTTTTTTCACTCTGCAGGTAATTAATTGCTTCATTGACTCAATGAAATTTTTTGGGGAGCTCCTATGGGTTAAGTAACAGAACGGCAAAAAGTGTAAACCAAACTGGACACTGTTCCTTGTCACCTTTTGTTATCCTATCTTTGAGCCTCCTGAGAACTCACAGTATACTCAGGGCACTGGGAAAGTAAGTTAAAAAATAATGTGATATGTGACACAATAAAGGTGGGAAAATGTACTTTGAGCATAAAAAGAAGCAGCTAAAATTGTCACTGGGGACTAGAAACAGACAGGAGAGATTTACTGTTAAAACAGCAGCAAAAAGGCATTTGTGTTGTTCCTTTAAAGATGAGAATGGTTTTCAGGAGGGAATGGGAAGATGCAGGATGAGGCTGAGTGGTTGGAAGAAAGGAAGCTTACCCAGCAGGAGGAAACAGCATGGGAAAGCAAAGATTCATGGGAGGGCACTGTGGGTTGGGAGTGCTCCTTGGCCTTCTTCTCCATATTGTAGAAGTGCTGGATGTGCTGAGGGAACAGCACGTTACCATACTGACAGGGGACATAGAGATCCCACCAGATGTTTTCATAACATCATAAGGAACCTGTGCTTTACACTACAGTCAATGGGTAATGCTGAATGACTGCTGGCTTACATCTGACACACAGCAGGAGCTCAACAACCCATGACAGCACTTGTCCATGTTTCTATCTCTGCACCTTCCAGGAAAGCAGTGGTCAAATAAGACATTTTAGATGACTTTCATGGTGTCTTGGGCATATTCCCGTGCCATCAGTGATGGTATTTAATAGTCTTTACCATTGTGACTTTTATACACCTGCTAAACATCACAATTTGCTGTTCATTCCTGCCCTTTCAATTTTATCCTCTTAGATATGAAGACTTTTTCAGCTTCTGGTTCACTCAGAGACAGTTTCAAAGTTATCTTATTTGACTTTCACCTTTATACTAAATAATTCTATTTTATTTATTCTTTTCCTCCATGTAGCTAGAGTTTTCCTGCCTGGCCCACAGTCAGAACAAATCTCTGTTACCTGCCAGTCCCACAGCTGCTCAGACCCAACCAAGTAAACACAGAGACTTATATTGCTTACAAACTGTATGGCCGTGGTAGGCTTCTTGCTAACTGTTCTTATATCTTAAATTAATTCATTTCCATAAATCTATACCTTGCCATGTGGCTCATGGCTTACCAGCATCTTCACATGCTGCTTGTCATGGCGGTGGCTGGCAGTGTCTCCCCTGTCTTCCTGTTCCCTCCTTTCTCCTCTCTGTTAGTCCCGCCTATACTTCCTGCCTGGCCACTGGCCAATCAGTGTTTTATTTATTGACAATCAGAGCAATTTGACATACAGACCATCCCAGAGCACCTCCATTACTTCTACATTAAAATTATTTAAGATCATTTCAGTTGCTGTTTTCTGGATATTTTGTAGTTTTTTTTTTCTTGGTATCTTCCTTATATGTGGTAAAATTTTAAAAAAGAAACATATTACTTTAAAAAAGATTCTTAGTAATGTTAGACCTGGTATAAAGGATCATCCCCAGGCAGTTCATATCATACTATAAGTAGGATATGTCTGGCATCATGTTGGGAATTTTTAAAAGCAGCTCTTTGGTGAATGATATAATTTCTTTATCATTTGATCACCTTTTTTTCTTTTCTATGAATGAAGTTTAAAACATTTTAAAAGCAGTTCTATTACATTCTTTCTTAATGTTCACAGACTATTTCTCTACCAGTCTGCAAGTTCTATTCTTATCACAATCAGCAGGATATAATAGGAGGAGGATTGGTTGGGGGAATCTGGGTTCAAACCATTTCTCTGTCTACTAGTAAGGAAGCAAGTAAGTTAAGCTGTGAAAATTGTCCTAGGATAATTGTAGAATATTCTCAAAGTGTCCTAATTTGGTTGGTAACCTGAACAGGCATTTTGGGCTTGTCAGTTGCTAATCTGTGCCTCTCTGACTAGGCTCTTCAATAAAAGGGAACAGTGACACCCAGACAATACCATTGTTGAGAGATTTAAATATTCAGCTTTTTAGAATAAATTTGATACATAGAAAGAGTTTCATTAACTAGTTGCTTTCATTTTTTTGTTCCTTTTTAAAATAAAAATGACAGCCTTTCAAATCAGGTAGAATTTGTATATATAAATTATCTAAATATTTGATATAGAAATATATTCAGTAGAATAATTGCCTATGAAATTCAGACTGAAATATTAGTAGAATATGATAAGAATCATTGCTGTCTCCACAGCCCAAGTCATCACTAAGGACATTGCAAATGCAGATCTACATGTACAAAGGTTCGCTGCCCTTTGTACAAGCAGTACTAATGATCTCATACACACACATTCCTCCAGTTTTCAGAGTAAGTTCTGTTAAAATAGGATTTCACCAACTGCATTATGAGGATGCTGTTTCCTTTTTATGGATGTTATGGATGAGGAATAAGTGTTGTAGAGGGTAAATTATGGAAATGGAAAATTCTGGAATAAACAATGTTAAAGAGATTTTTAACTTGTAGGATTTTCTTTATATCTCTATCTCTGCTGCACTTGGAAAATGACGATTTACTTAGAGCCCATTTAGCCCAAAAGTTTTCCATTTATTATCTCATTAGTCATTCAACAAGTATGTATTTGCTTAAAGTCAGATTATATAAAACTGTAGTTTTAATATTTAAGAAAATATTCGGCATTTATAATGAAGAATATAAGGCAAAGATTAAACCAAAAATTCTGTTATTGTGAGTTGGTAGAAAAAAATTAAGTATTCTAAGTATTTAATATCATGGTCTCACTATTTTGATTGTACCCTTAGTTTCTCATGACAAATCTATTTATTTATGTTCATACTTTTGTATAGATGGGCCAGAACAGTATGAAGAAAATTGAGATGTTTAAAAAGGAAGGGGAGGAAAAACAATGAGAAATAGAAGCTCCATGTTATTCTTGCTGGATTTCCAGAGAGCACATTGTCAAGCTCAGCAGTGGCCTTTCTCTCCTTGGTGTAAGGGCAAAGAAGAAAATAGAGACAGCTATGCTGCCGACTTGGAGGATGGAGTCTTCCCATCTATCATCCTGTCATCCTTTAAGAGAGTTCAATTGATATTTGCTAAGGTGTTTACAATAAAACAATACTTATTTCCACAGTATCATTTAAAAAGAAGCATTGAGAATGGTAGGTTAGGAGTATCTAGTTCATTTCCCTTCATCAATACATCAATCGAAACAATATCAATGCATAAAACCTCCTTTATAGGAGTTGAGGAAACCAGGTGAGAATTATACCTGGGTAAAGTACAGAATAAGAAAATATGCATCCTAGTACATCCTGCTGCTCTGCCTGTCCCACAGATCATGGCGTTTGATTTACCACTGTGCCAGGTTGACCCATACAGTTCCAGGCTATAGACCTTGTTGTAGACTCCAATGCACTAGAGTAGTACCCATGGGCTTAGACAGCCGGATGGACATTGTGGTCCAGTGTACCAGGACTGCTGACTCACTGATCCAGTCACCAGCCCAGCCTGCCAGAAAACTCCAGTAGGAGATCTGTCTGGAGACTCTGGCAGCTTGTCTGACCACAATCTGTGTATGGGCCAAATGAGGAATGAGCAACTCCACTAAAATCAATATATAAAGACTGGAAGAGTCAACATATGACCATAAGGATAATGAATAAAATAGAGAGTAGCTTTTGTCTATAGTTTTAAAACATGGAGATTTAGAAGGCAGTCTAATTTAGTGACTAATAGCTGTCCAAAATGTTGAAAAGTGTCTCTTGAGGGATAATCCCTCAACAAGACATTTGTACTATCCTATCTAAGGATTAGGTAACATTGCAGAAGAGGAGACTGTATAAGAAACAGAAAGTGAGCCGGGCGGTGGTGGCGCACGCCTTTAATCCCAGCACTCGGGAGGCAGAGCCAGGTGGATCTCTGTGAGTTTGAGGCTAGCCTGGGCCACTAAGTGAGTTTCAGGAAAGGTGCAAAGCTACACAGAGAAACTCTGTCTCAAAAAACCAAAAAAAAAAAAAGAAAAAGAAAAAAAAGAAACAGAAAGTGATAGGGCGAAGGGTTGTGAAATCATGTCTTGTAGACTCCAAACAAGAATCATTTGTGGTTGCAATCATTAACCCACAACACATTTTCAGATACCTGCAGTGGGTCAGCACAAGACTGGACCTATCTGCAACAAGTCATGGAAGAAAGAGAAACTTTAGGGGCCCTAAAATTTACTGATGAACTTTTGTCTATTGGTAGACTCAGGGAGAGAAAGAGACATTGACTTCAGGATGTAGATGGTGATCTCAGCATGTACTAACTAATAACTCCAAAACTGTGTTCATATAGATGACTCTGGTTCAACTCAGTGGATCAGAATTGATATAAAAATGACAAACATAATTGTAGTACAGGGTGGGGTGGGACCAAAGTCCAAGGTAGTAGGGAGAGAGGAGGGTGTGGGGTGAGCACTGTTAGCATGTAGAATATGTGTGTGTGTGTGTGTGTGTGTATATATATATATATATATATATATATATATATATAATTATCAATGAACAAATTTAATTAATAAAAAGTGATCATAAGTAACTAGAGACAAATGATAAGGGAACAAAATAAAGTATCAGTACCTAGCCATGAAGAAACACAGAGCATTGAACTTTAAAAATTAAAAAATTCAAAACCATCCTTTTAAAGAAGCCCAGTGAGAAAATGCATATAAACAATTAAACTAAATAAGGTTAAAAACACATGATAAAGCAGGGAGTTTACTACAGAAATAGATGCCATGTAAAAGAGCCAAACAGAAACACTGGAGTGGAAGAACAGATGACTAAATTAAAACTTTCTACAGAATGCTTCAATAGGAAATCAAATTAAAAGAAGACAGACAAGGTGAGCTCAAGGATAGACTATTTAAATTACCCTCTCATCAGAGGAACATCAAGAAACAGAAGGACCCCAGGACTTATCATACACCATTAAGTGAACCTCTATTGTTATGGAATTTTCAGAAAGAAGGAAGAAAAGGAAAAGTTACAGTAAACAGTGTAATGATCATGGAGGTGCAGACATCTTGTTGACATACTTATTCTAAATTGATTGGACATACACTCTGCAGTGAAACTTCTAGATCACATATTTTTACTTTTTGGAGGAGCCTCCATCCACAGGGATCCAAGAGAGTTCACTTTTTGGCACCTTCCTTGGTCTTGTTTGTGTGAATTCAAGTTGTTACTGGGAATTGTTTTCCCCTTTGGACTCATTTGCTCTATCAGTTCTCTGCTGCGACACTTCTCGCATGTAACTGCTGTGTTTTCTCCCCATCACTTGCCCTTTGCACTCGGTGGTTCAGCCTTCAAACTTATTTTCCTGCCATCTGCTGTCAGTGCTGCTGCCTCTCCAGTAGTCTTCCATTCCATTCTTTGTTTCAGCATCTCGTGACATTGAGTACATTTTATCTCACCCCAGCTCTAAGTTCCAGCAGATGTCCACTTACTTTTCAATCACATAAAATCATCTTCGTTAGAATTTTATGAATGCACGTGACTAGAATTTTTCGAAGGGTATTTGATACCTCAGTTTTGTTGTGTGCACATTGTGTACACATAAGAGCCTGCCTATTGAAGGGAAGGGAATGACCCAGGGCAGGATTTCTCAGGTTCACATTTTTCCCTTCTGAAACATTTCACTTCAAATAGAGTTTTAATTGTATTGGCTCTAAGTGAATGTAAACCAAGTTAATATTGAACCAGCAGATGGAAAAATCCTTATCATTGAACAATGAAACAACTTGAATTCTTTCCCCCTCTTTTGCCATCTGGTATCTGAGCTCATATTCGAAACATTAGCCATTCAGAAAGGAGTTGTTTTTTTCTTTTCTTTCTTCCTTCCTTTTTTTTTTGTCTCCAGTAAGCAGGAGGTTTTTCTGAAGACCTGGTGCTTATCTATTTTCAGAAAAAAAAAAGTTCTATAAATGTAAACGGAGCCCTGAACTAATATTTAACAGTCACATAAAAGCTTAAGAAAATGCATAGTACAAAGTCAGTCTAAGGAGATGCCATTTCTAATTTATTTTCCTAATCTAATTCTGCCTTGCCTGTAAAGGTTAATCTAAATCCAGCAGAAGCAAGCCTGCCCACTGTCTGCTTGTTACAGGCCCCGCTACATTATTTGAAACACAGCAGAATGAGCACAGCCCTTGTTCACAATCTAGTTGTTATTTTTTCCAGTTGTAGCAGATAATATTTTTTCATGTAACCCTCAAATTATCAGCAGTCTTAGTGTCTGCAGTGGTAAAAAGATTCTCAGAAAACATCTAGAAAAGAATTTGTTGTGTTTGTTTTGAAAATAACAACACAGAACCTTTGAGCTCCACTCATTCAAATAACTAAATGCATCACCCTTTTCTAGACATCAATGTACTTGGGGAAAGAGAAATTAATAACAAAATAGTATATATATATATTTAAACATTAGTCTAAGGGAAAAATATTCAACAATTCAACATTCAAAACTTGAGCTCTTCAAGTCAAACACTACAATATGCAATGTTAATAGCCTTTAGATTTTTTTTTCATTATTCCTATTATGCCTATTCTGTAGTACTTGAGGCCAAGTCCTTAGTCCAAGTAAGGTTCTTACAGAATGATTGCTGTTGCTTAGCAATTGGCTTGCCTTTGAGTAGACTTTATAGACTGCTGTAGTTTCCATTTGAGCTATTAATAGCCTTTCTTGGTTTGTGACTGAGTGAGTTTGAGCCAGCCTTCTCCTCCATGTGGGTATATGGGAACATCTTATCTACCATTCTTTAGATTTAGAAATAATGTGTTCACTAAACAGTCTTCAAGTGACAAACTTAAGAAGATTACAGATCACACTCATTAGGTAAAAGTTAAGTGTCTTTTTACACAATCTTGGACCTTTACCCATCAGCTTAATCTGACTCTGATCTGCTCACTTGCTTCACAATAGGAGAGAGCCTTTGTCTTTCTGTCCTAATTGGCATTTCAGATGTTAAGGCATTCTGAGGTTCAGAGGGTTAGTGATGTGCTCAGCTTAATCAGGCATGGGACTGAGACCTGAGAGCTTTCTTAGAAGCTACATGGGACCTCCCAACCTCATGGTGGTCCTGGTTTCCTGCCTGTCCCTCTGCACCTTGCCTTTTCTGATAAGGGTTTGGGCTTGAGTGACTATTAACCTCTGCCATGGTGTCTGTTGCACTCTGCTTTGTTGTCTAATACCGGAGTCATGTTTGTTTCTTTGCTCAGTGCAGCCAACAATGTTTTCTGTTTTCTTCTCTTCTTCATGAATTTTGTCTGTTTGGCTCCTACTGCTTTAGAGATTCCTCATCTCTCAGGTAGACCCTAAACCTCTGTCTTCACTGACTTCCATCTCTTTTTACTTTGCCTTCACCTGTGCATACACTGTGGTGAGATTGAGTCATCTCATGTTCACTAAACAAAGCAAAATAGAAACTACAAACTATATCAAGAGTATTACTTGTCATTCAGTTCAATGTCAAGAGCTAGATTACTGTTCATATCAGCTTTGGGAGGCAGATAAAGTTCAATTTCTGTGTTACATATGTAAAATGAAGATCCACAGCAGTTAAATGCTGATAAAGACTCAGTTCTGTCTAAGTTACCAATGTGTTCACTATGCTAGCATGGCAGAGGCCAGGGTTTAGTGATCTCGGTCTTAAGACCTCTGGAAATGAGTGCTCCTGGGAGGGTCAACTCACAAACCCCCTGTTTGCACATGGCTGAAGACATAGCTCTTATAGCATACTGGGTATTTCAGACCCATGAAGTAGGAATTGGGGCTCTCTGCATTGGGCGCTTTGTATGTTTCATCTTCTCTTCTGGAGAGGGATGAAGGAGATCCTTTATGAGAGGCATGTTCTTGTAGGGAGGTAGTGATCACTGCATCATCATCATTATTTTTAACTTCAAAACACTTATATAACAGCAGAAATAGTAGTAGGCTTCCTAGAGTAGGACCTGAGCCCTACAAGTCAGCCCCACAACTGACCTTTCCATTCAGGGTAGATCGTTTAGTCTCTCACTTCACTTATCTGTATGTGTTTGGTCTTAATTCTGAAAGGACATACTTATAGATTTAACAACAACAAAAAAATCACTATGTTACTCATTTTAGTTTATTTTGATAAAAGACAGGATTTAATCAGACTTGATATATTAATGGTATATTTTTAATGTTACTATTTTGCTTTATTTTTCATTTATTGGAAGATATAGCATGATTTTGCTCCATGGAAAAATAAATGATATATAATCAAAGTATATTACATACATATAAATGCAATTACTTAAATCTCAAAATGAAGTTATTGTGAAACCACTTCTACCCAAGCAGTAAGACCTCAGCCCACCACTGTGCCTCCTCACCTCTGGACCCCGCCATCTCCTCATTGCAGGGCATGTGCTGGTTTCTAGTATTGTAGGTATTTTGCCTACTAATTGAAGTTGTAGTAAAGGAAGTTACATGGAATGCATTCACTGTGCCTGTCTTCTACATGCTGTGTTTGTGATATTTGCTGGCATTATGATAGATTGGTACGATCTGTTCATTTTGATGTTTATTGTTGGTTCCTCTCCAAAAACAAACCAAATTGATTTATTTAATGCTTTTATGGGTATGTGTGTGTGTTTCACTTCTAGCAAATACAAATAATCTCTCTGTGAATGCTGTTGAGGATCTCTTTTGGTTAATGTATGTGTATATTTTAGTATTTATCTAGTTGTGACTTGTATTTATAACCCTTCTTTTTATTATATGTTTCAAGTATTTTCTCTTAGCCTGTGACTTTTTCTACTAGTATTTTTTTTATGAAAATAAGTTTTGAAATTTAGTGTAGTCCAATTCATAATTTTTCTTTGGCTTATGTTTTTTGACCTTGGGAGATTTAAAAAAATTAATTTGTTTGTAGTTAGCATACAAATATTG
Organism: Peromyscus leucopus; assembly: GCF_004664715.2. NCBI lineage: Eukaryota > Metazoa > Chordata > Mammalia > Rodentia > Cricetidae > Peromyscus > Peromyscus leucopus. Next base: position 94,861,062 of record NC_051064.1, read on the forward strand.
GGTTCTTTATGTCATGCATACATACATACACTTGTTTTTATTTGCATCCTTCATAGCCCTTTCTCCGACCAGTGATGGTTCTTTTTCTCTCCTGCAAATAGAGTTTTAAACTTTGAAATCAACTCAAAGGAGAACACATTTTTCTATAAGAAATTTTATTGTTTTTATTTGTAAATTTAAAATTATAGTCTTAAATCTCATGCAGACACTAAGAGACCACGGATCCCAGCCCAGACTATTATACCCAGCAAAACTCTCAATCACCATAGGCAGAGTAAACAAAATATTCCAGGATAAAACCAGATTTAATCAATACCTGTCCACAAACCCAGCCCTATAGAAAGCACTAGAAGGGAAAATCCAACCCAAAGAAGCTAAACACATCTATGAAAAATCAAGCAATAGATAATCCCACACCAACATACACCACAGAAGGACAACACAACACAACCACAAAAAATAACAGGAATTAACAATCACTGGTCATTAATATCCATCAATATCAATGGTCTCAACTCACCTATAAAAAGACACAGGCTAACAGAATGGATAAGAAAACAGGACCCATCCATCTGCTGCATACAAGAAATACACCTTAACATCAAAGACAGACACTACCTCTGAGTAAAGGGCTGGGAAAAGGCTTTCCAAGCAAATGGGCCTAAGAAACAAGCTGGTGTAGCGATCCCAATATCTAATAAAATAGACTTCAAACTAAAATCAATCAAAAGAGATCAGGATGGACATTACATACTTATCACGGGAAAAATCCACCAAGATGAAGTCTCGATTCTAAACATTTATGCTCCAAATACAAAAGCACCCACATTCATAAAAGAAACACTACTAAAGCTTAAAACGCATATCAACCCCCACACATTACTAGTGGGAGATTTTAAAACACCACTCTCACCAAAAGACAGATCAACCAGACTGAAACTTAACAAAGAAATAAAGGACCTAACAGATGTTATGACTCAAATGGACCTAATAGATATCTACAGAACATTCCATCCTAACACAAAAGAATATACCTTCTTCTCAGCACCCCATGGAACCTTCTCAAAAATTGACCACATGCTTGGCCACAAAACAAATCTCAACAGATACAAAAAAATTAGAATAACCTCCTGTATCTTATCAGACCACCATGCCTTAAAGTTAGACCTCAACAACAACAAAAATTATAGAAAACCCACAAACTCATGGAAACTGAATAATGCCCACCTGAAACATCAATGGGTCAAGGAAGAAATAAAGAAATTAAAGATTTCCTAGAATTCAATGAAAATGAAAGTACAACATACCCAAACTTATGAGACACTATGAAAGCAGTGCTAAGAGGAAAATTCATAGCTCTAAATGCACACCTAAAGAAGATGGAGCAATCCCATACCAATGAATTAACAGCACAACTGAAAGCTCTAGAACAAAAAGAAACAAACTCATCCAGGAGAAATAGACACCAAGAAATAATCAAATTGAGGGCTGAAATCAACAAAATAGAAAACAAGAGAACAATACAAAAAATCAATGAAACAAGAGTTGGTTCTTGAAAAAATCAACAAGATAGACAAATCCCTAGCCAAATTAACCAAAAGGCAAAGAGAGAGCACCCAAATTAACAAAATCAGAAATGAAAATGGAGACATAACAACAGACAATGAGGAAATCCAGAGAATCATCAGATCACACTTCAAAAACCTGTACTCCACAAAAATGGAAAACCAGGAAGAAATGGACAATTTTCTGGATAAATACCACATACCAAAATTAAATCAAGACCAGATAAACCATTTAAATAGACCAATAACCCCTAAAGAAATAGAAACAGTCATCAAAAGTCTTCCAACCAAAAAAAGCTCAGGACCAGATGGTTTCAGTGCAGAATTCTACCAGACTTTCAAAGAAGAACTAATACCAATCCTCTTTAAAGTGTTCCACACAATAGAAACAGAAGGAACACTACCAAACTCTTTTTATGAGGCTACAATTACCCTGATACCCAAACCACACAAAGATGCAACAAAGAAAGAGAACTACAGACCAATCTCCCTCATGAACATTGATGCAAAAATACTAAACAAAATATTGGCAAACCGAATCCAAGAATACATCAAAACAATCATCCCAGGGATGCAAGGATGGTTCAACATACGAAAATCAGTCAATGTAATACACCATATAAACAAACTGAAAGAAAAAAACCACATGATCATCTCCTTAGATGCTGAAAAAGCCTTTGACAAAATCCAACACCCCTTCATGATAAAGGTCTTAGAAAGATCACGAATACAAGGAACATTTCTAAACATAATAAAAGCAATTTATAGCAAGCCAACAGCAAACATCAAATTAAATGGAGAGAAACTCAAAGCGATACCACTAAATTCAGGAACAAGACAAGGCTGTCCACTCTCCCCATATTTATTCAATATAGTACTAGAAGTTCTAGCTAGAGCAATAAGACAACAAAAGGAGATCAAAGGGATACAAATTGGCAAGGAAGAAGTCAAACTTTCACTATTTGCAGATGATATGATAGTATACATAAGTGACCCCAAAAACTCCACCAGGGAACTCCTACAGCTGATAAACTCCTTCATTAAAGTGGCAGGATACAAGATCAACTCAAAAAAATCAGTAGGGGCTGGAGAGATGGCTCATGGTGTTGTAAAATAATAATAATAAAAAAAAGGAATTGAAAAAAAAATCAGTAGCCCTCCTATACACAAATGATAAAAGGGCTGAGAAAGAAGTCAGAGAAACATCACCCTTTACAATAGCCACAAATAATATAAAATACCTTGGGATAACACTAACTAAACAAGTGAAGGACCTTTTTGATAAGTACTTTAAATCTCTAAAGAAAGAAATTGAAGAAGATATCAGAAAATGGAAGGATCTCCCATGTTCATGGATAGGTAGGATTAACATAGTAAAAATGGCAATCTTACCAAAAGCAATCTACAGATTCAATGC